>NW_020455888.1:434135-699845 GCF_003342845.1 Nothoprocta perdicaria | reverse complement strand
AAAGAACAACTGTAGATTTGGAATAAAAGCAGGGAGACAGAATAAGCAGGGCTAAAACAGAAGTTGAACTACATTAGGGAAGAGCAGTGATCCTAGTGGTTTTGCCTAGACCATTTTCCTCATTTGAGGAGAAAATCCATATTCCCTTTTTACAGGGCAAGTCGAAGTGTCTCTTGCCTCCATCCTTTTCTAAAAATGGATGAGTGTGTCGCTCACATGCACACTCACACATTTATATAAGCGTGTGCACTTATGCACACACTTATACCCTCGTGCATGTGCTCACGTGTGCGCACGCTTGCACACACACCACACTCCTGCGTGCACACACACTTGCACACACATACCACATACTCCTGCTTGTGCACACTGTTGCGCGTGCACACGTGCATGCTTACACACACACTGGCACACGCATGTTTATACATGCTTATGCATGCTTGCACACGTGCACACACTTGTACAGGCACACAAAGGCACACTCGCTCACATGCCACTTACACATGTGTGCATGCACACTTGCACACACCCCACGCATGTGCATGCCTGCTCTTACACACACTTGCACACCCTGTCACTCACTTGCACATGCCTGCACACTCACACATGCTCACTTGCGCACTCACACTCATGCACTCGTGCTCATATTTGTGCTCAGTCACGCACTTACACACGCACGTGTATGCACGCTCACACACACAGTTGCTTGCACATTCACTCGTGCAGTTGCGTGTGCTTGCATGTGCATGCGCAYGCTTGCACCACGCCACACTCACGTGCTCACACTCATACCTGTGTGTGTATGCATGTTCTCATACACATGCACTCACTCGCATACAGTCACTTGCACACTCGCGTGCACTCTCACACATGATGTCTCCAAATTTTTTCAGCTGGAAAATACAAACTTGTCATCACTTCATCACTACTTCTTAAAATGTATTTTACTAAGCACAGTTTGTGCAGCATAGGTACTGTTAATTTCAAAACTTACAGTAAAATAGATTTTTTATTTTTTATTTTTTTTCCTTCTTCCCTCCTCCTGGTATAATGCTGATGTTGGATAGACTTGAGCAGAGAGTTTCATTCAAAATTTATACCTTTTCTGGTAACTTTAAAATAGCCACTGAGATGGATTTATTTTGTTGAGTCAAGTTGATGCTGGGCTTTTACTTGCAGTCTGTGTCTTGACCTTGATTTCTTCTTTTAAGATTTAAGGAAAAGACGTATTCCTTGTGGCCATTCCTTCTGGATGAACAAAAGAAATACCAGAATCCTCTGTATAATCCAGATTTTTCTCCAGAGCTATCTCTTTTGGAGCCTAACACAGTGTCTTTCAACTTTAAGTAAGTTTGAAATAATACACTTTTTTTTTAATTCTGTCATTCTGGATAGTTAAGAAACTGTTTGTAACGTGCAGGTTTTGGAGGAGCATGTACCATCAGTTTGATCGAAGTCTGCATCCCAGGCAATCTGTATTGGACCTTATCATGAACATGAGCGAGGAAAATAAACAACTGGAAAAAGACATTAAAGAACTGGAAGCTGTAAGTATTGCTGATAAGAATTATTGTAATAAAGCTTCTGGCCTTCATATGAGTCTCACTGTTTTATGGCCCAGCACTTGTTCTATATACTAGTGAATTATCTTTTTCTCTGTTTGCTTCTAGGCTCTATGCCAGGCTATAGAGCCCATGTTCTGCTTTTAGCCACAGTTACTGTGTTTTCCTGACGAGCTCTATTATGTAAAACTACTCCTATTACTGAACTATCACCCAAAATAGYTCGATATTGATTAAATTCATATGAAACAAAGCTGAGATAACAAGGCTCCCATCTGTTACAGATGTGTAGTTAAACTAGGGAGATTAGGATTTTTTGTCTAATAAAATGCAGGCACTATATGTTTTTATCATTATCTCATACACAGACGCCTGCAATTGTAAGGCAATAATTATGGAGTATGTACATTGTAATGTTTGTTTGAAGACAGCACCTCTAGGGGCTAAATCCACATAGAAATTGGTTTTCTAGCAATGACTTGTCACATTTCTACAGTAAACAGCCAGGAGAACTGAATGCAATGCATCTCATTTTATTACAGTATGAATTAATGAGCTGCATCTAATTGATGCTTCATGATAGTCAAAATACTGACTTCAAATTATTATATTTTAAGAAATTCATTTTTTTAAGACAAACGCCAGTTGTACGTTTGGCCACAACATTTAACTAGTGCATGGTGCATTAAGGAGGTGTAAAAAGTACAGATGATGAGAGGAAAGATTTTCGTTAAGCTGATAATCTTAACTCTGTCTCCACTCTTAACTGCACATCTAACTTTTTTTAGACAGCTGATACAGCAGGATGAGAAATCAAGATGAAAGGCAAGATAAAGGTGAAATTTCAGCAAGAGGAAAACTCAGACGGAGACTTCAGTTTTGTAGAACTTTGTTCCAATGTGTTATTTCTGCCTGATCCCACTTTTAGCAATTAGTTGAAAAAGGGACCCTGCACTTCTTGAAATCTTGATGCAGAACTTTTTACTGCTACTTTCATCTTCAAAGTTAATTTGTTAAAAGACATCATGGGCTTCTAGACTTATCCTAGGTTTTAATAGAGCACAAACACATCATCAAGGTGAGGAAAAAATCAATTCAGTTCATGTAGGCTTCCAGTTGCTGTCCTCTGCATTCACTGTGTGCTTGCAGAATAGGTCCTTTCCTCCAGACCTTGTAGAATCACAGAATGGTTGAGGTTGGAAGGGACCTCTAGAGATCACCCAGCCCAACCCCCTGCTCCAGCAGGGACACCCAGAGCACGGGGCACAGGGTGGCAGCCAGGCRGGTTTGGAAGATCTCCAGAGAAGGAGACTCCACAGCCTCCCTGGGCAGCCTGTTCCAGGGCTCTGGCACCCTCACAGGGAAGTTCTTCCTCACATGGAGATGGAACTGCCTGGGTTTCAACTTATACCCATTGCCCCTTGTCTTGTCCCTGGTGATCACTGGGAAGAGTTTGTCCCCATCTTCCCTACATTCTCCCCTCAAGTACTAACACATATTGATCAGATCTCCTCTCTTCTCCAGCCTAAACAGGCCCAGCTCACTTAGTCTTTCCTCATATGGCAGATGCTCCAGTCCCTTAATCATCTTTGTTGACCCTACTTTCTAGTTAGCAACTAACAGTGGTTTCCTACATTTGAGCTTTTTTCTTCTTTTAAGATCTAAATCTGTTTTAAGATGTTAGCAAGGAGAGAGAAAGTTTAACTATGAACCTGCTTTGTCTTAAGGGATTCCTAGCTGGCCGCTGCTTGCTGGGAGCCACAAGACAAGCCGGTCTTGTGCTGCGCTGCTGCAGGAGGTGTTGCCCTCCTGGCAGCAGCCCCGTAAGGAACAAGCTTGGAGAAATCTCCACCTCTCCTTCCATCCAAAGCAAAGTGTCATCAGAAAGCACTGATCCTCACTGTAGTTACTATCTACCTTTCAGAAAATAAAGCGGAGAAGCGGCCAGGTAGATGGAGTCCTCCTGAAGGAGCCTCTGCTGCCAGCCCCTCCGGCGCCCGTGTTGCTGAAATCCCCTCCTTGCTTCAAGAAGGAGCCGCCGCTGGTGCCGGGGAGCGACTCCCTAAGAACCATAGAGGGCAGCAGCAGCGCAGACAACCGCTACAGCGAGTTCATGGAGGAGCTGGGCAAGGCCGAGCCCGCCCTGGTCAGCCTGGAGTACGGCGTGGCCCGCATGACCTGCTGATGGAGGCCGCCCCCAGGGCTCCTCTGCTCTAGACTGAAATAAAAGATGGGTTATGGTGAGGATGGGCCTGCGCTGCATGACCAAAACCTCATTTGTACATTGGCGAGCGTTGTTAACGTAGGCTAGAGCAGCATGCTCCGTGTCAAGTGTTTGCTGTTCTCTTAACAACAACAGACAAACAAGCGTAGCTGTATTTTAAAAGAAGGGGCATTTTTTTGTCAGTAGTCACTCAGAAGGGGTGATGTGTCTTGGGACTTGCATCAGTTTGCACTAAAATGAGAAAGATGGTAACATTTCTTATAATATTCAGTATAGGAAAACACAGGTGGTCTTTCACAAGTTGATTTTATTTAGGCAGGAAAATTTGCACTTTCTACTTAGGAACTGAAGCTRCATGTATATATTGCATCCAGTATAAATACATATACCCTCGTTTAATGTCACCCACTACTAAATTTCAGTGTATGAAGTGCCATGAAAAAGTAAGATATATTTCAGATCATAACTAGCTGGCCTTAACCTATTGATTAGTAATATTTTTGTCCTTGACTACTGCAGCTTGTAACCAAGCTCGGTTTCTATTGTACTTGCTCAGATTTGATCTTTGCTTAAAGCAGGACTGGTACTAGGGAATGGAGCACACCTGAGCTGGTGCAGCAAATAGCTGTATAAATGTTAACTTTATCTTTTTCTCAATTCCTTTATTGCTTCACATGTAATAGATCAGCTCTTGCTGTCTGGCTACTTACACCAGGTGAGCTTCAGCGAGGCTATAATTCATGTGTGTGATCTTAAGCTTTCATCTTTACTGTTTTTACTCTTCATGCTAAAGCACATCATTTAAAAGGGGGAGGACAGAAAAGCATAGCCCATAACTGAGCAGTGAGGTTCCCTTCAGACACTTTTCTGTGCGGTTGTTTGGTTCTGAGAACATCAGAAGCAAAAGATCTAGGAGTCAGATACAAAAACGTTTCATTCCTGTATGATGCTCATGAGAAACCGAGTGCCTCATACTAAATTGCTGATTGGAGGGGAAAAAATCAATTATTATTGAAGTCTCTCATGTAAAACTCTYCTGGTTTGCACTTAATTTCAGTAGAAACTGGAGATTCTTCTATAGCTTGAGAAAGGACAAGCTGCTTTTGGCAGGATTCAGTAGAAATGCTGGGACATGAGAGAGTTCATAGCATCTAGGCTTAATTCTGTGTCTATAGGTTGTCTTGGTAAGGGAGATGATTTTGCCCAAGTTCCGTGGTAGACTTTCTGGCAGTGAGATTTGAAAACAGAATAGGGAGGTTAAAATATGAGTGCCTAGTCTTTAAGTAGGGGTATAAATTGCAAGTTAAGCATGAGGATCCCTAGGTATGTTCTTAAATTAATGCTACTGGTTTTATCTCTGGCTTTAAATTATTATCATTATTATTATTCTTTTACAAGTGAAATGACTTTATTCTCATTTTACTCCCTATAGCCTGTTTTGTTAAAAATGACAGGGCACCCCACTCTGCCTCAAATTAGGCCAGGACTGTTAACAAGGCCGGTTGTAGGTCATGGTCAGGTTGCACTTTTGAAACTGCCTGGGAGGAATTCAATATAAACTTAGTGAGTTTTAACTGCCTGTTTCACTAATTAAATTTTTAAAGCCTATAAATGTGAAGTTTCATAAATCTTTTTAGTCCCAAAGAGATGAGAGTAAATGTCATGTTTAAAATACATTTTCCAACCGTGTAAGCACRTTTAGATTTGGGGTGGTTTTTTTTCCCGCTACAAGTTTTGACTGAAATTCACATTTGCACGTGTGGTGCCTTACAGAGTTGCAGCAAGAGAGGTTTCTGTGCCTTGTTATTTGCTGTCTCCTTCCCCCTCCCTTACCTTCTGTATCAGTTTGGTTCTGTGGGGTTTTCCTCTGCTAAACATCTTGTGCATTAAGCTCAYTGGGTTTTATCACAAATTTATCACTGACAGCATAGATGTTATCACTTGTTTGTCTTAATATTTAACTGCTCTGGTGTGCCATGTACACTGTTTTCCATATTTATTGTTTAGAGTTTATGGATTCAAAAGATTATATGACGCTTTTTTGCAAGTATTGTGGTATGTGTGTTTTTCCTTTAAAGGCCTCACTGTGCAGGGGTGCTCAGTTCCTTAAAGAGAGGATCTGTTCCTTTTCAATAATAWTAGTATGTTTTAGTCTTCAAGCCCTTTTTAATTGGAAAGCTTAAAAAAAAATAGGAATACTGTTCCATTTTAAATCAAGGTAGACATCTTAAGCTGCCATAAAATGTCATTAAAAACTATCTGCTCATGCACCAGATGTATTTCCTTGTCAAAAGCACTACATTTGGTGGTTCAAAGCAAGTGTCTTGCCGCCGCAGTGAATGGAGGGTGGTTTTGCAGAGCAGCCTTCTTGGGCAGCCCAGAGGCAGCGTCTCCTGCTCTGCTCTTCCCAGTGCCGCTCCGGGCAGCCGGGGCCAGGGCCGCTGTGGCGCGGGGAGCAGAGCCACCTCTCATGGCGGAAAACTTCTGGGAGCAAAAGCCCTAACTCTTATTTCACTTTGTGGCTTTCTTTACTCTTTAAACATTTAAAATTACAATTTTGAAAGATGCCCCTAACAGCTAGAACAGCGCCCAGACCTCCCTCCRTATACAGCTGAGGCCTTAAAACTCTCGGTGCACTGACCAGTTGGTTGGACTAAAACACCCGCCCTGCTCTTAAGTTGCTGTAGTTAGTTCTGTTCCCTCTGTTGCAAGACTTTATGGCACCTGTCAGTTCTKTGTTTCATTCTGAGAAATGTCTTTGGGTTTTAAGTTTTGTGCTGAGATATTTTTAAGTCTGAATACTGTAGAAGAGAAACTGCTCTCCTTAGTTAACAAAGCTTAGTCTTACCTGAGCAACTAAAACTGCTTTCACTTTGCCCTCCAGGCAGTATTAAATGCTTATTTCAGAGCGTGCTGGCAGTGGAGAAGTTGAGCTTATTTGGGGGAAATTAGTTAGTGGTTTTGGTGCTGTCCTCTTTAATGCAAGGTTAAATATCCAGCCGTCCTGTTCACTAGGACAGCTGCCAAATTAACAGACTAAGAAATTAATTAAGCAACAGTGAGCTGAGCCTGTGCGTTTTCCACACATGTCCAATTACTAGTGACCTAAATCTAGCGCAAAAGCCTGAAGTCCAGCGGCTCCATTAGAGATGTGGAGCAGGAGTCTATCCATAGAACTGCCCATTCCTATATTTTTACGTAGAGCAGATATCCTATGTCCCAATGTAATGTTGATTTAGAAGGAAAGTGATCGCAGTGCCAAACTGCAGTGGTTCAGTGGTACGTTAMAAATTCAGAGCCTAGAGGTTGGACTTGCACGCTCTGTATTTAGCTGCTGGTAGTTCCAAACCTGAGGCAGATCGTGGGCTGGGTAGCAGCCGTGAGACTATTTTAACCTTCAGGGTTAGATCTTCAGATTTGACTGGGGGCTGCCTTGACTCGCTTCTAGTGTTTGTGCTGCTGTCTCCTCTAGGTGTGGCTTATCGTGGTGCCTGGTACCTGACTTTCAGATATAATAGGCTTTGGGTTTTCCCCAAACAGGGAAATATTGTGGGCTTCTTCCCCTGTTCTGAAGGCTTGGATCAGCCTGGGAGGACGTTGAGCGTGTCTCTGCTTGACCTAGTTAGCTCGCTAGGTCTACATATTGAAGAGCATCAAAAACTAAAGCAGCGTCATAACCGAATGGTGCAATTTCCATATGTGCAATAGGCAAAAGAAAAGGTGTAGTCAGGACCCTTGCCACAGGATGYGGCAAGGAACAGGGCTCTGCTGGGATGCAACCCAAAAGAAGCAGAAGCAGCAGAGCTATTTCGATGTCCAGCAGCAGCCTGGGGACTGGAGGTGGGAGGTCAGAATCCAGTTTTTCTGAGATCAGTTTCCAGGTGCCAGAGATTTCAAAGAGCTGTCTGATTAAACGCTTGGACTTGAGCAATTCTACATTGACAATAAACAAAATTTTTTAAAAAGATTTTTTTTATCCCTTCCGTTGTACTAGCTTCAAATAATGAATGTGCCGGTGGTGACATTGAAGGCAGGGTGCAATATCTTTCATCTCATTTATAGTTTAACTCTTGAGGTCAGTTATGTACTGTTTSTAATTAAAGTGGATTATAGTTTTGACATGTACTGTAAAAGTCTGTCATCTTAATGACAAGGCTGGCACGCACATCTCTTGTATCTCTGTATAGATCTTTACTGAAAACCTTCCTTGTAAAGTTTTTCCAGTCCTTCCTTATAGTTACATTCCTGTTTACTTAGCATTACCTTTAGACCTGGATCGGATTGCTAGATTTGTCTGATTGTTGCTCTTCCTATAGCTCATCTTTACAGCTGTCTGCCAGTAATGCCCCTTGGCAAGCGACTTTCCATCAAAGAAAACAGATTTGTCCTTTCTATRGCTCTCAGGGATTTCTGCCCCTGAATTAGAGAACTTGAAGAATACTGCTTTTCTCTTCCAGGGCTTCTGAGTGCCTCTCAGCTTCCAGTTAGTGTACTTACACGTTTTAATTTCAGATGCGGCTATTTAAAAGAAATAATGATAAAACTCTGGATGTGGCAAAAGGAAACTGTTTTCATTGTAATCTACTGGGAAAGACGAGCTGCTGTATTGCCATTTATTGTTTCGTGTATTGCTTCCTGTAAAAGTCACTTATTTCTGCTGGGATCATGCTTGGTGTATATTGCTGGCGACTCTTTAGCAAATGGAGTTTTGTAATGGGTATTTTCTTTGTACATGTTTRGAAAATCCATAAAGCTTAAAATAAAGCCATCTTAATATCACCAGTCTAATTGGGCATTAAATAGTCCATTTACAATAGTACCATATAAACTTTATTGAATAAAAAATTCATTATATGGGTAGATCGTACCTGATGATACCAATTACAGASGACATAAATGACTTGATCCAGTTATTAGTTTCCCAAATGATTCAGAAATTTCTCAGTATGGGAACTGGCTCAGCCTTTTTATTGTGGCATGTATTACGTGCACTACTCTGTGCTTGAGAGCTAAGAAGCAGAAGAGAGTCTGTATGTTGGGCTAGCGTTACTATGACTGCATACTTGGYAGTCCAGATTAGTGTGCTTTCAGCAACTACTTATTTCAGTAACTCCTTTCTGTACAGTACTCAAGCTTCTTTCRGCAGCATTTTGTTCGTGTTTGCTTATAATCCATATATTTCACCTACATTAAGCTCCATCTAGATAGTACAGATGGAGGAAAAAATGTACTGGAGCGTTGGGCTGTGCAATGTATATTCCACGTTTTGATCTTTGTTACAGAATGGACACTCCTGCAGTCAGTCCATGCTGGCTGGTGTGTAGGTAAGTGAATCCTAAAGATTTTTTTTTCCATCAGTTTGAGGTGTTTGAATGTTTCCTCCTGGYGTCCTCTCGGGTGGGCAGGGTGTATTTTGGGACTGCACAGAGAATCTGGATAGTGCCATGATGGGAAGATGTCAAAGCTTTGCAAAGTCACTGCAGGRGCCTTCAATCACCTGATGCAAGAATCATCATATCTGTCACCTGAGTTCTCTGTCCAGCAGCGGTAACTGCTACGTGAACACGTCACCTCCATGTGCCTCCAGCATGTGGCTGCTGCTGGATGCAGTGTATGTGCACAGACTTTTCTACATACATGTATAAGMACTGGGAAAAGCCAAGATTAACTTCAATTCTAAGTGATACTTTGTGATTGAGTTACTATCTTGACTTAGGCCAGAGAGTATTCTGTACTTCGGTTGGGCAGGCTTCGTTAYAGCCGTTAACTTTAATGCTCTGGATAACCTGAGAAGAGACAGGATATGAGAATAAGCTGGGCAGCGTATACAGCTGTTAGAGAGGAGCAAGTGGGACATTCAAGATGCATAAAAGTCAAAAAATGAGAAGGACATGAAGTTCTTGACTTTTGCCGTAGCAATGCAAGCAGTGCTAGGTGTCCCAGCTCRAGCAGGGGGGTTGGACTAGGTGATCTGCAGAGGTCCCTTCCAACCTCAACCATTCTGTGAATGCAGGCCTGCCTGGAGGAAGGACTGAGGCTGCAGTGGTTTGAGGGCTTTGGAAGTGACTGAAGCAGCTTCAGAATCTGGTGCAAGACTGAGTCATCCTAAAACGTTGCCATCTGCTTTGTGTTTCCAAACCACCCCCTGAAGCTACTGGTGCAGGCAGTGAAACAGCAAACAAGGCAGCCTCGTTGCTACCTGAATCCAGCTTGGCAGAGGCCAGGTTGGGTTCCAAAGATTCCAGGAGTGTGAGTGGTCTTCACAACTTGTCTTCAGCTGTGACTGTAGCTGCTCTGGATGAGCCGAAGTGCCCTGTGCTGTGTCCATATCTGTGGCCAGCGCCACTTACTTTGTTCTTAGGAGTCATGTGAGACCCCAGACATAAGAAGCCTTCGGAGAGATTGGATCCTTTAYTCCCTAATCCCCCTCCAAGCTTTTAGCATATTTGCTTTTTGTACCAGTGGAAGTAGCAGTTCTTTATTAGCCGAATACTTTGCTTGCTGGATTTTCCCTGTTCACTGTTTTTTTGGTACCCCAAGTTATCTGCTGACAGGTAAAGGTCTTGTTAGTCCACAGTATGTTCGAGAGGTTAAAGTGTGATTGCTGTGATAGGGTAATAACTGTCATTATTTTCTCTTAAATGTGATGAGGACAGCACATGAAAAATGTTTCAATTGCCATTATCTCCCTTACTGGAATGGCTTTTGAGAGCTCGTTACGGGTGCAGGCGATGTCAGAGGAGTCTGCTAATGGTCATTATGAGAACATGCTATGAAAGGAATGTTTGGTGGAAGAAAATGATTAATGTTTATGCTTAAAGGAAATTTTATTTGATGACTCCATTTCMTAAGAGATGTAAACCCCAGTGTGAAGGCAGGTATAATGGTGTAGGAGTGGGTATGTGAGAGGCCTAAGGGCTCATGTGCCTGGTGTGCGCTTTATCCAGGTGAAGCTTGTAAATGTTATTCTCCTCATTCTTTCCAGTAATTGGTGGGAATGTTGGGTGTGTCAGACACACACTGGGGTAGGGAAGTGCGGCGAGGAAACRCAAGCAGCCGGAGCCATCGCAACCCGTGTTGTGCTGGGCGCTGAGGAGGGCGCCGAGGCCGCGGCAGCCGCACCAAGKGAGGCCGGACCAAGCGCTGCGGTGTGGCCTTGGCCCGGCCCCCAGCGAGCAGGCCCGGCTGCGGTGCCAGGGACAGCCAGGAGCCGCGTGTTGGCTGAGGAGAAGCAGGAGCTTGTTGTTATCTAGAGCTCTAGATCGTTATTGTCAAGAACTTCTTCACTATGAGGGTGCCAGAGCCCTGGMACAGGCTGCCCAGGGAGGCTGTGGAGTCTCYTTCTCTGGAGATCTTCCAGACCCGCCTGGCTGCCACCCTGTGCCCCGTGCTCTGGGTGTCCCTGCTGGAGCAGGGGGTTGGACTGGRTGATCTCTAGAGGTCCSTKCCAACCTCAACCAGTCTGTGGTTATCCTCCAAAGAATATAACCGGATACTGACCTCTGCTCCGCAATATGTCAATTGCATGTTCCAGGTATTTASATCTTCAAGTATGTGGAAGCTTAGAATAAAGAGGGAATTGTCAAGCCTTGATGCAGTTTTAACAAACTAGGCCTCATTTCTTTCTTAAATCCTCAGTCAGGGTGCTGGGCTCAGCATAGAAACTCATTAGTGATGAACTCGTCCAGCCTGATTCCTGGTTCTCTTAACGCTATGCAGAATAGAAGCAGGGGAAATAAAGCTCCTACAGTGCATGAAGTAAAATCTGTAGAAGTGAATGCAATGTGGGTTTTTGTACCTACTTTCAAATGAACTAAGAATACCTTGTTGCTGGAACAGATGTTACCCAGACCTTGATGGAACTAGGTTCTGTGGTGACTTGAAAACTGAAATATTAGCTAGTGYTAATCTGGCTCTGTGGCAGCTCTCAACTGCATTTAGTTTCTTATTTTATTGCTATTTAAATGACTGTAGTCATAGGCACACGCTCACTGTTGTCACTGTCAGATGAACTTTCATGTCATCTAAACTGAGTTAAAACTRGAAAAAGCCTGAGGCTCCTTACATAATGCGGTTATGCTGCTGTTRCATTATCATTTTCAGCCCTAATGCTCAATTTAAAATACCAACCAATCAAATTTCTCTTTTTTCCTTTTCTGTAGAGCAAAGATAGCAGAAGCTCCCCTCTCTCTCCAATAATCTTTCTTTCTAGATCTATTTGTTTGTGGATTTTTATATGTAATTTGTTATGTTTTTATCATGCTTTATTTAGAAGAGTAAGGTAATTTCTGGAGAAAAAAAGAAAACCAACAACAAACCCCGAGTCATTTCTATTTAATATTAGATGCCACAATCACGTCAGGAATAAGTCCACGTAGACTCTGAGTGGTGAGTGGTTCCTTGCCTGTCTTTGGGCCCCGGTGCAGGCCGGGGGGACGCTCCAAGGGACACCCAGGATGGATGTCACATACTGTCCCACAGCGGGGCCTGGAGTGCAGTTCTCTGCCACTAACCACCTGGGCCTGAGCAGCTCTGGACACGCACCTCTCTGCTTGTATCCATCCCCAAAATTGATGAAGAGATGAAGATTCTTCCCAGTTATCTTTTTAAATGTTCTGTACTTACTGCTCTAAAATTATCTACTGCTGCCATTCTGAAAACAGTCTTAGTCATCCCTTGCTACACAGGATCACATGTGTGAAAAGGCTGGAGTGTCTAATATGATGATAACTTGCTAATGACTGAAGAAATCCTGGATATGGAAAGGAGAACAAGTCAGAAAACTGAGGGTACTTCTCAGAGCTTACACAACAGTTGATGGAAGGAGATCKGCAATAGCTGCCTCAAAATAATGCTCTGCACATGACAAAAACAAGAAGTACAAGTCAAATGTGAGAAGAGCACAGGTTAATAACCACAGATAGCAAAGAGTTGCAACCAGCCTATTCAGTCCACAAATGTGATTCGTGATGACTGAAGTGCCAGGTGAAAGGCTCTTGTCCAGCTCAGATTCACCTGTGAAGATGAAGGTGCAAGCAGCCCTGTTGGGTTTGATAGGGAGAACACCCAAAGTTAAATTCTGAGTGTCTGGTGGAGTGGAGGGTTTTGAAAGCCTGTTGCTCTGTGTTGTGTCCCTGGAGAACGCGTGGGAAAGGCAAAGCACAGTGTCAGATGGCCTGGGCTCATGCTCGCCCATGCTGGTGCTTCACCATGTAGCTCTGAATTCACTGTGTTGAGCAACTCTGTCCTGAAATAGGTCTGTTTATCCTTAGACGATGCTGACAAGCCCTGTCGGGGTCTAAATCTGAGACTAGCTTATTCTAAGGCCAGGTGATGCATGTGTACTCCCTCCTTGTAGTGGAGCTGAGGTCCCCCCATTTCAGGGCTCAGCAAGTGCCATCCTCTCTTAGGGCAGGCACCTAGAGCCAGGTTTTGGCCCTGGCTCCAGCCTAGCTCGCTGCTTCCCTGCAGAGCTGCTGGTGGCTTCTCTTCATGCCATAGTGGCTGGCACGCTTGGCCTTCAACCAGGAGACCTAGTTCCTAGGYAGTTCCTTTGAAACAACTTAAACCAATGATTCCCAGCTCCCTGGAGCAAGCCTGGCTCMCCAGTGCAAGACCACGCTCCGTTCAACCGGGGAAACAGGCCTGATATACAGGTAACCATTCAGTATATGCTGCAAGTGCCCCAGCCTGGGGCAATGCTCCTCCCCAACTCACCTGTGTCACCCGAAGGGCCCTGTGCTACCTGCTCTGGAGCCTCGTTATTTTTAGCATATGTTCTAAATGTGTTGCAATAGCACCAGGGGCCGAGGGCAGGAAAAAGTGCTGGGAGATGAATACATTGAACTGGAAGGCAAGTAGCAGGCTCTGCAGTACTGAATTATCAAGATGCTCCTGCTCTCCTCACTGGTAACAAACCCTGGCATCTTGTATATGAGTAAGATTTTTACTTCCCATGTAGGAAATCCTCCTGCCCTTACCGCCTTCAAAATGCAGATTTTAAGAGTATGCAGATGTGAACTGACAGGTGTTTGATGGCCCACAGTTGAGCCGTATCCCTAAGGAATAAATTTGTTTCCTATTAGTTTCAGCCTCTGTGAAGGAGATTTATTTCAAGGTAAGTGTGGAACAATGTAATGATCAAGTACACAAAGCAATATTTCCTTTTTATGTGGCCAGTCTAATGAAATAGATGACGTGAATTAGGCAGCTCATTTTCAACAAAGCATCTTAAGTAGTTCATAAATATTCCTTTATATCCCATTCTTCAGGGTAATAACAAATAACARCTACTACTACTACTAMTAATAATAATAAAATACTGTGCCATCCAATCTGGAAGACTATAAAATTGCTGAGAGAGGCATGGTGCAGAAGAAGGATTTTAGTTTTTCTTAGACATATTGTAATATTTTCCAGATTGTAATAATCTGAGAGTTCATTTTCTCCCTCTCTTTTTTTTTTTTTTTTTGTCTTTTTAATTGAACTCTGGAACATGTGAGTTGAATGGCTGGATCTGCTGCAGGCGTTCTGTGACCTCAGAGAAGTCATTTAATCTGCATCTTACTCCTGTTTGCCTGTGGAAAACTGAGCTAATATCCTCTTTTCATGCGTTTGCATAGATTGGAATCTRTTCAGGTCAAAGATTTTTCCTCTTATCTTATATAGTGCTCAGACCAATTTCACTGAGGGCCCTGGAGCACAATTAATAGAGAATTCTATTTTCTAATAGAATGGAAAATATTCATAATTAAGCCATGAAGAGTTACTAAAACCACAACAAATGATGATGCTTCTCAACTGCTGGAAATTTTTATCAAATTTTGGAATGGCTCTGTTATATCTAGTTGAGGAGAATGATACAGCATAGAGCTGGCAGGTGAATGGCCCCAGCAGCTACACACATTGCATTTTTGTAGATTTTGTAGGTTCTACTCTAGGCTGGCTGGTATTTTTTAAATCTTTACCTAGTGCCTTAAAAATAGTTAGCCATTTTCTGGGCTTTTTTCTTGAAATATGAAGCAAATCTGGTTTAAAAACGAAAGAAGAAGAAAGAAAAAGAGAAGACAACCTACAGATAAATCTTCTCCAGGTGTTTCCCTCCCTTCTTTTGGGAGTCTGGTTCCAAAGCATATACATGTTTTAAGAACTTCTAATCCTCAGTCACAAATAGGAGCAGGTCTAGAGTCTTTGCAACCTATTGAGCATTTGCAGAAGCTTCGGTTCCTCTTCCATACCCTTTGTCAGGAGAGCTCCTAAGAGCTCAGTGCTAAATGGGGAGTTTTCCTGAGCGAATTCACAGCTTTTAGCAAGTGTTACTGGCTCCGCGTCTGCCTAAGGATAAGTCCACACGGACGTAGTCACAAGAGGGGAGTTTAAGGGAGAGAAAACTTCAAAGTTCCCAATAACAGACTTTCACTGAAATGTATAATTCATACTAAAGAGAACTGTGTAGAAATTCTTGCTGCATCTTATAATTTGTACATAATAGATGCAGCTCCTTAGTGAACCTCTTTATTCTTTTTTTTTCWTCAGACAAAATAAAACATGTACAGTTCTTCTGTTCTCTCATTTTCCTCTAATTTGCCAACCATTTGCGATCGGACTAGCCTTTGATTATAATCGTCCCTGTTTCTTGCTGGGCTGGACATGCCTGAACTGGGAGTGCAAACAATTATCCTCTCCATGTGTGAAGATTTAAAGGCAAAACACCCAAATCCTTTGCCTAAAACGATGCTCATTGTGCCTCATGGCTATGGATTTATAGGCATGCTCCTACAGATTGCATTCTGCCTCTCCAGTCATCTGAAATGCTGCTGGTCACCCACAGCTCCCACCAACCTCAGAAGGCTTTGTGGATGTGCAACCCTTCAGAAATTGAGACCAGCCAAGGAAAGTTAACCAGGATTTTGTTAGAGCTCTGTATTTTATGTGACAGCCACTCTTCTGCTTTATCTCCTATTTTCTGTCAGCCAGAAGTCTTCATCTTTGCTTTAATGTCCTTGAATTAAAGCATATTTTTTCTGTCTATTGCTCAGCATATCTGACATCCTTTCTTAATGTAGTATCCAAATATAATGTCTATTTTTCATGCCACTACCTGAGTTTCTCATTAATGTCCTATATAAACCCACACAGGTTGGATCTTTAGTGCTTTCCTGAGCAGCTTAGAATATATGGTGCCTTTTCTGAATGCCCTTAATCTCTGCTTCTGCCAAATAAAATACTGACCTATTTTTTTTTTTGCCTTCAGAAAAATACCAAAGTGCACGTGCTGGAGTAACAGCTGCTGTTTCCAGGCTGCTAGGGAAGAGCCACAGCATCCCCCTTTCTGAGCTTTGCTAAAGCCCYCTCTGCTTTTACATCCCCCATTTCCCCACGCATGTGGGCACTTGCTGAGGTCACTGCTGGTGCTTACGTGTCATCACCCAGATTTGGAAAAAAAGATGGGTGAGAAACACCATCGTGTTGGGCTGGTGGGATCACAGGGGGGCAAGGGTGGACTTACAGTGGGGCAAGTAGTCTGTGGGGTTGTCTTTGCCCTGCTACAGCCCTTGCAGTGGCTCCTGTGCCCACAGCTGGAAACAACCCAACAGTTGTACAAACCCCGTGCTCCCTTTCACCCCCCAGAYCATCAACCTGCCACGTTTCAGATTCCTGCTCCTTGAACTGCATTTTGGCTAGAGATTATTTAGAGAATGTGGCGGAAACGGGGACCACGGTGTTGTGCTCACTTTGCACATGAATGGCAGTAAAGGGAGGGGAAAAGTGGGGCTGTTTCCCATGGTTCATCTCCCTGCATCTGCTGTGGGTGAAGGCTTCAGAATGGGCTATTGGCATCTGCTTGCACCATGGGCACCTTCCAGCTTCTGCAGGACCTCTAGAGAAGACCCGAGCACCAAAACACTACAGAAAATYGGCATTACACAAGGGGTCTCCTCCCACATGTGCTTTTGAAAATCTCCCCCACAACCTCCTGCATCAACCCTAACCAGATTTCACCTGTAAATCTGCTGCCCTTAATCTCCTTGAGCCCCTCTCCAGCACTTGCCTGACCCCCAGCATAAGCTTCCTTATTGACAGAGCCACACAAACAACTTTTTCCCCCCGCCCTTTTCTCTCAATCCTCCATTGTCCACAAACAACATAGAAGAGCAGGTCTTGCAGGGCCATTTCTAGCTCATCTGCACCCAAWGTTGTGAACAGTTCAAAACAGGTGGATAGAGCTTCTCCCCTCCTGGCTTTCATGCAACTGCTCACGAGAGGCAGCAGTCAGTCCCTCCTAACTGTTTGGGTTTTGTTGCTGTTGTTTTCTCCTGATCTCCTATCTTTTTACAGTTTGGAAATGCTAGAAGGAGTATTTGGGCTAGGGAAGCAGCATGAAGMGTTAACAGAATGTCTGAGGATAAAAGCCGTAGTTCCTTAATGTAGTAAAAGGGATGAGTAAGCTGAGAATCATAACGACCTAATCTCAATTCCAGATCTTGTTTAAGAGATTTATCATAGAATATTGTAGTCCTAATTAAGCACATAAATCAAGGACAACTAGGCAGAGCTTTATGCCAATCCACTGGAATACAAAGACTTGTTGTGCTAACAAGCGTCGGTTTCTCTATTCAGAAAGCTAGAAAGACAGCTGTAACCTCCGATGACTCTTGTGTAGATTAAAGCAAGAGCAGCAAGAAAGAAGAAGAGCAAGTAAATGAAGTGAAGAAGAGCGAGTAAATGAGTGTTTGTGTGTGTACGAGCGTGTGTGTGCTCAAGCACACGTGCCTGCGGAGCCGCCACGTGGGGGCTGTTGTGATTCCTTGGCAGCTTTGACACAAAAAACAACGCCCTTGGGAGCCTTCTTGGAAGATTAAGGGTTTTTTCTTCCAGAAAAAAAAAAAAAAAAAAAGGCAACAACAGCTTAACCTACAAATTCCACAGTAAAGCAAAACTAAAGACCATCTCTGGCTGTGATTCTGTGATTGGATTCCTTTTTATGGGTGCCGGGCATTTTCACACCTTTTTGATTTTACTTGCAGAGTAGCATCAATCTAAAGTAAGGAGTCTAAAGTATCACAAAGTCATGACGTAACCTTTGTTACAGGAACCTGAGTGCTGAAGCTGTGTGCTTGTGTTCCCCCACAAAACTGGGGACAAAAGTATAAATCTGGAGTATTTCTATTCATCTGTTCTGTCAAGGTGTAAGCAAGTTGCTTTGTAAACACACAAGTCATTGTGGGGGAAGAGAAAGCACAAATTTAGCTAACTGAGACCAACAGGCAACTCGGTCAGCTGGTAGCTCTGGTTTTTGAGGACTGTTTTAATGATGTCTTGTGAGCCTCCCAGTTGACTCTCCAGTCCATCACTCAGAAAAAAAAGTGGCATTTTTATGGGTTTTTTGGATTTCTTTTTATGAAATTGTCTGTGACAAACACAACAATTTGTACCCTTGATTTCTGCAACATCATTCTACTCACACATAGGTATTTAATCAAGTTCATATCCCGAAGCATAAGCAGACATTATATACCTGTATAGCATGACCTGTGTGCACACTACACCTTAGATGTAGTGCTTTCCGATGGGAAATTGGGTATGGACCCTGGTCAGGCACTGYCTTTAGCCAAGCACTGTGTGCTTTGGTCCCTGCATCTCATCTGCAGCTGCTGGAGACACCTTCCCAAGGGCTGGGCCTCCCTTGATTTTGYTTTATTGCCGTAAAGGTGAAAGAGGAATTGGTCCGTGCTGCTTTYGAGGTGAAGCTTATGAAGTGCTAGTGTTTGGAAACAGTGTTGAGCATACTGTTCCTCATCCGTGTGTGTAGGAAGAAGAAAATGAGCTTAGAAATTCTAAATTTAGAGGGTGTATTTTTTCCCTTAAGGAATTTTTAAAAGAATCAGCTGAAAAAATGRCTGTAAATAACCAAAGTGATCAGAACAGGAAAGCCAATGGTGGGGGTTTACTTGGACCTTCCTGTGAAGCTTGGCTACTCCCCAGGGTGCCCGATTCTCCTCTTGAACCTGTGGCCTTGCAACAGCAAGAGGAAGCTGCTGGGGAAAGGCCACAAAATGGGTAACTGGCAAGCTGAGGAGCTAACTCACRTTGGTCTCACATTGACTCACATTCGGACACTTCTCCTGTCAGGCAACGACTGGCATTTACCTAGAGTGGGCAAACTCAGGAGCTTTTTGTGGGGTGAGATTGAGCTTTAGGAGCTTTTTTACATTTGTGTTTTCATGTAAATTCGGTTAAAGAACACCTGTCCTGGCCAGCTTGGTTTGCCTTTTCCCACTAAGGACAAAAGAGAAAGGCCTCTTCTGAGGCATTTCTGTCCCCCTCATATCATCRTGTGGCACTAGATGCAAGTTCGAGGTGCTTCACTTTGCTTTTTAGATACTCCTGGAGGCCAATGTGGGCTGGGGACATTGGTACCTCTCATCTGTCATCAAAGTGGATCAGTCAGAACAGGGAGTAACACCCAGCCCTGAGCCACAGGGACAGCCTGCAGGAAAGGCCTTTCTGGAGATGGAAAGCTGTGGTTTTTAAATGTTATGTTATGCTATGTTGTTATTTTTGATCTTCATTTTTTTTTTTATTCCGCTTTTTCTTTCTTTTCTCTTCTTTCACAGACAGATTCATTTTGGGAGCAATCTGGTGCTGAGCCACCATGAGCGACACAGGCAGCCTTCCTGCCTCCCTAGGATCTTCCCCACCTCCCACTTGTTTTCCAATTTATCCCCAGGGGAACAGAAAACCAATGCCACTCAGCTCCCAATTTCTGCAAATCCAATAATAAGCTCTGCTCCAAATTAATCTGAGTCTATGCATTTTATTGTTTCAAGAGCAAAGTTTGCAGTATCAAAATTAGCATGCATTTATAAAAGCAGATAATAGTTATCTTCAACAGATTTCATATATAGTTTGATAACAATGGTCCATGATATACTTTGTACGCTGAATGAGCAATAGATATTGGAAAGTCTGCAGTTTCAGCATGCAAAACTTATGAAATGTAATCAGAAATATAAATCTTTCAGGAATGTAAGAACCACTATTTGTCCAGCTGAATGCCTGGGGACTAGACTGAGGCAAATGAGTTTTGCAAATGATTTTTTAAAACCGTATGAAAAAAGTCATTGTCTTAATAAGGCAGTAGTCCACACATCCCGTAAGGCTGCTTATTAATTAAATCATTGTGAGATTCAAAAAATGAAGAAAAAGAAAGCAGGGATTAAACTGGTCTGAAGTATTAGCCTCCTTAGGAAATTCCCAGTTGCATTTTTACAGATAAATACTCAAATGATCAGAGAGACAGGAAAATACCTTTTCAGAATTCAGTGGTTAGCATATGTAGCCTATATATCTCTAATATTGATCTCCTTCCATACATTAAGGGCAAAAAGGATGTGATATATATGTGGTCAGTTGTCACTGTAAAGCAATAATGTCCAAGTCTTTTTTTATGTGTTGGATAAACCCATTCTTTCTCTTTGTTACTGACACAAGGCCTCAGCCTAGGGAAAGACTAATGAAACTAATATGAAATAAGAACCTAAAGCAGACGGGTTTGAGGTTTAGCAAACCTGGCCCAGAAGTCACCTGGAGGCATCAGGCAAGTAACTTGTGTGTAACATGTTCAAGGTGTTGCTACTACCTTACTTGGAAAGATCCACTTGACTTCTCCCTCCATGCCATCCACAGCTCTCTTTTTCCCTTTGGAAAATCTGTTTCCCCTGGAGTTTCTTATCTCCCACTTCTGAGTGCCCAGGAATAGGATTAGAGGCAGTCTCTTSTCCTAGAGACCTCGTTGAAGTTACAGGAAAGGGGAAACCCTCACCAGTAAGCATCCTGCTCCCTAGGGATGCCTCCAATCCCATGGATCCCCAGGTTGGTGCCAGAGGAAACTCCTTGATGGTGAGAACCATGGTTTTGGAGAACCATGTTCTATGTTAATGTGGGGCTGGCCACTGGCATCCTCTCCAGGATCCTCCTGCTTAAACATTTAGTCTCTYTGCTCTAGGTGATCTTTGAAGGCTTTGCAGAACCTATTTTATCTCTAAGTTGTCAGCTAGCATTTTTGATTTATATCCATGTTTTTTGGTGCTTTCCTTTCACCTTTTATTCAGTTGCTGAAATATGCATATAGATATCGAAGTTCCGGTTTATATGTTGTCAATATCTTCTGCTCCTCTTCCTTCAAAAGTTTTGATGTGGATTAATGGGAAGTACAGCTTTCTTACATATTTTTTTTTAAAGCTGTGTTACATAATCAGGCCCCTGGGGTTCTGTTTGACCTTGGTGTTGCAGATGTGATATAAAAATAACTATATTTTAAAGCTGTCCGTTTGTAGTTTGCCTGCTGGGATGATCGTCACAAGTTATAGCAAGAAACCCTCAGTAAAGAGAAAYAGATTAAAGAGAGGTTTGTAGTGGCATCCTCTAGAGCCTTCTTTCTCCCAAACATGTGAAATGACAAATGTTACCAGTCAGAAATGAAAGAGGATGAAATTGCTTAATTATTGCCTCCTGCAATTTTGAGTGTTCTGTGTCATGTTCTTTTTTATAATTAATTTTTATTGCATTTAAATGTAAAAGAGATATGARAAACGGTGCATAAACACCTTATTACAAGGCGATAATTTCCTGCCAGACTGCTAAGATACTTAAAATTTTCAAAATTCTCTCCAGAATAATATAATGCTCTCTTAACAGGCACTAACATGCTTTGTAGAAAAYCATTATTCCCTTAAAATGCTTCACCTTGTTGGCAGTGTGAAAGGCCGTAGATACTGGAGCTACTCCAAATTTGCATCACTGTTCTATTATGTTCTAGTCTATGTTATCTTTTTTATGAATGCTTATCACCGTAATATCCAATGCCTTCCAGCTCTTCAGTAAGGGACCTTATTGATAACAATGTGATTTAGTCTTTTTCTTAYCCTTTTCCCTTTTATTGTGTCATGACTGTTTTGGTTGGGTTGATTTATTAGGTATGCACAGACGTTTATTTACACTGGAGAAAGTGAAAAGTGCACCTTGTGTTTGAGGCAGAGATCTGTGAGACTGAACGTCTTCATCCCTTAGGGATTCCTGGAGCTTGGGATCCCTCTCATCAGAGAGAGTTTGGTCTCTGGCTCTTTCAAGACGTCACCTTGAGGGTGCAGAGCTCTGGAGTGTTGAGGAGAAGGGTCTCCCACCACTGTCCCATCCTGGTACAGTAATGTCCTCTCACATGCTCTGGCCATATCCAGTCATAAGCCCTGAGACAATGAGCGTGACTTGCTCACACTTCTTTTCRGGGGTGCTGGACCCATGCTGTGCCTCTCACACTGTGCTTGTGTCCTTAGATTTGGATTCACTGGTCTCCAAGGGCGCTGGATCCAGCCCTTCTGGAAAGYGGAGTTTGGACCAGCTATTTGGACCAACCAATTATAGATTTCCACATGTGTCTGATGATTAACGAGCTCAAAGCGTCTCCCCGCTGGGACAGCGTCAAATCTCTGCATTTAATGGCCTCTGCATTGTACCTAGGGAGAACTGAAAGAGCAAAGATTTAAGCCAATTCACAATAGCTTTAATTAAAATGCGAACAAACTGATTCAGATTAAGACGTCAGGGAGATATACACACGACCCACTGTTAATTACCGCAGCGCAGCCTGATGCCGCCGCGCGTTCCTGGCTGCTCCGGCGCCGCTGCGGCGCTGCAGGGCCGGGAGGCTCCTCGGCCTCGGCCTGCGACACCCCGGCGAGCCCGGCCGCACCACGCRCAGGTGCGGAGTGGCAGCATGGCCAGGGATGGAAGCTGATTTACCACAGGGGCTGGCAGTGCCCGGCACCGAGGGCAGCCATGCGGCTGTTGCAGGGCCTCGCCAGCACAGCCGGCGGCAAATCCTCTTAGTTCAGCGTCGCTCTCTTTCTGGCCCGCCTTTGTGTGGCTCTGGCCTCGGTGCCTCCCCCGGCTCCCTTCCCCATGGAGGCTCTCCCCGGGCCTTGTCCGCTCGCCACAACAGATGGTCGCGACGCTCCAAGGCCTCCCAGCCACAGCCCGGCTCGGGATGTAGCGGCCRCGTCCGTGCTCCGCTCCCGGCCAGGAGACACCCAGCGTTCGCACTGTTAAACCCTCTCGCCCTCCGAACACCAAGGGTTGCATCCAACATGCTGGGCCCTCTGTGCTGAATCCCAGCACAAGGAGAGTAAAAAAGGCTCTTTATAATGAGGTGCTGCCTGGCAGCATGAGACCGGGGATGAAGGCTATTTAAATCTGCTGCCGACATTGACTCTCCTCTTTGATGAGGGATGTGCTTGTCTCCATGTGTCACAGGCAGGCACTGACATGGATCTGCTTTCCCGAGGCTGTTGTGAGGACTCGTTTGTAAAAAATGAGTTTGAGAAGCTGAAGCGCATCAAATAAAAGATCCTTATGTGGAGTGGAAGTAGATGCATAACCTTACAGCAGGAAATGTTTATTCCTATTGACAAAAGCTTGTTGCAATTTATTGTATTCCTCAAAATTGAAGTAAGAAAAGAAATATCCCTGCTGGCCCCTTTCTGGTTTTGAAGTAGCACAAGAAAGAAAACATCTGCTGAAGCTAATGGCTGCATTTGCATGGATTACATGTGACAATCCAGCACACAACGGGGTGTCCTGCCATGTGTGCGACACGCTGCCAGGGTGACGTGCTGCTTTTTGGCATGTGCTGCCAGGAGCCAGGTACTCTGCTCCTACAGTGACACTGCCAGCTCTTTTCCAGGCGGCTTTAGCTGGCGGCTGCAGAGGTAGTGACTGATTCCCCCTCGTCGTCTGTGCTCCAAGGTGCAAATCTGTGCTGCCAAATGTGAGGGGAGACGGAGGAGAGATGGGAAACCAGCTTTAAGGATGGCATCTAGTAAAACCTCTGGGGCGGTGAGGCCAACAACTCRGCTTCTCTTTGGCTCCGGGCTGAGGAAGCGGGGCCCAATGCTGGGCGCAAAGGTGTCAGTGATACCTATGCACCAGAACATGGGCCCTGGGGTGCAGCAGCCTCCAGGCATGGCAGAGCGGGGACGCTTGCACGCAGCCCTCGTGTTGGCCAGACCCTGGCCATGACATTCAGATGGGACCATCTGAATCCCGTCTTGGGCTAGGACAGCTGGATGCCATGTGGAGTTTGGGGGAAAAATTACTTCCTTTGTGTTTTCACCGCAATTGCCAGGCTTTTGGTAGTGCTGTGTTATTCTTGCCGTGGTGGCTCTACGCAAACGCAAGATGACAATTCGTACCCTCGGGCAGCCTGGCTTTGATACGATGCTACTCCTTTGCGCTCTGCTTAATTGGGCTAACAGAAAAAGACAACAGCTGCAATGATGGGAATGAGAAATGCCTTTGCTCGTCTTAGTTTTGACAGCAATCAGCCTGACAAGGGACTATCAATGGATCTGAGGTAAGTGTCAGTGTGGGATGCAGTGTGGTGTCCATTTATCCTTTTTACTGTTTCACAGATAGAATCACACTTCCAAAAATAATAGAGAAAAATAATAAAGATTTTGAGGGAGAATCAAATCTTGGGGAGGTTTAAATAGGACAAAAACATGAAAAGGGGTAGCAGCTTCCTGAAAAAAAAATGGGGCACTTGTGTGTTTATCTGTGTGTGGGTGCGTGTGGTGAAGTGAGTGGGCAAAAACAGAAGCAGGCAACTGGCACACATTGGTGAAAAAAATCAGGTTATTTTTACCAGCTTGTCTTCCAAGAGCGCAGGTTTGATAGTGGCAGAGCTTCCTTCTGGCTTTGTGATCCGCAAATTCAAGCAAAGCTCTGCGGCCACCTGTCAGCATATTTTTGTGAAGCGTGGTAGAAAAGCTTCATGAAAAGAATTGGATGAGCTTGGCTGTCCTGGCTGACACCCCTGACATCTTTTGGGTTGGGTTTCCCCCTGCTCCTCTGCAAGCACAGGGCACTGTATCCGTTGGCTGGTAGTCAAGAGGAAAGGGCTTTCCCCAGGCCACTGTGACACAAGGCAGAGCTGGGCTGCCTGCTTCCCCAACCATCCAGCGTGGTGGGGTTTGGCAGGATGTTGGAACTGTCTTCAGTAGGTGATGAATCCAGCCATTATGTGTGGAAAGATCATTCTGGAGAGCCCTCCAGCTCCCAAAGGCCTGGGGAGTGATTGCTCCGCATCCAAGGTATCCAACCAACCAATTTACAGGCCTTGTACTGTATTTTTTTAAACACTCTTTGTGCCAAAGATGCTTCCACTGAAATCAGTTTTGACAGAGCAAGAAGAAGAGCAAGAGTAGAAGCTCTGGTGATTATTTTGCTTAGTACTTATCTATTCCTAAACTCAATTTTACTTGTTGGATATTTTAGTAAAAGTGCCATAAATCAACACCCACTGCTTCATTTTCTTAGTGAAAAAGAGAGAAAGAAAAACAAAACAAAAAGCAGTCCTTTAGCATGTGTTCAACTGGAACTGACTGAGTTGCTTTCAAAGCAACAGCTCCTACCAAAAATAGACTTTTGGAAAAAAACCTCTGATATTGTTGGCGTAGCGGGTACCACCCAATGCTCTTTAGTAAGAGCAGGGTGTCTGGGATCAATATTAAAAAGGTATCAGCAAAAATGCCATGTGGGAAATGAATCGCATGCTTCCCTATGAGCTTCCAGAGTCCCTATGACTATCTCAAGCTAACGAGTTCACTGGCATTTATAAAGGCATCATTTTCAGCAAGAACAAGCCGTGTCAGATTTCTTCAGACTTTCTCACGGCTCTGACTGAGTGATAAAACCAAACCCCAGGCTGCAGCAAGCCTTTCCAGTCGTGTAACTGTGACCACAGACCTGGTCTGCAGCCTCCTGACCGTGTTAGTGCTCCCACTGGTGCTCCTGCATGGAACACTGCACACGTTGGCATTAGTGGTGATGGAAAGGGTTTTATTTCTGTAGGGCTTTTTCTGAATGGAACATTTGAAAGCTGAAAAATATTGTCTGACATTTTTGGGAAAGCAAGGAGACAACTTAAAGCCCACAAATGTTGAAGCATGTGTAGAGTGGCTAATCTGAAAACTGAGGCTGATCTGAAAAAAGACTGACCTCCAAACACGGAGTTTCCCTCTCCCAATGTTTTGGCCTGAGCTCCTTTTACAGTCAGGAGAGAAAGAGCTTTAGAGTTAAGATTTTTCTCACTTTTATTGTGACGTCTAAAATAAGTCAAATAAATTGCACCTAAAATCACCTTAAGAACACCTATGTTTGGCCACATTAAAAAGGCGAATTTAAGCTAATGAGCTGAGGCATAGCTGTCTATCCTGTAAACATTGAAAGGTTTCAGGTKAAAACATTGGAAGATGAATCCAACCTTTGGGTCTGAACAGGATTGAAACCAATGGCTCCTACAGGTTTGCAAGGCCGAGTCTAGTTCTGTGCAGCATCTAGTACTCAGCACCACTGGAGGCTATTAAGAACTATCCTATTTCAAATATAAAAGACATAATGTCTATCCGATTAGGAGTGTCTCTCATGGGAGTAGTTCCTTCCCTGGGGCTGCTGAAAAAGGCCTGGATAGTGAGTGCTCTCATTGGCTTTGGAAAGCTGTAATCATCAGTCCAATTCTTTCTCCCCTCTCCCATCCATGTTCCCAGGAACAGATTTTCTTCCAGTGCCTTTCAGCACTTCCCTTACACCTCGTATGTTCCATGTGTTTCCTTTCCCTCTTTCGCATTTGGACTCTTGAGTCTTCACCATGAGCCTGAAGACTTCCACATGTTATCACTGTGTGGGCATCCGACGGCTCCCACTACTGTTTTGGCCATAAGCAGTATGGCCAGTGAGATAAGGTGTCAGAGAAGAAGAAAATGAGACAAAGTGTTTCTGAAATTGAACCAATAAGGTGCTTATCAATAATTATAATAAAAATGATATTTATCTGATCTTAACAGCTCATTCTAGCAATAGCCTCACTGGTGGATTTGAGAAGGTCTTTTTTTTTTTTTTTTTTTCTTCCCAAAGAAAAGAACAATAAGAATAAGAATTCAGGACATTGATCTAGGTGTGCTATTTAGGAAGTCTGAATCTTTGATGAAGGGTCTGACTATAGCTTTTCCTTCTGCTTATATTAATAGTATTTTTGCTTGAGTCAATACAGACACAAAGTGGTGCAGGGGTGAGGAAAAACTGGCAGGCCCAGTCAGCAGCAAAGCAAAGTTTGAGTACTTACCTCTTTGCATAAATATCCTCATCCCCTCCAAATTTTCATTCTTGCCTGTTTGAGAAACACATTCTGACTCAGGCTTCTCCACTGCCCCTCTAATCTACTTACACTTTTGTTTGAGCTTTTAATTAAAAGCAGTGGGCAAGACCCATTCTTCCTGTGGCACCATTGTCCTGATAGATCTGTTGGGATTTCACAGCCAGGATTGTATTTTCATTAATTYTTGAAGTAGAAAAGCTTAATTAGGAGAGTTAGAAGGAGGAAAAAAAAAAGGGTTACTTTTTTTTTTCTTTTTATTATCTCTGAGATATTGTAAATATTCAAAAGAAAAAACCCCGAATGACTGGATATTCATGTAAAAACATGTTTACAGGATTTTCTGGGACAGTTCTCTTTTCAATCCAGTAGATGGAAGAAAATAAACTCTCCAGTTTATTCCTAGTAATCACAGTAGAATTAAATCTGGGATTGGACTGGGGTAACTCAGAGAGTTTCTAGCTACCATGTTACAGAAGGACTAATCTAGGGTGGGGTTTAATGCATAGGGCTAGGGCATGAACATATTATTAATTAGAAATAAATCTCTCCCTTGGGGGCCTAAATGCACTGCCTGCATTTTTAATTCATATTTAGCTTTAAGACAAATACAGGATGTTTTTCCTCTTTCAGTTTCTCGGGGGCTCCCTTATTTCTGCATCTGTAATCCTTTTGTTTTGCATTGGGAAGAACAGTTGGGTGACACAGAGATTGTATGCATATAATTGATTTTATTTCAATCTGCCGGGGGAACCAAAAAACAGATGAATAATTTTCTCCTGAGTCAAATAACTGTTTTATTTCATTTTGGAAGATAACTGTTTTCTTATTTTATTCTTTAAAACAGCAAAACAGACCATTTACAAAGAAACATTCTTTTAGCAACAACAAAAAAAGATAGTTAACAAAATACGTACTTTTTTTTTCCAAATCGATTACTTGATCTCAGAAAACTTATGATTGGTTTGGTCATCTTGAGCATCCGATTACTGTTGAAAAAAGAAATGTTCTCTGGCAAACAGCAAGTAGCTTCGATGCTGAGGCTGAATGCCAATGATAAAAGAGTACTTAACTGTGGCTGAGGGGTTGCTTGCATGCACCGAGGTGTGGTTGGCCAGTGTTGAAATTATATTATTGGTGAACATATGAAGCATTTCTCCTTTGGGAAGTTCTCACTAACAGATCTCAGGGACGTGGAGCTTCTAGAGAAGGTCCACTGGAGAGCAACAAAGACGATTAAGGGACTGGAGCATCTATTGTATGAGGAGAGACTGAGCTGGGCCTGTTTAGCCTGGAGAAGGGAAGGCTGAGAGGGGAGCTAATCAATATGTAGAAGTACCTGAGGGGAGAATGGAGGGAGGATGGAGCAAATGGAAACAAGTGGTTAATGTTAGAAGACTTGCAGTTTTCTACCATACCTGCATGAACAGCCTCCTCCGCACAGTAAGAAGCCTTATACCTAAAATGGGAGAGATTCCTTCATACCACATTTCTCTTTCTGATTTTTTTTAATGTCTTTTCTTCTTCCCAGTGGTTCTCTAAGTAGATTTTCAGGTCTCAGCAGAGACCTATTATTACTTATATCTTTTTTAATGAGCCCRTTGATTTTTTAATCCAGCAAACAGTATCCGTTCCACTTCCTGGTACTGTAATGCACTCAAGTGTTTTTCTGTGCAGTACCATATCTAACCATGTAAGAGGAAGACACATGTTTGTAATAACTTCTCAAGCAGTGGCCTCTCTTTTCCCTATCGACCTGTTTTGCTCTCGGCCTCCCTTGTGCTTGGCCTTAAAGTTTTCATCCTGGCATGATAATTGAGATAGATTTTAAAAGCCTGCTGACTTTGTCTCTTCACCAGCCTGGGTCCAAATGCAGACTATGAGCTGGCAAAAGTCCAGCAATTCACTTCTTGCAACTTCATTTCTTATCATCTCAAGATCTATCAGCTTTAAACTGAGGTAGTTTCTTTGAGCCCCCCAAAATTAATACAAACTTAACAGTATAAATGAGGGTAGAAGCACAGCTGGAGAATGCTAACCAAAAATGTAGTAAACTTTGGGCTTCAGTTGAAAATGGGTAAACTCTGKCTTAAAACAGGGTTTATCTAAGGTCATCTGTTGACAGGGCTGCTACTAGAAATGAAGAACRAAATGAAAATTTCTGCCTCTTGTCTACATAGACTTCCAGACCCCTCTGTCCAGTCGTGCCATATCCTGTGCTTGACACAGCCTGGAAACACTACCAACCTTAGGGGCTTCCTTCAGTGTCAGGGGCGTGATGGGTTTGCTAGCTATTACTTTACTAGATCAATATGGGTAAATCTCAAGATTTTTACTCTGTATTAATTCTGCGCCATGTGGTGCAATCCTTGAGGGATTCAAGACGAGCCAATATGGTGCAAACCCTGTGTAAAAGTGAGGAGCAGCTCTGCAGCTCCCACTCCTTGCCCAAACAGGGCCTGAGTGCGTTTTTCATTGTCAGCTCCAAACTCCCATTTCAGACCTGCAGAGACGAAGAGCAGTCAAACAAAAATCCCCAATCTAATGCAGGGGCRTGAGTTTGAACTTCTGAAACATCAGCAAGCATCAAGTATTGCTGACCTAGGCTTTGTGCAGGCTTGCCAGAATATGAARCCATAAACAATAAAATGGGACCACGTGTCTCAAAATACCTCTGTCTCCCCCTGTCCTTTACCCCAAATAAATATCTCTAATCTTGAGGCAGGTGATCCCATATCTCTTGATAGCTTTGCGAAAATGACAGTGAGGTGAGATGCTGTCTTCACCCTTCTTTCAAGAAGGGCCAACTAAAAAGGCAAGGGAGCTACCCAAAATTGGCTAAAATTCCTGGGGTGCATTTGATTCAATGGGAGATGATGGGCACAGCAGATTCAGCAGGGAACATTTTCTCCCAACTTCATGGATCTTAAAGATCTCAGGTGTCCAACATCACCAGGATGAATAGCAGGAGCTATTTTGCATGAGTAATCACCTTTAAGCATGACTCTTCAAATTAGAGGCTGGGGAGTGTTTTGGCTAAAGCTTTGCCTGTTGAACCGTGCAAGTGTGGGTTTACCAAAGCATGCTGTGAATTCATATGCTTAGATTAAAACATAATGATTTTTAAAAATAAATCTGAACAAGTTGGRATGTTTCTTTTGTCACTTTCAAATTAAAAGTGTCAAGGATATTTAAATATTTTAAAATTGATAAAATGATTGAAACAAAAGCATGTGGGAAAATATCAGTTTGTCAAGTAGCAATTTCAGGCAGACCTTAGGTCACTTTCCTTCTTTAAAATTTGGATTTTAAGCTGCCTGAAAATCAAGCTGAAAACCCAGCCTTTCCATCACGGTTGCAGATATTCACACACAAAAAGAGAGGGCACAATAATGTGTGTGTTTCATGCAGCTGCGAAGCATTAAGTCATCTGTCCTCTGCTTTTTGTATTTCTGTACCCTGTGCCTTTAGTCTCAATGCTTGTAAGAACTGATGAAATGTTGCAAAACACCCATTTCAGTGTGCAAATGTTGGTAAGTTCAGCCATCTGGTAGATGGCCTCATAGTTATGAGCTGTTTTGTCCACTTTTTCCCTAAGGCATGTGACTATATTTCTGTTTTGTTTTGGTTTTGTATTTAATTTTTGAAGGAGGTCTGCCCAGTGTATTTGCATTTGCACAAAGGAATTCAGTATTTTATCTTTTTTATCATGCTCCAGCCATCTGAACAGAACCCACACGAGGTGTTGGGGGGACTCATGACAYGACATGATTGATGAAGGTGCAGTCAAAGTGAAGAGCGGATGAAGAGCTTACAGCTACCAGCCAAGGTTCCTGTCCGTCCTCCTGCTTKCTGGGTGCTAGGCACATAGTAAAATGTACTTGATGCTTTTCCTTTAGGCAGAATCAGGGCTTTGGGCTCATTTGTCCTTTCCTCTTGCAAAGGCAGGAGAGACCTGTAAGCTGAGTTATGAGTCCATATTGCTCTTATTGAGTGTGTGGCGACTGCAAATACAAATGGAACTTTATATACACAAACAGAAAAAGGACTAAATTCATGGGATGAATTATTCACAACAGATAATTCAACCTGCTCCCCTGGGAGAGTGTGATGATGTTTAAAAAAATTAAAAAAAATTAAAAATTCCTGCAAACAATGCAGTCCACGGCAAAACCCTTTAGTAACATCAAAGGGAATTCAGCCTAAGCCAAAGGGCCAACATATAGCTCTKCTGTAAGGGTTGTGGCCTGCATTTGGGACGGTTAAAAGGGTCCAGATGGGCGCTCTGGCCTTGGGAAGCCCCAGCAAGGCTRTACACGAGAGAGGGGCTGCAGTGTGCAGGAACAAGGCGAAAGGGAACCGTGGCCACACTGGGGACACTGCTGGGTGAGGGCAGGCTCCAGCGGGACCCCTTTGCTCAGGATTTTGGATGGGGTTGTGTCCAGGAGCAGCTCCATGCCGCTGTGTTGGGGCAGCAGGGCCGTGATGCCGTGGCCGCCGTGCTGGAGGACGCTGGCACAGGAAGGCCCGTGCTCAGTGGCAGGGACCCAGGTTTGGGTGCAGGAAGGAAAGCGGCGAGGTGAGGCAGACACGGGGAGCTGGCGAGGGAAGCCAGGCGCAGGAGAAGCTCCTGCACGCRGGGGCCGCGCGGCGCTCGCCGCATCCCCGCGCCGCCGTCACGTGCTGTGCCCGCCGCCACGCAGGGAGCCCGCCCGCGCCCAGGAGGCCGCGGGACCACACGGGTTAAGTTATATAAGGCCTGTCAGCGAGGGGTGGGGGCACGGGCGCCGCCACCGGAGCGCGGCCGCCACGGCTCAGGTTGGGCGAGAGCGGATGGCGGCGGCCCGGCRCAGGCCGGCGGCGAAGGAGGAAAGCGGCTTATCCCGCTGCAGGTTGCCATGGCGATGAGCGGGAGGCAGCGGAGGCGGCGGGGCTGTCAGTGAGGGGGATCGGCGCCTGGCATCTGGGGGGTCTGCGGGAGGGAGAGGCGGCGGCGGYGGGGACGGCGGGCGGCAGCCATGGACTCGCACTGCGACTGTGCCGAGCCCCCGGCCGTGGAGCAGCCGTCGGGCAGGATCAACAAAACGGCCTTCAAGCTGTTCAAGAGGAGGAAAGCGGGCGGCCCCATGCCGAGCATCTTCGGGGTGAAAAACAAAGGTGGGGACGGGAAGGGCGCGGGCAACGCGGGCATGGTGCGGAGCAAGACGCACGACGGCTTAGCCGATGCCGTGCTGGAGAGCAGCAAGAAGGAGGAACCGAGCGGCGGCGGCACCGGCGGCGAGCAGCCGAGCAGGGACGCAAACGCGCCAGCCGCCGCCAGCCTCGGCACCTCGTCCGGCAGCGCGGTGGCCAAGTCGCACAGCTTCTTCTCCCTGCTCAAGAAGAACGGGAGATCGGACAACAGCAAGGGGGAGAGCGCAGAGCCGCGCGCGGGCGGCAGACAAAAGAAGGGGCTGAGAGGGATCTTCAGCAGTATGCGGTGGCATAGGAAGGACAAAAACGGCAAGGAGGAGAGGGGGGAAATCTCCGAAATCCCATCCGGTCTCATTATGCCGGGGTCGCTGACCGCCAGCTTGGAATGCATCAAGGAGGAGACCCCGAAACCTTTGTCTGAGACCCCGAACGGCACTGCAGAAATCAGCATCGAATCGTCCTGCGAGAAGCCCGTCAGAGACCCGCGCGCCTCGGCCCAGGAGACGGATGCGGGAGCCGGGGAGCCGCAGGAGAGCAGAGCCCTCTCCGGGGAGGATCCTGCCGCTGCTGGGAGCCGACCCGAGGAGCTCAGCCCCGAGCAACCGGACCCGGGCGCAGGAGAGGTTGGGACTGCGAAGGATGCGGCCATAACAGGTGACATTCCAATAACGACTATTCCCCTTGTTGAACCCGAATGTGATAGCGGTCAAGAGACGGCAGCAGCCCCTGACCCTTCCTCTGTTGATCCACCCTCAGAGCAATCGATTGATCGTATTTGTTTGATGTTTGCTGACGTGACTTCACTGAAAAGCTTTGACTCTCTTACAGGCTGCGGAGATATTATTGCGGACCATGAGGAGGAAGGGGGCGGCGGGAGTGGCGCCTGCGGGAAGAGCACCCCTGGGGCCAGCAAGCCRGGCGCCACCAAGAAGCACCCCACCATGGTGGCCTACCAAGGAGGAGGGGAGGAGATGGCAAGTCCGGACCAGGTGGATGACACTTGCCTGCAGGAGTTTTGGGATATGCTGTCACAGACAGAGGAGCCAAGCCCACATACCCACATAGAAGGAGGAGGAGGAGGAGGGACGAGGACGCCTGAGGGGCTGAAGGAGACCCGAGGTACCGAGGGGGCCCAGAACAGGGTGGCGGTGAAACGTGGCGGTCTCAACCAGATTCCCATTCATCTCAACCACAAAGAGGAGCAGAAAGGCAGGGAGAAGGAGCAGCACGAAGGCATCCCAAACAGTGACGAGGGCTACTGGGACTCCACCACCCCCGGGCCGGAGGAAGACACCACCACAAGCATCCAGAAGGAGACYATCCCCAGGGACAGCTACAGTGGGGATGCTCTCTACGACCTTTATGCCGAGCCAGAGGAGAACCCGCCGGGGGGACCTTCTGATGAAGAGGTCACCAGCGTGCCGCGCTCCAAGCCCGTGTCGCCAATAAYCACCACGTGCTCGCTGAAAACACCCTCGAGCGCCGTGAAGGACTCCAAGATACCCATCAGCATTAAACACCTTGCGTCGCACCCTGCCAGCCACGCAGCAGACGCCAGCAACAGCCACCACGTCGCGCACCATCACCTGGCCAAGAGTGAGATGCACAGAACAAAAATCCCCGTCTCCAAAGTGCTGGTGCGCCGGGTCAGCAACAGGGGCTTAGCAGGGACTACAGTCAAAGCCGCCACATACCAGGACAGTGCCAAAAAGTAGCTGAATACGGCGTGGAGACAAAGATGGACAGCAAGTTTGGCGCTTGAAAGTCTTGTGTAGGAGACCACTAATAATGAGTTTGTTTTGCATCACCTGAAGAAAGGCACTAAGAGGCTTCCTGTTGTGTACTCCAGGGGCCTGTACTTCCAAATCCCTTCTTACTATTCTGTACGGCTGAGTATGAAAAGTCAACTTCTTTCCAAGCACTTTTTTTACATTTGTATCTTTTTTTCTGCAGCACTGAACACAGGGGAGATTCATTTTTACATGCCTTTGTGGAAGCAGAACTTGGATTATGAACCTAAATGAGCATCTTTCTTCACATAAAGCAGTGCCACGAGTTCTCCAAGGACGCAGTCACACAGGGAGGAGCACCAGGCGTTTTCCAATACACTTCTCTTAATCATTTCTGGAAGAGGCATGGAGGGAGGGTGCTCGACTCCGAATATGGTGTTTGCTGCACAAGATGTTGGAAAAAAATGCCAAGCAAAACACAAACGACCTAAAACAGGTATTTGACCTGACGTAGGAACATGAGCACTGCTCAGAAGCAGACTTGATCGACTTGTGTGCTGTAGCTAACTAAGGAATTAGGTGGATTTGTCTAACAGGAAAAATATTTTTGTTTGTCCATCTGTTTGTTTGGTTTCAGTCTGCTCTAACGTAAAGGAGTAACAGAGACACCTGACCTAGGCTCAGATGTTTACATCAATACTTGTCCAGTGACGAATACAATCAGGTTCAGGGAAACATTCTACTAAATGCCAATATATACACACTGTTCACATTTATACAATAACTTGCTCTCCATGTGTAGATATATACATATTTTAGCAGTTTTCCTCGATGCTACAGATTTTATATATATACATATATATATAAAAAAATCACCTGTCTGTACTATCTAGAGTGTAAGCAAGAGTTAGTTTTTATAGGTAGATAATTTTACAAGTTCTAAAATTGTGGATCTTTCTGTAAGTACCTTAAACTAGAGCAAAACTCTGTCCTGTGTGGGCTCATGCATCCCCAGCTAAGGAAGTCTGAGGTGCTGGGCCTGTTAGGGTGGCACTTTGTGGGTGTTGGAGCTGAGGGTCTGACAGCACTGCCATTGCAAACCTCTATTTTCAGGGGTTTATACACAAAGTTGCTCTGGGCTTAAACCTTACAGAGAAGGAACCCAGGAAAGAAACGTGTTTTTTAATTATTATTTTTAAGAATATATAAATTAGTTTTTGACTATTTAAGGAAAGTTTGGGTTCTTGTTGCTTTTTTATTTTCATTCTTAAGGAGTTCAGAATAATGTTACTTTAAGAGAGAAAGAGAAATATGGTAAGCTAGGGGTCCATGAGATGGTCTTTTGAGCCTGGATCCTCTGAGAAATGTATTAATGGCCAGGGTGTTTTTGTGAACAGTGGCTACTGTACATGGGTATTGGCAGCATTTCTGAGAAGTTTAATAGGGTTTTAATGTGCCTGAGGACATATTTTTATGATACACTGAAAAAGCTCCAAAAATCATGGAAGTCTAAGGGTAAATATAATGCATTTACAAAATATTTTGGTATGAGTATTTAATCATCAGACCACAGTTAATATAAAATATATACTCCAGTGTATCTGAAAAATAATATACATTTTAAAAAATAGATGTCTATATTATGCAGAGAATACTAAATTCACATTACTGAAGCTAATGGGTCTGATCTTACATAGCAGTTGGCTTTATTGTCTCGTAAATTGAAAGAAGAAAAGGAAGATAAATATACAGAATATGCATTTGAAGAATATTAAGGTTATAGATAACCATAAAAAGCTGGGAAATACGATGAAAGGAATTCCTTCTCTTGCAGGTGGGAYTAACTGGGGGAAAACACCTGGGGGAAATTGGAATCTGGCTCTGAAATTCCCACAGCCAGTACCAAATTGCACCCCCTTTCCGGGGGTAAACAGGGAGAAAGGGTCAGTTTTTCTCATCGTGTCCTGCTTATATGGTTTGAATAAGAACCTTAATAGACTTCACAGAAGATTATTTTATATGTGTCCCTTTTCTTTCCTCTCTCTCTCTGTAGCAGCCRTGTGTGTGATTTTGTGCACGCCTGCTCCCGCGGCCGTGCTGTACATATGCATGTGTAGGGGAGCCCTCGCCCGTGGGCTCCCTCGCCTGGGGAAGGGATTTGCACATGGCCTGACACTGCTTGTGTGTCCTACAGAATTAAAGCTGAGACACCCCCAAAAGGATGAATGTACAGAACCCCCCCCTCGCCCCCCAGACTAATCCTAGGCTTTAGCCCCGATCGTAACATTCCYGGTTTTATTCCTTTGCTTTCATCTGAGCGGAAGGGTCACGTTCTTCCCCTGCATGACAGTCCTGCGGAAAAATCCTGTTTCCCCGTCTTGCTGCAGGGAGAAATTGTATGCAGGGGGGCTGCAGGTTGAGAAGGAGGGAGGATGTCGGGAGCTTGTGGCGGTACCAGGAGGTCGGGAAGCGCCGCCCGTCACAGCCGGGCGTCTTTAAAAGCACTAGGAGATGGAGGCTGCCGTGTGTGCAGGACCCGTGCGTGGCAAACACCCCTCGTGTGCGTTTGTTTGYGTCGTGGCATGTCTGTACCCGGAGGAACGTAGAGTAACGCTAGACTCGCTCCCTCACGACTAACAAGAACCAGCATTAAAACCGTTTTGCCTTCCCTGCATTTTCTCTCTCGCTTTTGTTTCCTGCCCTGCTCTGCCTCCTTCCTCCGCATGCCGGCCCCGGTGCCACCGGGAAGCTCCCGTGGGATGGGAGGGTGCCGGGGAGCTCCCATGGGATGGCAGGGCGCCAGAGGGGCTGCCTGAGCACCCATGCAGGTTTCCCGTTGCTCAGCTGGTGCACGGGCGCCTTGCAGAGCCCTGGGTGGCTCCTTTGGCTGCTGCAATGTGCTTGTTTTAAGGACAATCATATCCCTAAAARGCAAAGGGACTCACTCGTGGCAGGGTGGCAGCTTCGAGTCCTCACCACACGGCTTCAGGGCATCGGCTGTATGACAGCAAACCTGTGATTTAATGGTCAAATTAACTCTGTGTTTATGAAGCTCACCTCAGTCTTTAAGCCATTGATGTTTTCGTTTCAAAAGGTAATTGAAAACTTAATATTTACTAGGGCTTTTTATTACCATAGAAATATAACTCCACACAATGCCTAAAATGACCATCGAAAGGAGGTTCAAAGACTTTCTTTCAACTTGCATTTAATTCCTGAGAGATCCCTGTAAAACACTATGAGGGGCCTAGCAGCAAACCATTAATGACTTGCTGGATTTAAAGGTTGTGACACAAAGAGGTAATAGTCCTGAGGCATTCTGTGGCAGTTTGCTTCCTTCCCTATAATATGGTGTTTAAACATATATTTTCCTTGGCTTTGGTAGGTATTAAGGTAGAAATGATGTTTGGAGTCCCAAAAATATCATTCCCAGTTCTGTCRTTGCTTTGGTTTTCTTAAGGAATACTTTTGGTTATTTGTTTCACTCGTTACTTTGTGGTCTGAATGATGCTTTGTATTTATCAGCCTGTATGTCGTCCATAAAGGATTTTATAGACGGGGACTTGCCATTTAGTTATATGTACTCTTTGCACTTTCAGGTCACTACTGGTAAATTTTGTATGTTCTTAGGATATTTCTATATATTGCATAGCCTTTTATAGCTATCTACAGTAATATCAGTGGTAATATACATTCCTATCCTATATATCAGCACAAAAGATTTCCTTTTAGTGGCATGAAATGATGTTTTGGTGGACTTCTTTTGTCCTAATAGAAGTTTCCTTTATAGAACTTTCCTGTGCTATAGGTGTGCAGACAGACATAAAGGGTCTTATTTTTTCCACAGCACATATAGATTTTGCTCTTGCCAGTAGCAGGACTCAAAGCCACGTGACAGACTTCGGAAGAAAATATAGCACTAGAATAAAAAGAACCGTGTTTGGTCTCAGCCCATCCATCACCAGCATTTCCCTCACCCACTGTGAATGTCCTTACTACCATTTGGGGTAGCAGAGGGCTGAATTTTTAAAATTACATGCATACACTATAAAAATTAATTTGCTGATTATTTTTTAATGAAGCTTATTAAATTATTTATCTAAGCTAAGTGAATATTGCACCAAAGTCTTCAAAACATCTGATGGAGCTGGCATTTTCAGTAAGATGCTCTAAGTACGGATGAGCCAAATTACCAGGCTTTGCTTAGCAAAGCAAGACCCTAGTTATTTTTTAATCAAAGGGAGCCCCGGATTCTGCTACAGGGCTGTGCTCTGAGGGTGTTTTTGCCTGCTCGGATAGACAGCTTTCTGGAAAGGCTTTTCAGGAAGATAGTGGTGTGGGAGAGGCAGTTCACAGCAACATGAGCCGCTTCCAGGGCAGATGATTATCTAACCACTGATAAATATGGCACTTCAGGCAAGGGGCTCTGAAAATGCATTTTTATCAAATCCCATATTTATCAGCATTTTCAGAGCTGTCGGTATGAAAGGCTGGTGCTTCTGCCTTGGAAAAACCAATTGGCACCATCTCGAAGAGGCTGCAGAAATGAGTCTTGGTGGAGTTTGCATATGGCAGTTTCTTCTGTGGATCCTTTATTTATTTTTTTTTATCCTTTTTTATTCACTTTTGCCTTGTTTATGTTTCTGCTAAGATGACACAGCCCCACTTACCCGAGCAGAACTGCACTGCTGGCTCCGGATTCATTGCTGAGGAGACACTGTGTGTTGTCCCCCAGCTGCCCAGGCTGAGCATCCCCCTCTGCCACTTGTCACGAGTTCGTGCCCTGTTTGCTCTCATCAGGAGGTACCACAATCTGCACCACTGCCTAAGGCGAGAGCTTATTCTAAGCCAGCCTGAATCCACAGGAATATTTGAGCTCGTCTTTAGCTCAGATCTCGTCTTCCCTGTGAATATCTCATCTAGGAACTTTAACTTTGTGTTAGTGTTTCCTAGATACATTTTTTTTTTTTTTTTGTAGAGAAAAAAAAATGGCAATACACTCATATGCAAAGGACTAAGAGCTATAGCCCACTCAAACCACGTCCTGGAGGCCTTTACTCCTGCAAAAGCAGGTCTTTAAAGTTCTTCCTGCCCTAGAGAGCTTCTCCATCCCTAACAGTGAGTACTGCTGCCTGGACTGCCCTATTTTTTTCCACTTTATATTTCTCTGACTCCCTTCAGCCATAACACTGCACTTTGAGACACCAAGATTTTTGACCCAGGCCTCCATCACAGTACCACTGCTGCCACGATGTTATTTAAGGGGATTTTGCTCCTACTTCTCATGCAGAATTACTTATTTCCCCCGCAGAACATGCTGTAACGTTCTTTAAAAGAGAAACCTCTGCTGTGTGAGTGCATATATACGGATGAGGATGTTAAGGGGTGTTTTGCATGGGAGTGGAATAAATCACTTCCCTTCTGTGGACAAATCTAGCAGGGAAAGTGCCACTCTTGTGGAAGAGCCTGGAGGCTCTCTGGGATGGAGACCGGGTCCACACTTTCTGTTTCTTTGATTAGACCACTTTTCTTTTTCCCGTCTCTATTTATTTAAATAAATAGAACCAAAGCTGTTGTGGAGAGGAAAAGGGTTATGCACTTCACAGGGCCGGAAGGGTTTCTCAGTGCCCAGGCTGCAGTCTCACAAAAGCAGTGGTAAAAAGGAGAAAATTGCTTCAGCTCTAGTGCTGCGGCCAAGCTGGCACAGGAGGCAGCCCAGCGATGCCCACAGCGCTGGAAACCCGGCATTTCCCAGCGTTTCCTGACAATCCCTATCCAAGGCCCAGTCCTGCAGTGGCGAAGCTTCCACTGCCTCCACAGGAAYGGGAGGAGATGCTTGAGGGAGCAGGAAGGGTTTTCCTAAACRTGTCTTCCCTTCTTGCAACGCTGGACATTGTTGAGGTGACTGGGCAGTGTTTTGTGCTATCGCAGTAGCCCTTCCTCGGATCAGAATTCAGAGCACATCTTCCTGTTGTTTTTCCATCTGAAAGAGCAGCCACTCCTGCACGTAATCCCACGGTTCAGCATGTCCAAATTAGAGCTAACGCAATCACTGCCACCCTTAATTTCACTTGTGATGGCAGAACCAGGACTAGATCCTTTCCAGGGCAGCAGCCCCCTGCCTTTTGTGTCACTTCTCTTGTTTTTTGATATGGTAACTAGGTTTGTCTCCCTTTGATTGTATCACAGAAACRTCTTAAATCTGTTTTTAGGAAGAGCAATATGCAGGGACCACATGATAAGAACGTGAGCAGGTTGCTATTATTGGGGACGATGGTGCATCAAAACTGTTGCCCCTTTGGTGTCGGGCTCTTTCCAGGGGCTTTCATGCAGATGCAGGAGACGCTTTGAACATAATGTGCTCATAAAAGAAAATCGGCAGCATCTGCTTTGAATTAAGTCTGACCTTAAAATGTTAAAGCTAGGCAGCTGGTCRTGTTTCTAGTCCACAGCAGCAAGGGGAAAGGTCTCCTCCAGCTCAYCTGCACCCCCAGGCTGGGCAGCATCACTGGGTGCTGGCAGAGCTGGGGGGGTGTCCTCACATAGGGGCATCTGTCAAGTTCACCAGCACCAGAAGGAGCCAGGATGGTGGTTGGTAGAAATGGTTGGTAGGGTGGCTGGGAGATGGGACAGAGCAAGGCTGAATTTTTGTTTCATGTGGAAAAAGGAGAGAGTTAAGCATATGCCTGTAAAACCTGTCTCATTTTGCCCTTGTGGTGCTGCTAGGGTAGCCACGTGCGCTGAGCTAGGAGCCAGATTGCGTGAGTGCCAAGAGCTGGGTGTGCTGGGAGCCTCGGTAGCGTGGCTGCTCTCTTCCTTAGCTTCTGTTTTGGGGGGAGTTTTAGCATAGGTGCTTCCAGCAGCTCCAGGCCCTGGCATCTCACTGCTCTTCTGCCCTTCTTTGATCTGGGGACCAGATGAGGCCGGGTGGGTGCTGGTGAGACCTCCTGGCTCCAGAGCAAGGGAGTAAATAGTGCCCTGTGCAGCAAGGAGGAGTGGCAGCAGGTCTGGGTGTAAACAACCTTCAGTAGCATCTGGCTCATTCAAGCGAGGTTACCCTACGTTTCTGCAGGGTAAAGCTGTTACCTTGGTGTAAAATCCAAGTAAATCCAGTGCTGGGGCAGATTGCAACAGCTGAGCAGTATCTCGTGTCGCAAGCGTTCCCCCTGAGAGCAGGGGACCCATTAGCAGGGCTCCTTGTTGTTAAGACTGAGTCAAGACGCYGTAATTTGGTCTCGTGAACTTTCAGTCCTCTGTCAGCACAATCTGTCCCGGGAAAAGTCTAGCGTTGAAATGTGGAATGCGATGCAAAGGTAGCTGGTGGGAAATGCAGAATGGCTTCAGTGTTTGCTCTCAGAGCTTTTCAGCTCTTCTTCAAATACCACCGTGTGCCTAAGGAAGACGTGGCCACGCGGCATCTGCCAAGCTGACGCTCCTGGCCTTTTTTCTGTGCTGGAAGGGACAGATGTGCTAGACATCACTTCTTTCTTTCTATGCCACGTTATAGCTGACAGATTGCTCTTAATTACAGTTTCCCCTGCATTATTTGTGGCCCCACCTCCAGGAAGGCAGTGTGTGACCTATTTGAGATAATGAGCCAGCAAAACCAGAACTCCCAACTCGTTATCTAAATGGTTTGCTAATAATCTGGCAAGTTTGTGTGCATCAGCTCTTCCAAGTGAAAGATAAGAACACTCTAGGGGTATTTTTATCAGAGACTGTTAGAGCTCCTTTACACCTCTACAAGTTTTGATGAATATGTGTCTCCTCAAGTCACTGTATTCTTAAAAACATATTTAAAACCTGATAGCAATAGATGTCTTTCTTTCCTGACAGTTCATGAGGATATACTAATCAGTGTTTATTATATTTTTAATTCTGTAAATATTTATTTTGGTTCTCTGTGTATTTATTGGCACTGATTCTGGTGTTTGCTTATGTGTCACTGTTAATGTTGATGGTTTCAGTAGTCTTGCTTCTAATGAATGTAAGGAACTCAGACTAACTGCACTTTTCTTCTTCCATTCAAAAATCTCACCATGAAAAATATTCCCACTGTCATATTATGTGTTATAATGAGTACAGTCAATAAAATCAGTTGTCACTTTTCATTGATGAACGTGAAGGTTACTTTTTGATCCTCAACCTAGAGAGACRGACAGACCTCAATGAATGGAAAATACTAAGCTTTTGAAGGAAACACATTGAGCAATGATGCTCCCAAAATAGCATAAAAAAGATCACTTGGGCATGTATGCACTTTCATTTTGATGTAGAAATGCCTTTAGCAGTTTTACTAATCACAGCACAGAATTACTAGGCTAATTTTGCTACTTATGGGAGGGCTTTCATAAATCAGAGTAACTTTTGGTCTTGTGTTTTATTAACCTGTTCTCTGTTACTTTGGCCTTAGCTCCAGTTAGATAGTGTTGGGGGAAGGGAGGGTGGATTCATTTCATTTGTTCACAAATCAGCCTTGCTTCCTGTTTCTCTTGGTCAGGCACACATCAACTGAATGATTGACTGAAGCTATATTTATTAAAACTTCTGTTTTGAAATCTTCTGTAAGTTTATTAAGTTCAGAAAATGCATAGCATATTTRCATCAATCTAATTTTGATCCTTTAATTTATTTTTTTCCACTCAGCTAATAGCACTGCCTTGTTAAGGGTCAGGCAGCTGCYGTGCTGCTACATGTCCATGCTGCAAGCTCTCCAACCAGCCAGGATAAGAACTGGAGCAAAATCTCCTCCAGGCTTTCCATGGAACAGCAAAGCCCAGTGTACGGAAATGAACAGCAGCTCTCTGAGCTAACAGTGCTCTGTGGCATGAGCTGGATTTTGGTGCTGGGTAAGAGCTTCTTCCTGAGCCCTGGCAACACTGTGCAAGAAAGTTTGTTATAGAGGTAATGAGCAGGACAAGGTAATGCAACATAAACTCATCCTACTGCCAGAAACATTCCCAATAGCTGAAATTAGGCTGAAGAAATATTTTCCCAATGAATCAATGCACTGGGAATCAACAAGCTGGCCTTCCCAGCTTGTTGCCCCTGTTGTACTTTCATGTTTTTTAACTCCTGCATCTGGAAGTGGAATAGTTCAGATGTAAAGTGCTCCCAGCTGCAGCTAATTGCCCAGTGCTCCCTTTGCTTGTGCCCAAGGGGAGCTGCTGGGCTCTGGTGGGAAGAGGTTGCAATGAAGTGTAGAGTAAAGGGGCAGCAACCTCATGCAGCTCCATGACTGTAAATCCATGTGAGGCAGTTGTTAACGCTATCCACAAAATCAGATTATAATAGCCTGGTAGTTCTGTTACATGCTYTAAATTGGGAAGCCCTTGTGACAAAAACAGGAGATTTGGTCCCCAAATTATTTTTGTAATCAAGCTGAAGAGGCTGAGTGCTTATTAAGAGCTAAAAATCCTTTCCCAATTAAAACCCAGATCAGTCGTTCCCAACAATGCATCTCTGTGATTTTCATGGCCACCTTACCGGAAAATGAAATCCCCAAAATGTCTGCAATGGGAGTGATGACCTGGAAACGTCTCTGTGACCTGTTTTGGAAACTGAATGCTTCATCCATCTTACAAACCTAGAGAGCAAGGGAGAGAAGAGACTATTCCTGACTCCTCATAACTGGTAAGGAATATGGGCAAGACTAATTGCCCAGATAACAGAYTGTGAGTGCTAATCTCATTTTAAACTCTTTCCCTTGAATCATGGCATTTTTTCATCCCAAAGTGATCATTCAGAAGTTATTTACTAGGAGCTCACATTGAGCAGACTCCTGCTCCTACCTACCATGCCGCACATCTGCTTCCAATTAAAACCATTCCACAGTGCCCTGAGGGAGATGGGAGGGAGGCTCGAAGGTTTCTGCAAAGGGTTAGTTCAGCAGCTCCAGCTGCCTCTGTGGCAGATGAGGAGTAMGAACCTGCTTCATCCCTAGTGCCACATCATTCCTTTTGCTCTGCAGAGACCTTTCCTGTTTCGCTCAGATAATCCATTAAATGTAGCAATAGGAATTCTCTCATTATGACTAATGAATAGGACTCTTCCTTGTCAGATATGTGCATTTTTTTTCCAGCTCAGGAAAAATTAACATGTTTTAAGAGATATAGATGGAGATGGCCCCCATGGATGCCATTTTGTAGGACAAGTGCAATGAGAAAAAGAYTGGGATCTGTTGAACTAGAATTCCCACAGGTGCACAAAAGCCAGCAAACAACATTTGCTGATACTGTGTCTTTGTGCTCGAGCCCTTTGCAAAGTGCCTTATGCAGAGCTCCTACGTGGATCACAGGTGAGGTGAATTAGGGCCACGGAGAAGGAAGGAGGGCCTGTGGCTTCACCCACATTGCTGATCTGCACAAGTAGGTTTGAGTCCTGCTTCCACAGCTTCCTTTCTAGGTAGTGTTGAGCAAGTCACTTCTGCCTGTATTTATAAAAGGCATTATTTTATTTACTCACTTTAAAGCCTGATGCACAAAATCAGCTGCATCTAGCTGTGGAGGAGCCTAAAAACCTGTGGCCAGCTGCATGCCTCAGGGAACTCCAAGAAATAAACAAAGATGCAGGATTTCTGCTGCATATCCAGGACTGTAATGTGAGATAAAAATGCTCTTCCATCTCACATATTAAAGGCTGAGCTTATGCCATTTGGGATGCAATGGAGACACTGAAGTAATGGAGGCATCATGGCTCCTGCGCTGTATCCGACAGCAGAGAGGGTGGGATCACCACACGTGCCGTTTCCACACATAGCTGCACATCCAGGTTGAGCCAACTTTCATCTTCAGCTTCTAAAAAAAGGCAAAAAGGGGTGAACAAAAATAAAGATGCTCAAAAGAACACAGTGTAGGTGTTCTTCAGCTGTAGACTATGGCACTGTGTGAACAAGCGATGCTGAGCTGCTCGCCTGGCGATGGCAAATTTTGCTGGGCAATATGCAGAATGCAAAGAAAAACAACCATGACCATGATCAAACACTATAACAAAGATAGAAAGCACAGCAAAGCTGTGCATAGAGTAAAAAAATCTGTTCTGTTCCTGCCTGGCTACATTAGTTCACCTCTAAAGATGAAAACACAACAAAATTTTGCAACAAATTAGATTTTCATAAATAGAGTCAAATGTGTTTTAGTACTCATGGGCAGCGAATAGTCCTTTCTTGAGTATCATTGTGGTGATACTGGTCACAATTTAAAGTGGGCAAGTGAAAAAGAAAGATATGTTAAAATGCTGTAGAGGATAAGAAAAATGGAGGTCACAAAAGTTAAATGATTTTTTTCTTTTTTGGTATTTCTTGAAGAAAACCGAAGACATTTTAAAAATTATCTAATCTTAGCATAACTTCACCATGGGAATATATTGCATTTACAGCTGTCATTTCCYGAGTTTCTGCCCTTTACATTCTGCACAAATAGGTTTTGCTTACTGACAGGTAACAAATCTTACAAAAATATTGTATTTATAGTGAAGAAATCAGTCCTGCTATTCTTTTGCTAATAGATCTATATTTTTTCCTTGTTAACAAATTAAGCTTCTGATCCTTCTAATTAGACCATATCCATTCATTATCATGCCACATTTGGTGTCTGATTATGCAGCCACTGCATCTGAACAGCTTCATTCAAATCAGCAAAAAAAGCTCCTATGCAGCGTGTGCATCCTTTGCAGAGCTGCCTATTGCTGCTTTCTCAGAGCTTTAGAAAAATTCATATCCACGATGGCACTGAATTTTTCTTTTTATCCTAATTTCTAATACAACCCCCCAAATTCTGCAAGTTTTAAGAAATAGCAGTTGGACCAGATTACATGGTTAAGTTAACTTGCCTAGGCTGCATTGTAATTCTCTCTCAAGATGCAGCATGCATTCAGGCCAATTTAAAGTAAATGACTTTATCAGAAAACAAAGCAGACATCAGAGCACAGGCAGAAAGGCAAATGTCAGCCCCTGGCTCTGAGAGGCCTGGGATCCTCCGTATGTGCAACGAAACCTTGCGTTTCTGCCTCCACCCCGCAAACACACAGCACTATTTATAGCACAGCCTTTTACTACCGTTCTGTTCGGATGAGCTTCAGYGGGGGATTTACATGACTAACCAAAAGCAAAAGCCTTTTGTACTTTGTTTCCACACGGGAAGGCCAGCACGAAGCTGGTGTTCGCTGGGCCGAGTTATAGAAACGATCAGTTACTAGAAAACCAATTACTAACTCAAAGGCATCTGTTTCCATGGCATAGGTCCCCTGTCCCCTCCCTGTGCCCCAGATTTAACAGCAAGGAGGGGAGTTTAGTGGCCGRTCGGGAAGAATGCTCTTACCTCTGAGAACTAAAATGCATAGTCAAGGAAGACCTCATGTTTTCATGGTAACTRAGGAATAAAGAGTTAAGACCTAGGAGATGGCTCTGAACCAATAAACAGCACAAAGGGCTCCTATTAGCAAATCAAGAGCCCAAATGTGCTCTCATTTCCCTCCTTGTATCTTCAGTTAAGCCCTCTGGGCCACARAGTTACTGTTTTGTGCCAAAGCCAACAATCAGCAAAAGGAGATTATTTCAGATGCTGCTATATACTCTGAACCCTCATGAAAATGACCACCAGCTTCCTCCTTTAAACTCTGTTCGCATTTCCAGGGCCCATTGGTGGGTCACCATCCTCGCAACTTGGCTGCGCTTGAGCACCGGGACTTCCCCCAGAGGTCCTGCTTTTCCACAGATGTGGGCCTCTTCCGGCCTTCCAGATGGCAACGGGCTCCTTAACAAGCTTCCTGATTTTTCTCTCTCTGCTGGGATTTCCTTTCAACGTTATCTTGTCACATCTGTTTTTCTCTGGGTGGATGATGTGCAGGAGCATGCTACAAAATGCTTCTTCAGGAGGCTCCTGACCTACAGCCATCGTGGTTGTTCCAGGCCTCCCAGCTGCAGGCTTGTCCCCCCACAGTGAGGACATTAAATACTTTGGTGTTACGAGCTCTGCTTCCAGTTACAGCCCCTGCTGAGGCTGCTGAGCAGAGCTGAGGACCCCTTCGATTAAGTGTGTGGACTACTTGCTTCCTTGTCTTGATCTGCACCTCTGAACATACTCTTCCCTAGTGTTTTTCTGTGCTAATGCAGGGCTTCTCTCTAGGTTTCCCAGTTCTGTTATAGGGATGTTTAACACAGATCAGGAAGGAGAAGAATGGCCAAATAATTGGACCGGGGACTGGAGACGGGTTCATAATATCCTTGGCTCTTTTACAGACATCCTATATGACATTTGGTATCAAACTTTTCCTCTTTGCTTCTTCCACCTCTAAATGAGGATGGTAGMGTTCCTTCTTCAAGAAAGATTTAATGAAGCTAAATCATTTATGTTTTACYATTGATGTTTTAGTTGTGAAGTGATTTGAGAAGCAGCTGAGAGCATGAGACAACTGCAGTGCTCTCAGATTTGTCTCCATGCTGCCTCAGCAGAGACACATGMGGCCATGGCCCGAATGGAAGGAAACCCCTTTTCCCTTTTTCCTTGCATGGAATGCTAACGGTAGATCCTCAGCATGAGGATTTGGTTAAAGAGAAGCTCTGGAGCTGCCTTGACCTATCACTTGCTGTGGTGTTGGTGTCTCCTGGGCTCCCAAAGCAGCWATGCAGCTCTTTCCATGGCTCTGCAAACTTAGGATAAAGAGATGGAGACGAGCTGCAGTGCTGCTCCATGGGGTGCCAAGGGGAATTGGCAGCATGACTCCTCCAGGGCTGGGAGAGGAGATATTAAAGTCCTCCCTGAAGCCACACAGTGGGGACTCTACCCCTGCCATGGGCAGAAGAAGGAGTGAGGTGAGCGCTAACACCTCTCGTGCCTCTTGGCACGTCTGCTCTTAGACCTTGCTGCAGATACTCTATAAACTAGAAGGTATTTCTGCTGTGTCCTGCAAATCTTTGCTCAATTGATGACCACGCTCTCAATCTTCGTTACGCCGAYTGAGGAAACTCCAGGTCAGGAATCAGGACCAGTCTTCTGGGAATGTTATGCTTTTTCCTTTCTTCTAGCTTTCCAGTTAGTTAGGCCATAGTGGTTATTCTTTGCCCTCCACCACACGGCCAGAAAGCAGCTGTTCTTGCGATTTGACGAGCCAGGTATCATAAAGCAAGATGGCACAATGACTCTGAAAAAAGGGGAATGAAGGAACTGATATATTRGTTAAACTAGTCACCCACATAGCTAAGCAGCCTGTTGCTGTTCACAGCTTCCTGTAGAAGAAATATTTTAAAAAGACATATAAAGACACTGTTGTGCATGATTATGCAGTACCTATTTGGTGGAAGAGAATCCTCTTAATTTTTTGAAGTTAGTAGTTTGTCTCTGTTTTGAAGATAATTATTTTTATCACTGGTTACCATAGAGGAAATGATTCCCTTTTTCATAAATATTCGCTGTTAGTGAATCTTTTGAGGCCCTTTGCTTCAATTGTATCCTGTGGCCATGAGTTCTACACATTAATTGCATTTTTCTAAAAGAGAAAGAAACAAAAACATTATAGCTATGTGAAATGCTGGGGAAATTTTAGGTGGTATGCAATCATTTTTTAATTAGGCAGACTCAGAAAGAAGAAAAGGAAGATTAGCAAAAAGTCCTAGTGAGTTGTATATATTGCCGCGAGGATGTTTGAGATGGCCTTGTTACTCATGCACAGTGATGGAGCTCTCCATTCATTTTCTTTTGTTCTCAAATATGTGTAAGAATATGATCATCTGTAGGTTGCTGAGGTCACATTATTTCTGAAAGTTTTGAATAATTGGGCTGACTTTATCTGAACCCAACTTGTAAATCTTACAAAATGCTTTTTTTTTTTTTCTTTTGCTTCAGCAGCTACTTTCCTTTTAGTGATGCTAACCTCATGTCTCAGGTTCTTAGGTTAGCTTGCAGGAATGTAGCAGGAGCTCAGGAGCTTAGCTTAACTTGTTGTCTCTGGATTCCTTATTCCATTTTTAGGATCTCGGCCTGAATCTCTTGCTCATGACAGGGGAGTCCTTGTGATATGGCGAGAGCTGCAAGGCAGACATCTATCCCCTCGCACTGCTGTCACCACGGGACTGTGCTCCCTCCCGGGCTACAGTTGACATGAGTCATGATGTGCCACCAACACTGCATTCCTCACTCTTAGGGATTCCTGTGAGAGCGGGGCAGTTTTTAAGCACGCTGAAGATGTACCCCACGGCTAGGGGGTCTCCCCAAGCACCGCTGCCAGGTGGGCTCCGGCCCTGCCCTCCAAGGCCTAGGAGACAACCAGACCTTGGCAGTGCGTTTTCACACCCCCTCCGGTGTCAGAAAAGCTGCAGTGCTCACACTGCACAAATTTGACTTCGGAACGATTTATCATTTCCATTAATTGTCTCAAGCGCTYTATTTTCTTACACGGGCGTGAAAGGATCTTTGTTTACGCTGATTGCGGAGGGTAATATTTCTAGCACTGGTAACCATGGCAATGAATTATTCTTTGCGCAGGAACGGTGCCAGCTGCACCAGCGCCTCGTAGTAGCACTCGAGCAGTTTGCTAATGAGAGACTCCTCGTTTATCGTGGGAGGACATTTTCCCGTGTCCGCACATCAGCCTGCAGGTTCTCAGGAGCACATTCTTTATCAGAAATGCTCGGAGAAAACATCGAAGCCTATCTTGGTTACACAGCTGCTCCTCCTGCATGTAAGGTTTTCCTACTATTTTTTCTCCTTTGAGATCATATTATAAGATACATTATTTAAGAAAACTTACGGTGCAGCTTTTACTTCCACCTTGTGTAGAAAGGACAGACTTAGGATGCTGTAGAGGTGCTCTCTATTGCACAAAAAACACACTGCCCTATAAGCTTATCTATTCAGAGATACGTGACTTTTATCACTGGAGGAAGTTCGTTTATTTTTGAAGATTAATTTTATGTAAAATTTAAGAATAATTTTATTTAAAATTTAAGAATAATTTTAAAATGACACTACACTGTAAAAATATCTGTTACATCTAGGAGCTGAATTACCTCATCACTGAACCCAGTTGGTGAAGTTGGTTGCGTACGAACATGATTACCATATTTGTAAAAAAAAAGTTCATTTTTATAAAATAAGTAAAACATACTGCTTTACCTATTTCATAATTTAGATGTTTAAACCATTTTAATAACAAAAGGTCCAAATGGCATATATTTTTTATCTTAGATGTTTCTGGGAACATTCAGTAAACGATGTTAGGTGATAGCTAACTGACAGGCATTATTCCATGGGTTGTGGTCGGAGAGTACAAAGAGACTCAGGTGGAATAAACCATTCTCACTTGTCTCCAGAAAAACACCAGCAATAATCCTAGACCTGTTAAGCAGATGGATATCTCTAGGAGAGATTTTGTGTTAAATTAATCACAACGGTATGGGATGGTTCTAGCATGAGAGTTTCTAGAAAAGCATTTTTTTTGCCTTGTGGTTTACATGAAAAAGGTGAACGGCACAAACCATTTTCTTTCTTTTTTTTCCCCATATGTCCTGTAGAATATTGATCTCTTTTCTGTGGCTAGTGATCTGGTGCACTAATTTGTGTGCTCCGAAGTCACCAGCTCTACGTGACCGACATCTGCCCAGCAGCAGCTGTCGGGTGGCTCTACCCAGGATCAGCCTCTCTCCGAAGGGCTCTTTCTCTCACCATGGTTTTGCTCTCCAGAGGGTTTTTGCTCTGTCTGCACCCCTCAACACAAAGCAAAATCCAGCACTGGCAATCGCCCCAGCAAGCTCGGTCTGGCTTGAATAAAGCCAGAAAGATTCCCCCATGTTGCTGTGCTGCTTAGCCTGGGGTGGCTCAGTCCTGTGGCAGCTCAGTAAATCACCCCACGTTTTTAGTGCTTAAAAAAATAGGTCATTTGGAAACGAAAACAGCAATGAAAAGCGGTTGTGATTTTCCATAAAATTACAAGTAAGTAGTTGACTTTTTCTCTTTCCTATATAGAGTTTTTTCCCCACGTAAGACAATTCCCTGCGTTTGGTTCAGCAGATCGAGATGTTTGGGTCCCCCTCAAGCCCCCCAAACACCACGTGTATATTCAGCCTGTGACAACATGGAGCCCGGTGAACGCTGGCTGCCCCAGTGTGGGAACGGGGCCGCGTGGCGCCTTCCCGCGCCTCCCGGCTGGCAGGCAGCCCCCGCGCCCCTGCCACTGGATCCAACAGTCTGCAGGCTTTTTCCAGGCTTTTCCTGGACCCGGCCGCAAGCGGTCCCCTCTCCCTGCCCTTGGCAGAAGATGAGGCGACACTCGGGACAGCAACAGGCGGATGTTTGTGATGTTTGTGCTTGAGGAACCCTGAGGAACCTGGTGAGAAACGTGATGAGCCCTGCAGAAATTGCCCGAAAGAGAAATTGCTGCTGACCTCGAGCCATTGACCTGGTTTATACTCCGAGGTCTCCAGTATTTGCTGCTATTTTAAGGGCTAGCTCGGCTAGCAACCTCAGCCAAGGAACACGCAGGGRTTTGTGTGTTTTCTTTCCACTAAGGACACACTGACAGAGAGAGATGCAGAAAAGGAGAGGCAAAGCGGAAGAGAGAGAAAAGGGAAAAGAAGAAAGCGGAGAAGGAAAAAGAGTCACTTCATAGAGCTCTTCCAGGTGGCAGATGTCCAGCCCCAACAGTCCCTAACAAAGGTGTAAATCCAACATCCCTGGAGCTGCCCTGGATTTGCACTGGCGGCTCAGTGGGCTCCTGGCTCATGGAGCTGCTGTAGTGATGCAGGGCAAGCGTACAGGGAACGGGGCGCTTGCAGGAGGAGTAAGAAAATAAGGCTGTCCTGAAGGCAGAGATTTACGCAGCTCCCTACTGAGCTTTGGAGCTCGTGATGGGACCGGTGTCTCTGAAGGGCTGCACAGGGTGCCAGAGAGGAGCCACGTGGGGGTTTTGGCCTCTCCTCGCTCCTCTCCCCTTCCAGGTGTGGGATGTGAGGCCCACCAGGCTCCCAGGAGGAGACTGGCACTGCCACGGGTTAAGCTGCTGTAATTTGAGAGGTAGTCCCGAGGTTGTGCTTTGCTGAGGGCTGCGGCGCTGCTCATTAGGAGCAATTAATGTCGGGCGGCGCGCGCTCCCGTCAGGCCGTGCCGCCATCAGCGGCCAGCTGGTCCGCGAGGAAGCGACTGGGCCCTCGGCCCGCCCAGGTGGGCTCCCAGGCGGGCTGCATGAATAGCAGTGTGTTAAACCGATCGTGTCGAAGCACGAGGCAACATTTCCAGCACAGGGCGCACGCCTCAGAGGCTGGGGAGCACCCGGCAGCTTCTGCTGCCCCTGAGAATCGAGCTTCTGCCCGGCTCCGGCCTGGGTGTCTGTGACATGTTCACCATCTTTAACATCTGTGCCATTTACAAATGTTGTACCGCACAGCCATACCTCTCCAGGGACRCCTATTTCTGCACGAATGTTGCTTTTACCAGTGTGTTTCATCACTGATGCTGCAGGAAAGTGCTGCTCAGCCAGAGGTGGGGTGTTTTTCAGCCCCTTTCGGCCTTGTACATCGTTATGGACCTCAGTGTAAACCTCCCTGCGGAGCTGAGATGGATGGAAAGAAACTCGAGTCAAGCTTTTCATCGTTGCTTTTACTACACAGCACTCTCTGTCCAAGCAGGTCATGACCATAGGCTGCACTTGGCAAGGCAGTTGCCAGCAGCCRTGTCAGGGAGAAGGACTCAGTTTAATTTTTTCTCTCTTTGTCTACTGATTAATCACCTGTAATTCAATCCCCAGTCAGGGATCATAAATGTCACCTGAGATGCTACAGTCAGCTCTGCAGCACATCTCAGCTCTGTTGAAAAGACACCATAGAACAAAGCATGTGGGAGACCTTGAAAAATGTCACCTGGRAATGGGTTAAAACTGCACACCCAGGTTGAAAATAGTGGATGATAGTATCATCCACTAAAGACATTCCCATTAAACTTCACACYGCCTACCTGACCAGAGACCCAGGGACCAGTTTTGTTACCCCGCACTGCATTTTCTGTCAGCAGCGACTTTCATTTCTCATTTTCATCAAACAAATGTCTTTTGCCATTTTCCTTAAAAGATCCGTTCACCAAGCTTGCCAGTCATTGAAGAGCGATTGCATTAGAGGTAAAGACTATGAAAAAAACACTAGCAGGACCCTGCAGTACAATAAGGCCACTTTACTGACATTAAATATGTGACTGGAGGTGGCCTGTGGCGAACCCAGACTCAGCCCAGGACCTGCCCTGGCATTCCCAGCCCTGTAAATCTGCGAGGTGACTTTGTGGTTCTTGGTAGCACCACGTCTGGTGCAAGTGCTTGGCATGATACCCCTTAGCTCCAATAGCACGAGCGGTACCTGCTCCCACCCAGCTTCAGTGTGTCCTGGATCCTTGTATCTGCCATCTGTTTTTAAGCTATTATGCATTTCAAATGTAGTTYGGAGGGGATTTCAGATTATTCTTGAAATTCTGTGTAATTCTGGTGGATTGTAGTGGGAATTGCTAGTGTGCCTGCATTGTCTCTGCTCTGCTTCCTGGGGAGCTGCCCCTGCAGAGCTTTGCCAGGGCCACTGTGAGTTGTCCAGACATTTCAGCATTGACACCATGCCTTGGCTGCCTCCGCTGCTGCCGTGTGGGTGAAATGCAGCTCTGCCCCTKCCTCCACACAGAGGAGGGGCTGCCTGCGAGATATTTCATCTCCCACCTGCCTAAAGTAGAGCAAAATTCCCCATCTTCCATAGAAAATAAATTGAGATTTGAACATGGAAGCCAACAGCAGAAAATGAAGCTGTTCTGGCTTGTGGCTGATGTGGCCAGTACTTCCAAGCGCTGTGAGGGTTGACCAGCAAAGTGCATCTGCAGAGCGCACCTCCGGCCTCGCAGGACGTGTCATGTGGATCTTTTGGCAGCGTGTCCTTATTCCCCTGGAGCTGCCCGAGAGCAGGAGCTGGACCCGGGAGCTGCACTTTGGCAGCTGGCGCTGCAGGAGGGGCGATAGGCATGGGCAGGCCTGTTTCTGCACACAAGCTGCTGTCTGCTAGCACTGAAAAGCTGGTCGGCCCCCTGATGAATGCGCTTAGCAGGGGCCTGGAGATGCTGATGCCTTCTTGTGCTGCTGGGAAAGCACAGAGATGTGCCCCTGTGCAGCTCCGAAGGGCTCCTGCAAGGGAATAACTCCCATGGAGGGTAGGGAGGGAGAAGAAGTTCAAAGGCTTGTTGAGCAGAAGCTGCAGAGAGAGGCTTGGTGCGGTATTAATAATTGATTTCACAGCGGATGGCAAGCGAACGTTTTTGAATTTGGGAAAAAAATGATTATCTACTTCAACCATTTTCATTAGGGACGTTTTCCACCTGCTTGATAGCTAAGTTCCCCCTCCTGCAATTTGCACAAAGGTAGCARTATTGCATGGTGCCTTTTGTATTTAAGATCAGGAATTACCATTTTCTCACTTTATTTGCCATAGCCCTGGGGAGAAGTCAAGTTTTCCAGGCTGAGTCTTCACCCGATTGTTAGAAAATTAACCCTGCTGCTTATAGCTTCTACTGCCCGTGGAGGAATGTACCTGGAAAGGCTTGTGGCTCTCTCAAGTTTTCCCTCAGGATGTGTGAGACTTGTGGCCTGACGTGGATGGGACCCCCATCCAGGTCCTGCTTGGCTGCTTCAGCTTTGCAGTGCTTCAGCTTCCCCACTTTTCCCAAGTGGGGAAGAGGCAATGCAGATGTTCAAGGGGGTCTAAGGCCCTACTCTGGGTCAGCTCCCACCCCACACCAGGCTGCCTGACAAGGGACAAGGGGGCTGTGCAGAGATGGGCCACCACGCGATGACTGCTCTCCCCAGAGGCCTTGCAGGTCACCATCTTCTCCCTGATGTGCATGGAGCTCTCATGCTGCAGGCTGCATTGCCATGGATGAGCATGTGGGAGCATGAGAAGGAGAGGTTGCCGGGGAAGATACAACTTTTTAGTTAACTTCTGTTGGTTAAGTCTGCCCAAGGGCTGTCTCCCTGGAAGAACAGTCTGCTTAAATCAGTAGGGTTATGTTTAGAAATCAGTGCTAATGCAAACATGACAGATTACAGCTCTCTTGCTGTCCTTTCCCAGCTGGTGACAGGCTCCCTGGACTGGGGTAGCACAGAAAACATCCACCGTGCAACAAGTCCTTCTCTGCACGTAGCTTCTTCTTATCCAGTTATTCCCCAGACCATCTCTTTTTCTGTTGCCAGGCTTTCATTTCTGCAGGCTTCTGACAAGTGCTGCATTTGTTTGGGATTTTTCTTTGGCGTGTTGTCCTCCTGGGCCATTTGTCTGGGCAGCTCTGAAGAGCCAGTGGGGACCAGCGAGCCCAAACTGCCTTGTCCCTGGGCACAGGTGCTGTAGATTTGCCTGAAAATCAGAAGGCTGATGGAAAAATAACAGTCATCGTTATCTRTTGATTTCCATTAATAAAGAACACCATGGGCCATCCTAGTGTTCCAATATTATTTCAATAAAATAACCCAATATCAACACGTTACCCAGAAGCAGATTGTGGCCGAGTAGAGAAGCCAAGAAAGTAGAAAACAACAAAGTAAGAGCCTTAACTTCATATTTTGGGATATAATTCTCAGAGTTAAATGGCACGAATGCAGTTTTTACACTGAAATCCATGATTTCCTCCGAATTCCATTCTTTCACGCCGTCTGCATGTGAGCTTTTGTTAGTCAATCGCTACACGGCATTTTACAGCGTTCCTTTTGTGCAGTGATCCTTTCAGCTGTCATGCTCTAATCACATTTCTCTAGGATGTATAGAGCATTTACTGCTTGGTTTAGGAACTTTCTAATGAATGTTTCGTTTAATATTCATTCTCACTTGCTGTTTGTCAGAAAGATCAACATCCTGTTGGGTTTCACTCAGAGCAACCTCAGTGCACGGGCTGCTGTGCGCTGATGTCCACATCTTGTTTTTCAATAGCTGTAACCAGRGCACGAGACCGTCTGTGTCAGTCATGTATGAAAGTGAGGATAACAGAGGCCCAAATGCAGGCCATAATGGGGATTACTCTCTTTTTCTTCTCTTCTCAGGCACTCACCCATTTTCACCCCATATCTCATCTCTAGTAAATGTCTAGAGCTCCATCTAAGGGTGTCCTGTCAAGGGAAAAAAAGATTTTTTTTTGCTCTCTCTTTCCTTGTTTATGACATATGGATGCCTAAAAGTTTTTTTCAGTCTTTMCCCAATAACATTTATCTTGCTCTCCTTTTACAATAACTGCAGACTTTGCCCTAATGAACTCGATGGATAACTGCAGTAATACAGATCCATCTGAAAACTGCTCTGTTGAGGGAAGCGAAGATTTTTCATTTAAGACTATTAATGTCGTTCGGGTATTTTTGTTCTGTTTCATTGAAACACCTAAAAATACATGGAGGAGAATGTATTTCAGTTCAGTGTTTGGAGAGTTCTGCCCTTTCAGCTAAGAACTGGAAACCACCACCTGAGACCCTCTGCAAATTCTTCAGCAAAAATAGGGTAAGTGAAAAGTGACTTTTCAAATATAAATTTCTTTCACRGCAATAGGAGAGAGAAACCACAATCCTCCTAAGCATTGTTTTTATGTAAAAAGAAAAGCAGGCAAAAATACCCACCTTTTTTTGTGTGTGTATTTTCATTGGTAGGTCACTGCTAACAGAGAGAGCATTTTTTGAAATCTCAGAGACTGCCAATAATCCTGGCCTGATTTGGAGTTTCTTCAAAGCACACAAATAAAATCAGGTTGATAAAGCTCAGCACAGGGACTATTTTTGCTTCTTTTATCTCAACTGGGGCTGACTGACACAGGGACAGAAGAAACATCACCAAGCAGATCAGCTAGGAGTGCTTCGTTCAAGAATACTTTATTACTCAGGAGCAGTAGCATTATATCCTATAAACTTCCTCCTGGGATTGCTGGTGATTTGGTCATGACAGGAACAAGTTTGATATGCAGAAAGTTACCTCTGGAAAAACCTGCTCTCCCTTTCTTTCTCTCTTAGCTTTCCTCTTAATTTTCATCTTTCCCATAGACACATTTTTAGTGCTGGAGCACTGAGGTTCTCTAGCATTCATTTTCTCTTCTGCACATTCCTGCCTACATTTCTATTGGGATTGAAGCTGTCCATAAAACCCTAGCAAAGGTCTCCCCTTCTGCTACAGATGCTACAAATTTGCTGTTTCTGCCATGCTGCACTTGGGCCCCAGATCCACTTCTCAGTCATTCTGGCAGGGTTGATAAGGAGAGGAGTCAGAATGGGTGCAATAAACCAATGCTAAGTAAAGAAATGCACATCCTGCCTATAAACTGCCCTCTCCTCACATTTATATTGCATTTTCTGTAGAGTTTGACATCTGAAAATGAGACAAGCTGTATCCATAATGGGAATGGGTTTTCAGTGGAATGGAGGTATGGCAAGGAAAGGAAAAGTATATTTGTATGACTTCCATCATCATAATATCTGGTAGTGGAAATCATAATGTCACAAGCAGTATTTATCCCCACACAGTCCCTCTATTTTCCAGCATTCTCATTTTACAGTTCTCATTTTACAGCAGAGGAGCTGAGGCACAGAGAGCCTCCAGAACAAGCTCAAGGGCACACAGGAGATTAATCCATCCACGCTTGGGTCTATAGACYGAATATGCCATCTTATGAAAGTGCATATATGACCTAAAATGAGGAGAAAAGAGTGGAAATGTATGCTTATCACAGAGTTTTTTTTTTTCTATGTTTTACTCAGAAGTCATCCAGTACCTGTCTTCTTTATCTGTGAAATAGCAGTATTAATACTCCCTCCTGTCAAAAAGTACATATAAATATTAATTTCTTATATAATTCCTATGATGGAGACTGCATTCCCTTTCTTATAAGCAGTTTTACCACACAACTGATCCAGGACAGATACCTAGAAGAGCCTTTCAGTAGCTAGTTACATTCTACTAATTTACTCTCACTTAAATGTAAATATATACATAAGCATATGTATGCGCAGGAGTTTCTACAAGGCACCAGATACTCAATATCCAAATAATATTTCAGTGCCCTAAAAGGGCAGTTGATTTTATGAAATCACAATAACTTCAAGAGAAATTATATTCTCCGTGCCCTTGTATTCCGGGGCTAATTTCTAGCGAAGAGATTAAAAGGCAGCAGTCCCATGCTGTTTTCCCCATACATTTCGCATTCCCTTGGTTTGTCGCTTTGCTGGGTAAGTTTTCCATAACGATCGCTGCTGGCCCATTAATTCCCAGAGCTCCAGGGTAAATTCTGTCTGCTTCTCTCTGCCGATGCTGCGCGTCTGACTTGTCCTCATTTGCCTAATCCTCCTGCCTCCCCCTCGGCAGCCGCGCGCGCTCCGAGGTGCCGGAGAGCGCGGGCTCCGCGCGCTGCTCTGGGATAACGGAGGGGAACCTGGCCCCGTTGTGGCTCTGCTTTTTCTCCTCCGCGTGTGATTAAGTGGATGTGACTGGGTGCAGGAGTCACGTAGCGCACGCCCGCTGGGCGCTCGGCTTCCCAGCCGCGGCGCCGGGGATGCGAGGGGCGTCTGCAGAGCCACTTGCTTGGCGTTTCTCCGAGTGCCATGGGCAGCAGCGCGGGGTTTCTGTGGCGTGACCACTCACACCACGGTGATTGCTCTGCTGGTCTCTCAGGCTCGTGCTGCTGCTGGGTGGGAGCCACCCRCAGCCCCTGCACTGGGTGCTCGAGGGCACCCTGCTCCACACYGGCCTCAGCTCATGGGCCTAGGCAGCAATGGGTGCTGAGACCTGTGCCTTCACACAGGCATTGCTTCGACTCTGTGTGTTAGTAACTACACTTATTGTTTCAATGCCTTCCTCTCAAAACACTAAAAAAAGGGAACAGAGCAACGTAGCGCTGATGCTATGGAGAAGCAAAAGCATGTGTGTTGGCTCCAGGATGCACACAGACAGACTCTGAAGTGCTGTCAGGGTCAGCACGGACCAGCACTGAGGGTCAAGGTCTTGGGAGCAGATGGCCCAGGGTGACGTTGACTGTTCCTGGTTTCCAACTCTCTCTCTGTATCATAGTTTCTGACTCCAGGATAAATTCCACATGGCTCAGTGACTCCTTCCAAGGCCAGAATACCAGCTCACGGGTCTCACAGAAGTCACTTCTTGCATGGAAGAAGGCATTGGTGAGGCTGCAGGAAGACTTTGTGTCCAGATGCTCACATGGCTTCAGCCCAAGCAGGGATGGAGCCCAGCTCCCTGCCTTCACCTCACCAAGTCCATGGCAGGCACAAGGAGGAAAACCAGTGCCCAGAAGTCATGGAGCAGCATCATGGCTTGRCTCAGACCCCTTCCTCGGGGTGCACTTTGGAAAGAAAAGAGCTACTGCCATATTTTGCAAGAGGACTGATCCTCCAGCAGTGCYTCCGTGTCCCTGAGTGTGTGGTGGGGGCCGGCTCCTCCACTGGTTTCTGTGTCCTGAAGCCTTCAGCAGGAGCTAAGGTCAACCGGCTCATCCTGCAGTCCTGGGTATGTGCCGAAGACAATTTGTGAGAGCACAAAGTGGATCCGAGCGACTGGGGCTGGGAGATCACCTCGCTTGGCATTGGGAGCCATGAGAGGGATGAGGGGCTCCCCAAGGCAGACACATCCTCTGCAAGGGGATGCTGACTCTCACACCATCACTGCCATTTGGATCCAGGCTGTAAAGACCTGTGATATCTGGTCCAGATGTGCTAGAGGGGCTGAYACCCCCACTGCCATCACAGCAACATCTGGTTCTGGCCTACTTGTGGGAGGAATTTAATCAAATGCTTGTGCTACGCGTGTCTGTGTATTTGCATGGTGGTAATTTTMCCCATGTTTCTCATGGGCTGATGTCATTTATTAGACATTTCCATGCAGGTAGGAGTGGCTGTAGGAGGAAACAAGGTCGAGAATAGGTAGGAAACCATGRGACCATCTGTCATGTTGGATCTGGGGGAAAGATGAACAAAGATRCCCAATATAATTATATTTGTTGGACAAGCTTAAAGCTCTCCCTGCCAATAGGCAGCCTGCAGAGATAGATACCCTTTAAAAAGAAATTTGAACAAAGAGAGGATGTGTTCACTTGTAAGTCAAACAAAATAATATTTTGCTTCCTATTTTCTTTTTCATGATGGTTACTACTTTAAAACTCTCCCTGCAAGGACAAAACATTTTTTTTTTCTTTTTTTCTGTAAATTGTTTGTCTCTGGCACATGGTACTGGAGCCAGCAGGCATATTTCGAAGTTGCATAATCTCACATTTTGAGGAGACGAGGAGGAGCCTGAGGCCTCATTCTGCACCCAATGTGTGCACACAGCTCGCCTGCTTGCCCCCAGGCTTTCTCTCTCCACAAGTGTGCACAATGCTGCCTCACTGAAGGAGCTTTGAAATCTTTGGTTGGAAGTCACTCCGGAATTGTTCTATGTTATGGAAATGACAGCTTTATGCTGAACATTTCCTAACAACTCACTTCCATGCCAGAGCAGGCATTCCTGTTCGCCTCCCAGGTTTGAACATTGTCAAGGTCTGTGCTTAACCTTGTCTCTTCTCAATAGCTGCTTCAATAATGGTGGGGAAAGGGATGTGCTTAGAAAGGGGACCGAAAGAACTAGGACAGGGAACAAATACCAAGAGGTAATAGTCCTGTATGTGCCTGGGCCTTCGAGGAATCACAGAGACAGGGATGTAGATCTGCATGGGCTAAGTAACAAGAGCAAAACGCACCTAGCAATTAAGAAAAATGTCAGATTTTACAGTAGAGGGTTCTTCTCCTGACCTCTCACCTCTCTTGGGAGCAATTAAYCCTCAAAGCCATCTTTCCTGGAGAATCCACACAGAATCACAGACTGGTTGAGGTTGGAAGGGACCTCTAGAGACCATCTTGTTCACCTGCCCTGCTCCAGCAGGGACGCCCAGAGCACGGGGCACAGCGTGGCAGCCAGGCAGGTTTGGAAGATCTCCAGAGAAGGAGACTCCACAGCCTCCCTGGGCAGCCTSTTCCAGGGCTCTGGCACCCTCACAGTGAAGTTCATCCTCACATGCAGATGGAACTGCCTGGGTTTCAACATTGTCCCTTGTCCTGTCACTGGTGACCACTGAGTAGAGTTTGGCCTCATCCTCCMTGCATTCTCCCCTCAGGCACTTACACATACTGTTCAGATCCCCTCTCAACCTTCTCTTCTCCAGGCTAAACAGGCGCAGCTCACTTATTCTTTCYTCGCACAGTAGATGCTCCCTTAAYCCCACTGGAGCATGTCAAGGACAGCTGGTGGTTTCTTAGATTTGAGACCCAGAAAGAGATCTGGTTTGTAACCAAGTAGCTAACAAGACATTTTTATCCATAAAACTTTGAGCTTTCCTTTACAACAAGGAAACACACCCCAGGCCACTCTGAAACCTTCGTCCTGATGCCTGTAGTAGGCATGGGAAGTCACAAGACATTCTCTAAGGGGAGTGGGTCTGTTTTCCATTTCCAAGGAGGGGTGAGTGCCCTAATGCTTGGGACATTTAGGCATTAGTCTTCTAATAGACTTAGTTCATTTACCTTGTAGGCATCACAACTCCTGGTGCACAGCAGCACTACCCACTCTCTCCTCTCCCCAACCCCAGAAACAGCTATGGCCATGGGCCTTCCAAGTGAGTGAACCCAGTCTGCCTGGTCTGGGTGCAGATCTGAGAGCAGAAGGGTTTGAAGGAGAAAGAGGTTATTTTGGAGGTGTCCAAATTACAGTGAGACACACAGCYGGTCTGTTTACAGATGTGAAAGAAGAAAGATGATTACAAGAGAAGAGCTTGCAGACAGAAGGAGAAGCATTTGCAGTCTGGTGCCCTCTTTATTAGGTCCCTGAGGGTGACCGCAAGGTGGGAAAGGGCAGATTGGATACTGGCATATAATAAGGGGTTAAATAGGACAGATTGAATGAAAAACTTGCAYTCCAAAGTGCATGAGGAGCCCTGGGAACTGTGCAGAGGGGAGTCACTGATAGGAAGTTCTGGATGCTCAGGTATGACTCATCTTCTTGTATCCTTAAATCTGCTAGCACTATTTCCTTATCTCAGCCATGCTAACCTTGAGTAGCTACTGGCTGTGAAGCAGGTAGGCTTTGTTGACAAAAGTGAATATGTGTGTTTAGCCGTGACAGGAATCGGGTCAGCATGCAGAGAGCCTGCCCTGGGCCTGCAACCACTGCCATCAGTGGCTCCTCATCAGATCTGCTGCAGGTGTTCCCACTACACCTATCAGCCCTATGACTTAGTGCCCTACTCTCCCCATATATAGGCCATTACATTCTCACCTTCCTGGAGTAAGGAGCTGATTCTCTAAAGTGAAGCTCAGTGTGGTTTGGAGGATGGGTCACTTCAGGGACCAAGGGTGGGGGTTCCTCTTGCTCCACTCACTTGCTTCCCTCAACATCATCTCTCCAGATGACACTACCCCMCAGTGGCACTTGTAGCACCAGGTAGTAATCCCTTTTCTTTCTTCCCTGTCTCCTCCATACCTACCACAATTCCCCCTTCCCCAGCACTTCCATAGTTCCAGCACACATCATCTCTACTATTCCCCAGCCTTTCCTCAAAGAAGTGTCAGAGGGTCCTGCACAGCACAGTGTTGGCAGGAACAGGCAAGTGAGACCTGACTGCATCCCCTCACCTTTGCCACTGCTGGTGCAGAGCAGCTGAGCAGATTTCAGCACATTTTCAGTGTGACTAGAAGYGGGGAAACTTCATAGATTAAACAGAAGGGCACACAACGGTGCTGTGGATATGCTGGTATTACTGGTCAGGTAATAACACAGGCACTACTGTGCATTTAGCACTGCTACAATCATCACAGTGTTGATATATTCCCCACTGCAAGGGATAAAGTAATTGCTACAGCTTGAGAGCTCTGTGCTCCAGGTGTGCTTTTATTTTATTTTATTTTATTTTATTTTATTTTATTTTATTTTATTTTATTTTATTTTATTTTATTTTATTTTATTTTATTTTTTTATTTTACATTTCTAGGATGGTCTTTGGGCCAAGCTACCCAAATTCAAATTCCACCTCTGCACCACCAGCTTGCTGAACTTCAGCCGAAGCAACATGATCGATGCCAGTCTCTGTGCTTTGATTTTAGGAACTCTCATTACCAGAGGGAAAACAGATGCTTCCCATCCAGACTAATCAGGGAAGAAGTTTTACTCAGAGGATGCATCTGGGCAAGTTTAAATGTAATCAGATTGGTCAAGTTGGAGGGCCAGCAGAGCTCTGCTGTGATGGACAAAACAAAGTGACTGAATTCAAATATTAAAATCYGCACTGACACGTGATTCTGGTGACTGTGCTGTGCACTTAACTAGGAACTGAAATACCCTGAGGATAAAACAGCAGCTGGGATTACAACAAAGCAGGCATCCATCCAAAGYACCAGTAAATCATGTGGAATTTTTACTTTGCTACAGATTTTGCTGGTGTTGAAAGAAAAGAAAGTAGAAAGTGATTTTTTCTAAACAAAGGAGTGAAGCAAGGARTACCTGTGAGAAATGTCAACCCTCYTCCTGCAAAATTTAAGAACTRAATTCCTAAAATGAAGAGTGTATGGAACTGTAAATGCAGAGTTTCCGATCAGGAGTGGTGTGTGAAAAGACTGCACATCCACACAATTTACAATATGATGTACAACAGGTGGAAAACAAATGTCTCTCTGTCTTTTATTATGTACAGATTTTCCTTTTCTTATACTAAAGCCGCACAGGAACATGAAGGAGAAGAAATGTTTGGTACATCAGAGAAGAAAGGCAGAAGAGGTGAGGCAGAAGGAACACACGGTAAAAATAGGATATGAAAGAGAACCTTGAAAATACACTGGAGCAGAAGTGTCAGAACAGTCCTCAAAATATCCTCAATGAGTATGACAAGTAATACTGAACTGGCACCTGCTGCAAGCAGGTGGACATAGTATCCAACCTAATTGCATTCCCTGGGAGTTTCCAGGGAGCAGTGGGGACCGCTCACTAGACATCAGCCTGGCTCCACATGACATGGCTCTTCACCAGCATCCTCTGCGTCGGGAAGGCGTGCCAGCCCAAATCCCAATAATGGGATCATCCCACATGTCAAAATTCCCAACAGCAGCACGTCAGTGGGAAGACTGTTTTTTTTCATGGACATCAGGGATAAAGAGAAATTAGAAGTGGATGACGATGGTCTTGCTTCCATCAGTGTGAGGGCTGCCTCAGGGAGCTGGTTGTGCTGGACATTTGATGGGCTTCCTTGTTTTGTTGCCAAGGCTGGAATCAATTTTTTGAGAAGTGGAAGTAATTCATGTAAAAAGATGAAACCCAAATCACCCCCACTTGATTCCACCCATCTTGGAAAATGTAAACTTTGTATTTTAGAAGTCATTATGAGATTAGCTGCTCCACAGATTTTCAGTCATGGCTATGGTTAAATATGCCTTGGTTTTAGCTGTGTTGAGAATCGTAGATTAATCCCATGCTGCTGTTTCATGCGAGACTCCTGCACAAATTAATTCAAAGCAAATTGTAATTGCAGACTGCACTGAACGTGGCATTAACTGCGGGTGCTGCAAGGCAGGTGCCTGTGAAGCTCCTGCAAGTCAAGCATGACTTGAGGAGGGGAGTGAGAGCATTCCGCAGTGAGCGAGCCAGCAGCGACCCGGATCTGGCATTTTGCAGCACGTGCCATAGCCTCTGACCCAGATTTTTGCTGAATTCGCCACCCGACAATCTTCTTAGCTGCATAGCCCAAGGAATCCAAACGTCTGGCCATGGAAAACTGACACGGCAAAACTCTCAGCCACTGACAGTGTCCAATTGTTAAGGGTATTTCAACATAATATTATTATATGAAGTGCATGTCAACTATGCTGCTTTTAAGTATTTATATCAACACTTATAGTGATATTGGAGCCATATATAGTCAAAAGTAATAGGAAACTCCCCAGGAATTGTGTGAAGTCCAGGATGGGCTTCACACAATTCCTGGTAGGGTGGCTTTGGTAGGGTGGCTTTTTCTTTTTCTGCTTTTTTTTTCTTCTCTTTTAATTTATCTTCTATTTGGAGAGATGTCTTTGCTATTTACTTATTCTTCTGATAGAGATAGAACTTCTGAGGGTTGTTGACTAGGTTGAGACTTGCCCCGCTTCTCTTAGAAATATGTTTAATAGCTCAATCATTTGCAAAGGAAGGTCATTTTAGATCATAAAGTTTAATAAAAAGCATCACAGATAAGGACATTACTCTTCTGTTTCTTTCTMCCTTCCTGTACTTACTGGAATTCATCTAGCCAGCAAGTTTCACGATGAAATTCCAATATCACCTTTCCTATCTCTGGCTCTCTGGAACATTCAAGTACATGTCCTGTAGCCACAATTTCTTCATTATGTATTCTGTGCAAATAAAAGGCACATGTGTGTAATCCCATGGTAATTACACCTATTAGAAAGAAAATTAGAAAAAAAAATCTGGGTTAATTTCAACCTTTCTTAAAAGCTGCAGTTTAAGCTTGAGGTCGGAAGATGGCAGCAATAAAGCACAGTCAAGGCCTTCATGTCCTGAGGCTTTTCCTTYCAAAACATGTTTTTGTTCCAGGAAGAGGTAATTCTTTTAAAAGGAGTAATTTTTAACTGAGGCATCAAATATGACAGGCCTTCTTCCAGTAAACACATATGCATGACTTCTTTTCATCCTAATGGGAGGCATGTAACAAGAGCAGAATGCATCTTATTATATCCAAGGATGCTTTTAGGAAAATAATGTGGCTTTTTTTATCCTCAGGAAAAGAGTGTTCCATCTCATTCATAAGCAAAAAAAAAGTATCATCAGCTGTAATTATCCAACATGGTGAAAAAAATACTGATTTTGAAGAATCATGTCTTTTAAATCAAAAGTCTATTTTCATTTCAAGCATCTCTCCCAGGGAAGACCCCGTTCTGAAATACAGAAAAGCAGGGATACTCTGCAGTGAGAATTCACCAGTGCCTTGAATGTTCAACAGTTTCAATCCACCTGTAAGAGTTTGGGCTGTGAGTCTGTCGGATTCACCCACAGCATTGCAGGGCGTCATCCATCAAAGGACACAAAGAAGCCAAGAGACAAAGTTTAACTGAGGTTTCTATCAGAAAGAAAATCCCAGAAATGAGGCATTGTCAGTAAGTTAGTTCCCTTCTGCACTGAGAACTTGTTGTGGTTACAAGACCGTGTTCTCAAAGTCTACTATTTCACATTACTATCAAGATGCCTTCTGAGCTTTTGACAAGTCCTGCCCTTCTTCAAATTGTTCCTAAACTGTTGCCTTGCTCTGTCCTCTTAAATGTCATTACATTTCACTCTCRCTTCAGAGAGATTTGAAGCAATTCTATCTCCACTTTTTCCATCACTTTAAGAGGACAGTCCTGGAAACACTCCTGTGTGATGAAACCCAGATACCCAGGTTTTGACAGTGCCTTATGTTGTCTGTGATATAAATCCAGTGAAATATTTCTACAGAAGAAAATATTTACCCCCTCAGCCTTGTACCTGAAGCTTTTCACTGAAAATGTCTTGCCCCAGGACCTCTCTGTCTTCMACTACTACTTAAGAAGCAGATACCTTTCTCCAACCAGAACTTCTCAAGTGCTTCTTTCGCAGTGTGTCACAGCAGTGTGGCTTTACCTTAAGAATGATGAACTTTGAACAATCTTTTCTCACTGAGCCAAGTAGTGCTTTTCTTTGACAAAATTCATATGTATCCAGGTAATAAGTCCAGGAGTTCAGATGATTTACGGTTTTGYTGGTTATAAAAACATTATGTATAATGTAAAACATCTAAAAATTGTTTTTATTTTGTAAAAATCTTCATTTCTTTCATCTCGATTCAGGCCTGCTGATATATAAATATCTTGGGACATACATGAGCTGGTTTTGAAGTGAAAGTTATAGTAGCACACCATACCTCTGCTCCTCAGCCATCAGTGAGTGTTTCCTCATTTYGTCAATGAATTTGGGTAGACTAACACTGATTGATGATCTAATCCCATAGGATTAACTGTGACAACAACCACAGTTAATACATTTTACCTCTATACTTGAGTAATCCATACAAGACCTGAATAACTTACAACCTATTATTCCGAATAATATTGCATTGGGCTTCCAACAGTTGTAAGGTAGGGAGATGACTGTGTATGATTCTTCTCCTCTTTCTAGTCTCAGGTTGCTCAGTTGACAAAACTGGAACCCATGGCAATTGGCACTTTCCGAGGACAGTTTTAAGTCATTGTAGAGTAGTTCCTTATCCTTTGTAATACAAATATATAACCTGACTCATCACTGACATCTTGGAGTGTCATCACTCCAGAACTATGGCAGCATGATTCTGCTGATTTTACAATCCAACAGCTGCCTATCATATGCTTTAATAAAGATGTAACTGATCAGTTCACGAGGACATAAACTCTAGRAGCTACGAGTGTGGCTTGGCCACATGCTCTAGGTGACCCTGTGTGTGCAGGGGTGTTGGAGTAGATGATCTCTAAAGGTCCCTTCCAACCTTAAGAATTCAATGATTCTATTATTCTATGACCAGCTATGCTAGGCAAGAGATAGAAACTCATATGTGTAATCCCATGGACTATAATCCTGTAATAAAACATTTCTTAGGGTCAAAATACTTGTCTCTAAATGAAAGGAACTCAAATRTACCCTTAAAGCCAGGGTAAAGCCAGTTGATGAGATGAGAGTAGACAGGACTACAGACGTTCAGTCATGCATCCTCAGATAAAGGACGGTGCTACATTGGCTCTGTGCATGACTGCAAAAGTACATTTCAGTATGATTGAATGATACTCCCTATATTACTGTATTTAAAAACAAGCTTCAAATTGGATTTTCTCAGTAGAGAGAGCTTTCATGGAGTATTTGGTTGTTATCAGCAACAACAAATGAACTAATGACTACTTCCTTCCACTTAGGTACTGGGGCCAGACAATGGCATCACCTATCTCTTTTTCAATTTAATTTTGTCATAGAAAGCATGGTTACTACTTGGCAAAGTTCCTTCCCAGAAGGAATATATATTGTTGAAATAAAAARCACTGATGGTATCTTGATGATGCCTAAAAATACATCCATGTGCCAACTTTCATTTCCTGATCAAATCTGAATATATGAATGTTACTTGTAAGGATATCTGTAAATACTTGGTTAGAACCGTTTTGAATTTTGTTTGGGAAAATCACTCAGTCACTTAAAATACTACAAAAATGGACTTTTCCTAAGCGTCCAATCGTAAAGCAATTTTCTTGGCTAAGGGTGGTTGCTTATACTCCCATTGCGGTTCAAAGTACAAGAAGATTTAGCTGCTTCATTTGAGGTATGGCAGATGTTCCCATATACTAAATGTGTCCCAGTAGCCCCAGAGAGTGCCCTTTACTCAGTACAAGATAGGGTATATTACAATAGCTTAAACCACTCTTATTTACACCGATGTCCCTGTGGAACAATCAAAATTTCAAGTTTGTGGACAAATTGGCTTTTCAGTCTGTGTGAGCAGTCTACGAGGTCCTGAATCATGAGGCTCTTGTGTGTTGAGACCCTGGATGTGGAAGTGGGGCACTCAAGTGCTCTCCACGGGAGGCCTGCTCCCTGCTCTCACAACGTGGGACATGATACAAGCAGGAGGTTTTCATTTCTGCTCGCAAACTGAATTTTTTCCCTTTCCACAGAACATCCTGTGACATTTCCCACCCGTTGTGGCAATCTGTTATGCCACAGCCATGGACCTAAACAGGGAAAACCTTTCAAACCTTTCTAAAATTGCAGGTACTGCAGGGACTGTTTTTGAGTCACAGTGGGCTTCAGCTCTTTATAGTCACAGAAATGTTAAATCACACTAGATGAGCTGGGTATGGATAAGGTTGAGTACCAGACATTCATTTCAGACTAACCTTCCAATTACGGAGGRAAAAAAAAGGGACATGAGATTCTTGTCAACTATGAGGCAATCACAGGATTGCAGCAATGCTGCCTGTTCATTGCCTCTGCACTTTTGTAAGAGATTGTTAGCAACAATAGATAATTCTGCAGTAATTTATTTATTGGCATTCCACATGCAGAGAATGTAACCAGCCACAGTCAAAGCCGAGAGCATCTGATGATGCATAATCTGGGTTTTAAGAGGGTATTTGAGGCACGTTCTTGAGATTACACAGTGGTGATCACAAGCCAAGATACTCCTAGATGAGAACTCTGTAGTGGTGCTTTTCCAGCTTTAAGAACATTTAAAAATAATAAGCAGAGTGCATTTCTACCTTCAGCATTTGGAAATAAAGCCATTTTTCCGCATGCGACTGAAACTTTGAAGAAGTAAGAATTTGAAAACGCAAGGCTTACCTTGTTGCTCAGTGGGACATTAGCCATACACGTAGTGCTCATGCTATTGATAATGACCAGGCTTTTCTGTGCTGGAGGGGAGAACGTTATAACTGGTGGCAACCTCGACTCAGCCAACAGGAATATTGGAGTTTCCATGTTTGTCTTGACTGGTCGGCTGGAGTTGTGAAAATAGGACGTGACATGGGCTGGGGCCTGTGTGTGCGAAACAGCAGTTGTGTGCGATGTGATAGGCAGTAATTGGCCTCCCATGGAGCAGGAGAACACCCACCTAAGCGACATCTCTCTTGCTCCTGAAGCATTAGGCAAGGAAGCCTTTCAACAAGGGGTCGGCAGCCTTTCAGGAAAGAGTTGTCAGATCTAGTTACATCAGGGCGTCTCATTAAATAGGGAAATGCAGCTCTTCTAGTCATTAATTGTGACAGTGCATCATGCCACCATCCATCAGGATGGTATTATAATGTATTACTTGTGACAGTGTTCACCATAAAGTAGTTATTGGAGCCTCCCATAACACTGTATTTTTTTCTCTTACAGGAAATAAGGCAGATAAATTATCTAAAATTAGAATTTTTAGAAAAAAATCAGGGAGTGATACAAAAAGCACCATTACATTACAAAATGAATCCATAGTGCACCTGTATATTCAATGTTGAACCCTACGGACTCTTTCAGCCCCTGTATCACAAGAAGGTTTTGAAGGATTCAAAGAAAGGAAGCAGAAATAAAGGAATGAAATCTGCATTAGAAAATAATTCATCAAAGTTCTTCAAAGCAGAAAAGAGACACCAGGATGTGTGTGATACCAAACAGAAGAAAAGTACTGTCACCAGTGGGGCCCACGTGAAATGAAATTGAGCTCATTCCCTCATTCCTAGGTGGAAAAATAAGTGTTTACCCAGGAGGTCTTGGCAGCAAAGGGAAAGGCTGTCAAAATGCTGCCCTGCGCCTTCAGCTTCCTCATGGGGTTGGAGGCAGGCTATTGGTGCAGCCTGGGACTACTTGTATTAAATGTGCCTACACATTCAACAGACCCAGGTTTTTCCTTTTCTTTCCATTCTTCTCAGCACCTTTCACCAGCACAAAGTCCACTTGAAAGGCAATAATAATAATAATAATAATAATAATCAGAGAAAGGAAAGATCCTTTTCTACAAATGAATGGTGTGGCTAAATACATACTCCCACGATATGTCATGAGCCGTAGCTCTCACAAGCCACGTAGGTCATTCTTGTGCGTGACAGAAGGCAGCGGTAATGCCAAGTGCCCCTTACCTGTCCTCCCACATGGGCACATTATTTTTCTCCCCGCTGAAAACGTTAGACTAAAACTTGGCTAGAAGACAAAGCAATCGTACACAGACTGGTAACGATGGCATCACCAGGTGTCCTTTAGCTTTGGGTTATTACCATCACCGCAAAATTCATTAGCATGTCAAAACACCACAGCCCAAAATGCATACAGACTGGCATAAAGAATTAGGGCATGAAAGACAGCTTATGTGGAGAGTCAAAGGCAACGAAAAAAAAGAGGATATTGTGCTTGAGGCAATTCTCATTCATCAGAGTCTTGTCAGTATATTTAGAGAGTACAGAATAAATATGTCTAACCGCATTTTGCTTAACTGCACTAAAAAAAAAGGTTATGAGGCTGTCCTCCATCTTTTTCTATACACCAGCCAGAGAAACAGATGTGTATAGACCTCTTCTAGCTGCATCATCATCAGCTTTATAATACACAGTGTTCTACCACATATTATAAAAGGAAAGGTAAACAATCAGCTTTCTGGCCCTCCAAACTGAAGAATATATAATCTCAGGTTATGTAAATTACTGTAGCCCCCCTGAAGTCATCAGAGAAATGTTGATTTAAAGAGTTAAGGTCTCCAGACTGAAGTCACACATAAACACACTATAATCTGCCAAGTTCCTGCAAGCTGGCTCAGTGTTTGTACAGGCTATTTCTGAGGCTGTTCTTCTACCATAGATACTTGAGATGATAATTTACTAGATGACAGTCCTTCTGAGTCACTAGTCTTYTTAGGCTTATTTCAGGGCAAAGCTGTACTCACCTGCTCTAAATGATGTTTTTCAAGCCTAGATTTATTCACAATAATTCTTCTATGAGGAAAGGTAAGAATAATGAAGTTGGCTGTCCTACTTAAATCACAAATTGGAAAAATATCATTTGTCTGTTTGAAGGTTTGTTTGTCTGCCCACAGTACGTAGTTCTCTTTGTGCCCCACACACTTGAACGTCGTTCCTGAGTGTAGCTAAATGGCTGCTTTCTTTTCCCCCTATATTCACTGCAGCCTTATCTCCCACTTGAGATGGAGGTTAGGGTATGTCTTGCTTTAAAACTGCATGAGTTCCTCCCAATTCAKGCTACTCTGGTTGGCAGCATTGCTGAATTTATCTGTACAAGGCAAAATGAAGTGAGAGATTGTCTTACTTGCATTAATGTTCAGTGGAACTGGAGGAGAACGGTATAAAAAAYTGATGTTAGCTAACTAGCAGGTGCTAGATATGAGTAATGAAAGAAATGTGGGCGGCAAACTTTGCCCRCTCACTTTGTGCAATGCTTGTATCTCTGCAAAGAAAGGCTCCTTTGTGCAASCATAAGCCTTGCATTCATTTCCTGCTCTGATCTTATCTGGAGAATCCGAGTGACCCTGATATGCCATTAAATTTGGGTCTCTACCCACTGAATTACTCSTTCCTTTCTTGTTCATTTCTTTCTTGGCCTTACTGGTCATCACAGTTTCCTTCTCCATTGACAGTKCAACACTGTGCAATATGCGTGGGCTCATTTTGTGTGTACGTCATAATAAAGAGCAAATGTGATCTAGCAATAACAATTATGACAACACTTACCATAAAGTGATCACACATGTAGTCATACATACCTTACTGTGAGCCTGCAGTACCTTTAAAGGGTCAATATTTCCTTTTGAAGGCTAGAAATCTGTGTATTCTTAGTTACCTTTTGTCACACAAGAAAAATGTGATAGCATTATTATATATTTGCACTGTTATGCCTAGGACTTTTCCTGAATAGGAAATAGTTTGTCTTTCTTAAAAAGTAGATTAAATGAAATGAACTTTTAAGGCAACTTAATCTACATTGTCACAAAATGTGGTGTATTCCAAAAGTAAAAATGGGTGCAAGAGGGATTAGATAGCTTTAAAGAGATGATCTCTAGTAGAAACTGAGGAACCTTATGGTTCAAATACAGTTTCTGCACAAGGCAAAATGAAGTGAGAGGAACTAAGGAACTCCCACATCATCAGTGGCTTAAAATTGGGAATATCTACTAGAAAAATGACTACAAACTTGGCCTACTCGCTTGTCTTTATACATCTACTTAGACTAGATTCCTGGGTTAAACGTACATTGGCCTGAGACAGGATTTTATTCTATTTATGAGGAGGAAATAAACAATCTCATCTTGACCCAATCTCTTCCTAGCAATGTGAAGCAATGCCCTCCTTCACTTGCACTTCATCTTCGCTGGAAAMCGTTTTATAGAACTGAAAATCAGGGTTGTAAAACTGTGTCAATAAGGATTTGCATATAGATCTTTTTGAGTGTTTCAGGATGGAAAGTTGGCATCTATATCTACCTACAGGGAATTTCTGTGAAGCACACACACGGTGAGACAGCTGATAAATAGAAAGACCCTTGGAGAACGGCTTCAGAAGATCATCACTTTTGAGGCCTGAGAGAAGGAGAGCAACTCGGTGAGAAGTCTCTGGATGCCTTGGATGGGGATTTTATTTTACGTGGTTTCAAATGATTCTGTCCTTGTAGAGTTTCTGAGGAGACAGTAGTATAGATTTGGTAATCCTGCATGTTTCCCTACAAGAAGAGTTCATGAGACTATAAATATACTTGCTCTTCCCACTGACAGTGAGAAGACTCATTGTACAGAACTGTTCTCAGCATTTCACGGGAATGTTGAAACTCTCCAAATGTTGAAACTCCAAAAGCAGGATGCCAGTTAATTAAGTGTAAAAAATAATCTATGGATATAATATTTTCTGTATTTACTTATGCATGTGTTATGGGTCAGTTCCATAATAGGGTTGTCTCTTTGGAAKCTATAGGATCAGTTCCTACCAATGCTTTTCCAGAACTAGTTAATGGCTCTAAATCGGCTTTCTGCTGCTCAAGTTCATGATGTTTTGCTGCAAACATATCTTCAATGGTCTGTGGAGGAACACACTGGCCACTGTGGTCAAATTGAAGAGCTCTGGAGAGCTCAATTTGGAGCTTGAAATCTCCAAAGGTTTTCAGGCAAGGATTTTGATATGGTTGAAAGATGACCCATGATCTAAGAGAAAGAGAAATGGAGCAAGGTATAAAGCATGATAGTGGGGACTGTACTGTCAGAGAAGAATGATACTTGTAGAGATTACGATACCTTTCAATCAACCAAACTGTCTGGAAGGCAGAAAGGAGTTAAATAGTCTTATGTGGAAAAAGATTTATTTAAACTGTTGAGGGGAACAGCTAGATGGGGAACATAATGCATACTKTTTTTCTGTTCAAACCTTTTTCACAGTTTTTTTTCAGTGCTTGTGAATAGGGGAAAAAAGAAATCCTGTGTCACTGCCATTTCATATCTGTCAGAGATCTGGAGTGAGAAATCCTTAGCAGGGTCCTGATCTTATTAGATTCAATGAAGTAATGGAGTTGGTGGCAGCTGGTGTATGGTGATTTGGTGTCTGAGTAGAGCCAGCTTCTACCCTGAGAGTGGTGCAAACTGGCCAAAGGGAAGCAGGCCCAGGCAGAGAAGAGAACAGATAATGGCAGAGGATACCCTTGAACTCAGAAGAACATCACGTAAGTGAAATAGCCCATGTTATTCTATGCTATTCTAATCGAGCACGCTTTAATACTAGGCACATTAGTATAAAAATTTTCTTGCTGGCACACAAAATACTTAGACACCTTCCAATATGTTTTTTTAATATCCATACTTCTCTTGGCAGAAGGAGTTTCRATAGCTTTGTTGAATCATCCTTATGGTTGAAAAACAAAACTTAAATATATATCTATGTATATATGAAGCATATATATATGAAGCATAGCTTCTGTCGTATGAGGAAAGACTAAGTGAGGTTGGCCTGTTTAGCCCGGAGAAGAGAAGATTCAGAGGGGATCTGATTAATATTTATAGATACCTGAAGGGTGAATGCAGGGAGGAAGGGGTCAAGCTCTTCTCAGTGGTGGTCAGTGACAGGACAAGGGACAATGGGTGTAAGTTGAAAAACAGGCAGTTCCATCTCCATGTGAGGAAGAACTTCTTCCCTGTGAGGGTGACAGAGCCCTGGAAGAGGCTGCCCAGGGAGGCTGTGGAGTCTCCTTCTCTGGAGATCTTCCAAAGCCGCCTGGCTGCCACCCTGTGCCCCGTGCTCTGGGTGTCCCTGCTGGAGCAGGGGGTTGGACTGGATGATCTCTAGAGGTCCCTTCCAACCTCAACCATTCTGTGATTCTGTGATATGAAGTGTATGAAGTATATAAAGCTAGCATTTCCTGCCTGGCTACAAGAATAAATCAGTATTGGTTTATTCAGATGATATTTATTTAAAAGCAGAAGAATTATGTAGTGTCTTAGTTTTATTTTTGGTCTACACAATCTCTCTATTCTTCAGCAGATATCCATCTTATAGAACTACTAAGAACCTGAGGTGTTGAGGCAATGAGAGAAAAGCTGTACTCTGTGCCAGTGTGCTGTGGATTTCTTAGGAATGGTAAGACAGTAAATGCCATGAACAGTGTTTATAGTTCTAAYAAATTACTGTGGTTATGGAAAAAAAAATAAGGTAAGTGGAAGAGTAATATAAATAAAAAATCCATCACCTTTGTTTGGTTGCAAATTTACTTTTTATTGACTAATAGACACATTCCATAAATTAGTTTGAAGTGTTTAATAAGAACAGAACTGTGATTATTTCATATCAGTGCAACTAATTCAGTGTTTTCTTCCTCAAAGGAAAGATAAGGCAGCAATGAGAAAGGTTAGCAAACACGTTCTCATACACTTGGATCCTTGTGCGATCCTAAGAGTCACATACACAGTGACTCAAAGATGTGAAGAGAGACACTAAGCAGGAGAAGTCAGTGGTGCAAAAAAGAAATACCCAAGTTTGTCCTTTTTACTGATAGAGTGTAGTTTACCAGATGACACTTACAATTTACTTCTGCAATAGATTTCCCCATCAAGCAGGATTATGTTTCTTAACTATTTGGGTAATAAGGCAAGAGGGAATTGGTACAGAACTTTTCTGGATCAGGGGAATATGAATAAAGTCATTCAAATAATTAAGGTCTGATGTTTTCTGATTGATATTAGATATCGGGCATACCAGAAATGATCATTCAAATCCTTTGCATTTCATGAACTACAGCACTTGGACAGGATTTTCTGAAGCATTTCAGGTGCTGAATTGCTCCTGTCCCTCTAGTTAGCTTCTCCCAGTGCTTCATCATTCTTTTATTTTTTTTTCTTTTTTTTCCCTTTTTTTTTTCTTAAAAATGTGCATCTTGTTTCTAATTTAAGATTTTTTGAGCCAGTTGTTCACTCTTATTCTTTCTCCGTTGGATTAAAGATCTCTCCATTAGAGAAAAATTCACCCGAATTAACGTCTRAAAACATGAGCAAGTTATCTCTTTAGTAAATTAAGTAGAAAGAGGTCTGACTGAGATGTGGATTTTCTTTGGGTAACTAATTATCTGTGTATCTCTTTCCAAATCCTATCCAATTTTTGAAYGTTTTTGAGGTAGGAATCTAGAGTAGAACTCAAAATCTTGGCATCAATTTCATCAGTGCCCTACACATTTCTCTGCTTATTCATTTTATTGCTTTTGTGTCCAGCCACATTTACCTTAGCTACAATATCATGTTGGGAGCTACTTTAAATTAGTACCTAATTCACAGAATCACAGAACGTTGGAGGTTGAAAGGGGCTTCTGGAGACAGCTGCACAAAGCTAGGCCAACTACAGCAGGTTTCTCAGGGCTGAACCCAGGCAGATTTTGAATATCTCCAAGGACTGGGACTCCAAAGCCGCTGTGAGCAACCTGGTCCAGTGTTTGACCACCCCCAGCATAAACAGGATTTTTATTATACTAAAATGGGGTTCCCTATGTTCTCATTTTCTCATTTTACATGAGAGAGAATGTACTTGTTCTCAGATGAACACATTTTTCCTGATGAATTAGTCTTTCAAATATATTGTAAATTTCATTAGGAGCTGAGTTTCTCTAAAATTCCTCTGTGTTCCTGTGCTGAAGGAATCTGTGTTGACACTGAATAGATGGCAGCAATATGATAGACTATATTTAAACTAGGAGGATTAGGCTAAATAGAAAGAACTGATAGACATAGTCTCAAAGCTCAGTGTWATGCCACATTTGAACTAGTAAAATTTAGAGCTTTGCATTGTTCTTTATTTTTTTCTAGCTTATTCCCAKATTCTTCCCTTAGGATTAGTCATTGACTTGACTGTCTACTTTGTCTAATTTAGATAAATGAACTGATACAATTCCATATACTTTGTTTACATAATGTGTGTAGAAATACAYGAATAACAACATATGTTTCTATGTACTTATTTTAATATTCATTTACTTCCTTCATGTTACTTTATTAGTCCTTATTTTCTTAAGGAGATTTAAATTGATGTTTGCATTTTAGCAAGTAAGGGTAAAAATGACTTGTCAGGCTACATCTATTTTTTAGACCATGCTTTACAGGAAAAAAAAAWGGGTCATTACTTTGAGAAACAGGAATAAAATAAACACCTATGCTGAACACTCTCATAGAATAATCATGAGAGTATTTTGAAGCACATACCTTTTATACTATATAGCTTGAAAGTGCTTCTATTAATGTTGGAATAAGAAAACTTCAAAGAACCTCATAGTTTCCACTGGCAGAAATGAACAACTGTTGGCATCATCATCAGAAGACACAAACATCAAAGTAGCTAGTCACCTTCAAAAGCAAGGAACGAGTCAGATGCTCCTGATATACCTGTTTTGTGAAATGAGAGAAGAGCTAAGTTTCCACAGCTGTCAATACCTCTAATCTCTCAGAAGCACTAACATGCTGAATGAACTTGCTAATACTACAGCTCACAGGCTTGCATTTTTCAGGCAAATAGCTGAGAGCCAAGTGCTGATAGCCTTCTCTTAACAGAGTTGCATGTGTTGATATTTCTGTGTAGATGGTAGCTGATGTACRTTGCTGCAGTCCCACATATCCCTCTGCCAGCGGGGCTGCATTTAGCTTGTTTGTAGAATTTTCTATTCAAGGTGATAGCTTACTGTGTAGGGTGGTAAGCAATGAATGTCACATAGTGGTTTTGCTCTGGATTTACAGAAATGAAGTCAGAGCAGAGTTAGACCTCATGCATGACCTTTATAATCCTTGTTAAAGTACGTTTCTATTGGGATGTTATTCTTTAACATTTCAAGAAAGATCATGCGTGTTAAGACATCAGCTTCTACAAGATCCCAGAAATTGTCTGTATTAGGAAATTTAATAAATTCATAAAGTTGTCTTGAGCACTGCCTAATTCATACTATTTAGCTGTTAGTGCAATCCTTGGTCCTTTTGTTTGTCTGCTATCAAATTCCTGCACTTCTCCGTGATATTTCAGGTGAACCATGGCATGGTTCTGTCAGGCAAGGTGGTTGAACTTCGCATGGACAGGCTTTGCCTAATCCAACCTTTGATAACAGTTCATGGTGGAGCTATGATTATAAGATGAAAAAAAAGATGGGATATTTGAGATTGCCTGTCTGATTTTTGTCTAATGTGCACTTGCTGCTGGAGGAGGAGAAGGACTGGAGGGAAGTGGTTTTCTGCCGCATTGCAACAAGATATTATTGCTCTCGATGAACCTGACAGGAAAGGAGAAGAACTGTTTTGCTGAAGGATCATGTTGGCAAAAATTAACTACCRGAAATTAAAGAACAGTTTTTAACTGTTTTTTACAGAGTAATCTGACTTTGGAATAGCTTTCTATTAAAAGAGTAATGAGGGGAAAACAATGAATAAAACTAAACTTATGAAAGAGTCATAGTGTCCTGATTCCCTATGACAACAAGCACCTGGACAAAATGACACAGGAGCTCCCTTGTAAGTCTTTGTTCTCTAGATATATAGTGAACCTGTACTGTCATGTCATGATCCCTGCAAGTTTCCTATCCGCAGCTTCTAGTTTCCGTGACCTTTGCAGAATCATGGAATCACAGAATCACAGAATGGTTAGGTTAGATGGGACCTCAAGAGCTCTAGTCCAAACCCCCTGCTCAAGCAAGGCCACTTAAAGCACATGAACCTTGATGTTCTTCCAAGGCTGCTGGAAGAAGTTGTTTTGTGCTGTTCTGCTCCGCAAGAGCTTGCAGAGTCACATTGTGCCTTCTTTCAGGGAAGGCTTATAGTTTTCTTTTCAGTTATTAAGTCCATAATAGGCAAAGTTATTCATAACTTAAAATTATTGTATTTGTTCAGAAAGCTTGAATAGTAAGGTTTTTGGAGCAAGGTTTGAATCTGGCTTATTTCCTATATTAATAAAGGGACGACATGCCACAAAAAGAGCAGAACCACTTTGGAAAGCTGCAGGTTTAATATGACGTCAAGTTCGGAGAGCTGCCAGTTTCAAKACCGCCTTCAAGAAATAGGTATATGGCTGGCCTGGACTATATATAAGGCCTCTCTGATGCACAGGAACAGGTTCAGCAGATGCAGTCAGTAGCTGAAAAGTTAGTGTCTGACAGAGTGGCCTTGTTTGACTTTGTTCATCAGGGTAAAAGTGCCAGTGGCAGGGACAACGAAGTATTTTGTGCCTCATTTAGGAATCAGGCAATAATCCTATGGCTTTGGATACTTAAGGATAATTGACTTGTCCTATGACATTGAATGCTTGTATGGAAAAGTTTTCCTTCAGGAATACAGCAGCAGAAAATGGAAAGAACTGCAAGAGTACCTACATTGAGCAAAGCTACTAAGATTGAATTTACTGAGCAGAGCTCAAAAATCAGAAGGATTAGTGTTCTGGGAAACCTAAAATAGTCTTAATAAGTTTAAGTTAGTATCATTTTGAATCCATGCAAGCTTCAGGCACTATGTCAATAAGGCATTCCTAAGAAAGTTTTCTATCTTTGCACCTTTATACATGCAGTAACAACTTATCTTGATGTTTCTAGGCCKTCTTGTATAGAACCTGAGAGCTTGGAAGAGTATATACATGTTGGTTGGGAGAACAGGACCATGTCAGTCTTCCGTGTGCATTGGATCAAGGAAGGCTTCTGTAAAGTGTGAGAAGCTTCCTTGGAGGCTGCTGAAGCCTCTCCCCACCCAGGACTCATTGCCCTCATACACTTGTCTAGATACTTATGAGAAAACGGGATTTTGTAAATTACTGGGACTGCTTTGCCAGATTTCTTTCCCAGCATTTTCAATTCCAGCAGCTGAAAGCTAGATTTCTATGTCTTACTTAAAGGTTGAATCTACATTGCTGATGCTCCAGAAGACAGTCTCAAAGCAGTTTGGAAGGTTTGGAAATTTTCCAAATTCTGCCATCCTTTCAATTCCAGCTGTTCCTGCAAAACTCTGTTGGAGTGCAGCAAAGATGTGTCATATGAGTGACTGCATTCATTCCTGAGCTGATGAGGTTGGTGCATCCCAGATTGCTTCACAGTAAATTGCAGTATACTCCAGGATCAAAATGGCAGTTCATAGGTTGGACTTTGTAGCCCAGCAGGTGCCTTGCAATTTCTAAATAAAGTTGGGGGACCTTTTTCCTCAGGAAAACGTTGCATTTAAGCTTAACGGAGACAGTAATTTGCCATACATAATATGCAGGTTGTGAACCTGCAGTCTGCTTTGGGCAGATCTCCCTATTCACACATTCATTTGCAAGCCTGTACTCTTAGAAATGGGGGAAAACTTTGTTGAATCAATTGTAGTCAATTGGTTATTTTTCATAGGTCTCAGCATGCACTTAAACAGTAAATATTATTGAGTGAGCACTAGCAGCTGGTGAAACTACATGGGGGAATTTATTCCCTAAATGGAAGGAAAACATACAAAACAAATGTGATTTTTTTCTAACACAGAAATCTTTCAAAAGCAAAAAACATTCTACTGAAAACTTTCATTTTGTGAATGGAATCCAGCTGGAATGAGACCTCCTTGAAATTAATTTCTTGGCAAGACAAAATAAGTTTTCCTTCTTTATGTATTTGCTCAGTGCATATTCTGCTCCTCCAGGGGCTCTCTGCACTGTTTCCAGCTCAAAAGTCCCCCGATTTCCCATGGCAAAAGGATTAATGAGGCTGAAGCCTGGCTCCACCTTTTGATGCATATGTATCAGCCCTGGAAGGAAGGAGAGGGTGGAAGATCAGAGTTTCCCCCCGGCTTTGGAGCACTCTTTAGTGTCCCCTTGGCCAGGGGCATGTGAGCATGGGCGGCCACTCGCCATGGGGCTCCCTTTTTGGGCTTTCCTTATCTATCAAAGCCCAGCATCCAGGGTGCTGAGGCCATGAGGGTGCCCAAGCTCAGAGGAGCCCGTCTGTGGCGACAGCCCCCTGCTCATTCCCTTCCCTTCATCACACGGATGACATGGATTTTGGAGAGCTGGTGGGGACAGCGACAAGTTGATCTCCAAAGAGTCCAGATGAGCCAGAAAAGACTGTATTTTATTTGTTTTAATTTGTGCTTTTGAGCTATTTGTGTGATGTCTTAATTGCTCCAAGGACCAGCCTTACAGCCTGTATTACAAATGATGGGCAAGGTAAGACATTTTCTTTTCCTAAGCCAAATTTCTTAAAAAGGGGGAAAAAGTGTTAAAAAAAAACAGGAGAAGGGGAGGGAACTAGTGCCGTGGGTGCACGTGGTGCTAGAAGTCGGCAGAGGCTGCGGGAAGATGGAGGCAGCCGGGCCACAGGCAGGTGCACAAAGAGCCGGCGGCTCCACGTGAAGGCGGCCGCCCCGGCCTGTCCGCCCCGGCCTGTCCGCTCTGGCGCCGCACAGAACCGCCCCGGCCTGTCCGCTCCGGCACCGCACAGAACTGCCCACCCCCCGAGGAGCCCTGGCGAGCGGGTGGCCATGGAAACCCCTCGGCATGGAAACCCCTCGGCATGGCCGGCCCCTCGGCAGGGCTACCCAGCCTGAAAGGAGATCCCCATCCCGCTGCTGCTGGAAGGCCGCCGGTTGCTGGGGTTACTGGAGCGCCAGCAGCGGGAGCAGGAGAGGCGCAGGGAAGGCCCGGGGCTGGATTCCCAACCCTGCACGTGCTGTCCCAAACTGCAGCRGGTTAATCACTGGCGGGTACCCGGCCATGGCCGCCGTGCTGCAGGGATCGCTGCCCTGGCCTCGGCGAAATCCTCCTATTTCGTCTGCTTAAAGAGCCTTTTGTTGAAGTGCCCTGGAATAGCTGGGCCCTGGCGAGGTGGAACTAATTGGCCTTCATCTCCTCAGTCGTATGCAAAGCAGCTTGGAAATGAGGAGGATTTCAGGGGTGCTGATGTTCAGAGTGCGAAGGAAAGCACGAATCTGGCTTTTAAGGMTGGGGGTTCAATGCAAAGCCCCCGTGATAAAACCTTAGATGTGAAAACCTCTGCTAGGCAAGGGAGAAACAGAGGACACCTCTATGGTTGGCAAATCATTAAAAGCAGACAAACTGCTATTCTACATTCCTAATAGGGGCTGCTTTATTGCATACTTTTATGTTGTGACTCTTAGACACCTCAGAGAAAACTGCACTAGTTTTCTRGTGTCTTGTCCTAGAAGTCACACCRTGAGAGAGAGCTCATAGCTGGTGCCTGTTCCAAAGAGCCAATAGTTGTCAGTAGGGAAAAGRCAGAAAATAAAATAGAGGTTCAGAGCTTTGCAGTGACATGCCTGAAATGATCCAGTAAATCAGTAATGAATTTCAAGGCTTGTTATGTGGAGGTCTGTACCGCTTCTGTTTCCTTGTAGCTGTTCCAATTCCTTATGGCTGTGGTTCAGATCCTTCACTTGGACACGCTTMGTGGCTGAAGTTACTTGAAGAACTGTAGTTCTAGGACAGAAACATGTGATGGAGCCCTGGGTGCACTGAGTTTAACCTTTAGCATTCAGGAGCAGGATGGCATAGCTGCACCCTTTATGTCAGGACCATTTTTTTGTGGTTTGTTTGTTTGTTTTTGTTCTTTTACTTCCTACAGAGACAATTTCCATGTCTAATTACATGCAGTGTATTCTTATTTTTATGTGTTTCCCATCAGGCAAGCTATAAAGCGTGATTCTACTGACACTGAAATGTAGAAGAGTCTCCCCGCTGAGTTCAGATTTAGAATTACCAAAATAAAAGCCAGTTCACAAAATAGTTAATGTTGCCTCAGTGCATGGATTGTAAAAGGGAAAGGATTCATGTTCACAGGCTAGTCAATTGGCAGCAGCAAAATCAGGATTCACCTGGTCAGACAGCAGCAGAGACCCTGGGGAAGTTTGACCACAATGTGGAGATGTTGCAAAAATATCCCTTGTGCTGCACAGGAAGGCTGCAAAGGGRCACTGAGCAGGGGGCAATTGCTATTACTACAAGGAGTGATTAAAGAAGGGTTTGCACAGCAAAGTCTCAGTGCTGTAAGGGCTGAGCACTGGGTTAGGATGCCACTGACTAGAGAGAAGTTTGGGCTTTAGAAGCTGCAGCTCATTACCTGTTTCATTCACACGTTTGAAGATGATTGCAAGTTACATGTTAATGTATTCGAGTAAATAACATTCACTAAGCATACAATAAAACAATTGCTGATTGCTTATTAATTCTTCAGAAAGAGAACTCAAAYGTCAAAACTGATCAGCATGCTGCTTTTGTTGCTGATTAAAAAGGCTTTTTGAGGAGGAGTTAAATCTGGTAAGCAGGTTTGGAAGTGAAAGGTTCTCTGTGAATTAGAGCATGACAGTTTTCAGGAGTAACAAATCCTTAATTAATGTGAGATGGATGCCAGAGGCAGTTATGTTAAAAATAAACCTGAAAGAAAATGCAGGAGTTCCCCGAAAGGAAGGTTTTCTATTGCCATTTCCTGAGGACGCATCTTATTGCTCCATTTGGCACTCTGCTGGGACTAGCATCACCAAGGCATCACTCTAATTGTCATTTAATGCATAGAGTATTTTATTTTATCCTGAGCACTTTCATGAGTCAGCCATCACCAAACATGGCATTAAAGAGAATTCAAAATCAAAAAAGCAGTAGAAGAAAGAATAGTTATTTGGCAGAAACTGAGGTCCTGGTGCATTTTAATTTTTGTGTAGACTGCATGGGACAGAGACAGAGGCTTCTCTGTATTGATCGGTGACAACTGGGTTCTTATCAAATAACAAGCACAATAGGTGAAGCAAAGGCTCTGTATAAATCTGCACATTTAGCATAGGTAGGGGTATATGAATTTGTATGTGCAATTACTGCAGAACTTAGAAAAAAAAAGACAGAGATGATGTCAGCCTGTTACCTTTGTAAAAATCAAATTTTCTAAGGCATTTGCACCAAATATGATTAAATAAGCAAAGAGTTCTAGCATTTCTGAACGAGCACAATAGTGAGACACACAGAAATTGCCAATAATTGCATATACTTTTTGCCTATAAAAACGGTGTGCAATATTCAGTAAATAATCCACGTACTTTATTTACTTAACTACAATAAAGATTAATTCTGGATTCAGCAAGGAAAAATAATGGTTTTAGCAAAAGAGAAATTCAGGAGTGTGATTATTTAGTGASCTGTTACATTCTATCTTTTAAAATTCAGAATTAAAAATAGCAAGGCGCACCAGTTCATTTTACCTGAGTTCAGCTGCCGTGAAGAGGAATATTATTTCTTTGCTGCATATTTCATTAGGTYTCGCTTCTGTGTCATATTACAACAAGGAGAGTCTTAGCGATGATAACTACGTTTGACAGGTAGTAAGGAGCACATAAAAGCGTTAACAGAACCAGTCCTTATTCATTAATTCATAAGCCTTTCTGAGGTGCTCATTCCCACCATRTCTGAAGCTTTGCAAACTCTAAATTATCCTTCTTCATAACATACCCATGAGAGGTGCTAAAGTAGTTGCTCAGTTTTATAGGTGGCCAGCAGAGCACGGGAAGATGATGTGATCAACCAAAACCTTCAGAAAAGCCAACCGCAGACTCCAGGTCTTTCAGGTGTAGTCATGGGTCTCCAGGCCTCTGCCGATGTTAAGGTTCATGATGGGTGCTATAGGAACCCATGAGCAGTGTGTCACTGGACTTCTTCACAGGTGTCTCCSTATTATTATTTGTTAACTGGTCATGGGATTGCAAATTACCTTTGATGGAGACTGCTAATATCTTGATTGACTATTGATTGACTATTATTGACTATATGTTGACTATTAGTCAATCTGTCTAATGCAGTATTTTTATAGTATATTCTTCTATCCTTTAGTGCTCAGGGACAGTTATTCAAGATATGGAGGAGATGAGCTACCATATTTGGTCCTACAGCCCAGAGTTTGAGGGTGCTCTAGCTCCACAGCTTTGCTTTGAACCGCTGTTTGGGTTCACAGCCCCAGACAGGGATGGGGCAAACTAAACCCAGGAGTGGGGAGCTGTGATGTCACCCCACTGAGGCCTGGGAGCACCAGGAACCCATTTCCCAGTGAATTGTTACAACCACTGGGCAGAAAGGCAAGGCCACCGCTACCTTCATCTGAGAGCCCAGTTTCACATCTCGTCAAATGGCTGATTAGGTAAAGAAGCATCTCTCTATTAAGAGAGCATCTCTCATAAGCATTATTATGTATTGGGAGTCCTGGTTGACAATGAATTAACCATTAGGCAGCCAAAGGGATCCTGGCTGCATCAGGAGGAGTGTTGCCAGGAGAYTGAGGGAGAGGATCCTGCCCTTCTACTGAGCAGCACCTGGAATACTGGGTGCAGTTCTGGGCTCCTGAGTATRAGAGGGATGTGGAGCTTCTAGAGAGGGTCCAGCAGAGGGCAGCAAAGATGATTAAGGGACTGGAGCATCTCTCGTATGAGGAGAGACTGAGTTGGGCCTGTTTAGCCTAGAGAAGAGAAGGTTGAGAAGGGATCTTATCAACATATACAAATACCTGAGGGGAGAATGTAGGGAGGAAGGGATTGAGCTCTTCTCAGTGGTGGCCAGTAACAGGACAAGGGATAATGGCTGCAAATTGAAACCCAGGCAGTTCCATCTCCATGTGAGGAAGAACTTCTTCCCTGTGAGGGTGCCAGCACAGGCTGCCCAGGGAGGYTGTGGAGTCTCCTTCTCTGGAGATCTTCCAAASCCGCCTGGCTGCYACCCTGTGCCCCGTGCTCTGGGTGTCCCTGCTGGAGCAGGAGGTTGGACTAGATGATCTCTACATGAGWTCATCTAGAATCAGTCTAGAGTTGGACCTATCTAGAGGTCCCTTTCAACCTTAACCATTCTGTGATTCATATGTATGTGATATAGTAGGTATTGGGCTTTGTTATGCAATTAGTGATAAGAAGGGCTGAACTGACCCTATTTTTCACCATAAAATGATGCCAGATCTACAGAAAACCTAGGCTGTGCATAAGGGAAGAAGGAAGAGGGGCTGTATGTGAATTTCAATGTATCTGGCTGCAACTACTAACACATTCTGTAGTGATCATGGGATGTACAGATGTCTTCTCTCAGCATGCTGCTCTGGTGTTCATTTTTGGGACACATTTGAGTCATTCTCTTTTACTTGCACAAACACTCACAGAAAGTTAATTTTACTCATGCAAATAAGTAGGGTTTTGCAGACTTAATTCTAAATTTGCATTTAGAAGGATTTGAATGGTCATCTAATTAAGGGGCAGAAATAACAGGCAGACTATGTTGCTAATTGCAATGAAAAATATTTAAATTTTAAAAGTTCAAGATCACTAAGGACGAAGTGAAAATTTTAATCGATGAAACAATTTAGAATAATTATTAAATTTGAGGAAGTTAATATTTATTTGTAAATATTTCATGACATGGAGAGAACTACTTTATTACATTTTGTGTGTGATTTTTTTTTAATTTCTGGTGTAACATGACACACCATGCTAAAAAAAATAGTGATTTTTGTATTTTTCTTAGCTACTAGCAGCATGAGTAGTATTCATTATTTTAATATGCCTCTGATAATGATTTAGTCTTTCAGTAAATTGAAAGACTCTTAGGCTTAGTGTTTCACTTAAGAATTTCATTTTACAGCCTTGGAGAATGCCAGTGATTACCTGACCTTCATTGTAAAAGCAGTGGTACAAATATGTGCCTTAGATTCCCAAAATAGTATAGATTAATTTTCATGAGTTTTGCTGGAATATACTTGCATAAATGACTAAGAAAAGAACTGATCAGGTTCACTATTGAAATGTAATTATTATAAACTGCATACTTGCTAGTAATCAATTACTGATGAAGTTGTAATCAGGAATCTGACAGATGAGGGATTTAATTCCCAAGAAAATGGGTTTCTTCCCTCTCCTTAATATGAACATATGTATGGGAGGGAACATCTGAATATGCCAGATGAATAAATTAAGAAGTCTAGGATTAAATGGAACAGCTGGAAATGTAGCTGGTGATGAYTGAAGGCTAATTAACTGCAATGAGCAATTTTCTTCCAGGTGTTCTAGTAGCCATATAGAAACTAAAGAAAGTGCATGGATTGCATTTTCCTTCAGAAATTTGATATGAACTGCTGTCTTACCTACACTGCAATTAGAAAATGAATGTATGTTCAGGTATAGGTATAAATATTCATATGACTTTGACTGATTTGTAAAAATCTGAATTTCTTCAGATTGGTATTCAGATCAGATTTTTCAGGTAGGATTGTAATCCTTCCTGGCAAGTCAGGGGGCTGACAGAGGGATGAATTTCATCTGACTTTTGTGCCTAAAAGGTAGGTTTTGTGGCTACTCTCAGTGGAAAGCAACAGCGTTATCCTCCTTCTGTAGGTTTCTATCTATTTTCGGTCCTTCTGAAGGTACCTGCTGCACTTTTGATAGAGATGGCTACCTTGTATTTGCCATCTAGGTATGAAATCTGGACAAAACAATAAATGAAAGGTGTGATGATGATTCACCTTCTGTTGGGACCTGTTTTTCTCTATTAGTTATTTGAGGAACCTAAATGACAATTTTAGATCTGGGCAGTTAATCTCAGACAGCTGAGACTAGTTTAGGTGAATCTCACCGTAACCATCTATAAGTAATTCCCCCAGATCAACTATTTGTCCCTTGGGAGGGGATAGGAAAAGGAATATGTAAGGATTTTCAACTGGATTTGTAATATTTACATGATTAATGTAAATTTAGATGAAGACATCTTCATCTATGGAAGAAGATTTTCTTTTTATGGCATAGCTAAAGACTTAAAAATATATATTTTTAATGTAATTGTCAGAGGTATGCTATGCTGTTGTTTATTAATGCAATTTTTAGAAAAGAAGTTCTCGCCTGCCCTACTTGAAGCATTGGATGTGGGATTAAATTTTAATTTTATTATAGTAAAAAATGCAACGTTGACAATAGAAGTCAGAATGTCATTCCTGTAACACTATCAACACTAGGAACACATTTATTCCAATGCCTAGGAGAGATGTCCTGCTAGTTTCAGAAAAATAAATATTTTTAATTAAATATTGCCATGGTAAGGAGAGACGTGCCAGAAATGGTAATAACAACAATTACCTTTAACTGTATTCCTAAGAAATCTAGCTATTCAAAAATTGTTTGATAGATAGTAAGTGTGTGGGTCAAGGCCTGTCATTGCTTCAATGGGAATATGTCTGTGCTTCGTCCTGCATCATTCTTGATCAAAGAGAAACAGTAAGTGTGATACTACTAAAAGTTCATAAATACAGAACATCTTTTTTTTTTTTTTTTTGTGAAAGGCATTAATTTTTGAAAAGTGTGCAAGAACTAAATGATTGCAGTAGGTTAATTTTAAAACTAATTAAGCATTCTGCAGTTAGGGTGTGAACCAGACTTTTGTCTTTTATTTTTACTACGTTTCTAATCAGGAAACAGTGTGATATAAGGTATAAAAGGAAACTATAATACAGAAAGAAGATGGTGGTTTTACAAGTGGGTAAGAAAATGGCAGGATTTCTTTTTTTTCTGATTCTCTGTGTCTTCAGAGTAGAAGACAGCATACAGTAGAAGAAAGCCAAGGGTGGTATCCCAAACGTCTAATTTTGGATATTATTTATATGTATTTGTATATACAAATGAGATACAGGCTCTCACTCATGGTAGAGTTTATTTTGGCAAAACGATGCCAAGTTGTGTGGTGAAAAGTGCCTGACTTACATGGCAGTGCTTGTGAAAAGCCATGGTAGCTCCTAGATGCCTTGCTTTGACTCCAGACCTCCAATAACAAGCATCTTCTCTATGGATTTTGCTTTCTCAAGACTTTGTGGCAGTCGTCATTTGTGACAGAATCAAGGTTAAATTAATGATTGAATGGATGGAGCTAAAAGAGCAGAAATATTGAAACTAGAAAAGCTATAGGTCATATATTTTTAATAAATGTCCCTACTCCTTTGGGCAATGCACAGGGACAACCCTGGCACTGCTATGGTGGCAGGGCTGGGGTAAGTGGGTTGGGTGGGGGTAAGGGTGTCTGTTATAACAACTGGCAGTTCAAAGTATCTTCAGAGCTATCTGCAAAGCCAAGGGYAAAAAAAGCTGTTTGAATAGCAGGAGGAAACATTTTCTTCTGACCGATCACGGAAAGTTTGTTTTGCATTTCTATGCAGGGTTGTTTATTCCCAACTTCAAATGATCCTAAATCCACTAAAATGTGTTTCAGTAAGAGCTTCTAAAACTTACAGTATCTATTTCATACTTCGATGTGTTTTGCTGTATGAAAAAGAGAGAAAATGCTTTATTCTGGGGGGCTGGGAGGAAAGCAAGTGCCCTACCATGAAGCAACCTGTTCTTTTCTRCAGCAAAACAACGAACGTGAGCTCTTTTTCAAGTTGCCATTTGTTCACCAGACGGTGAATTTGTTGCACAAGCAGCAAAGAGATGCAGAAACCCTGGGATGTCTCTGTGATCGGTGACTAGCTGAAATTCAAACCTCACTTCTGCCTAGAACCAGGTGATTTTTGATTCAAAAGAAAATCAACCTGGGGTATCAAACACTGCATTTGGCTGTCTGACAGGTTTTTGGCATGCAACGGTATAAAGTAATACACATGTAAGAACATTAATTTCATTCAGATGCGGTTAATCCCTGCTTTGTCCATGTGGCTGTCTTGAAAATGAAGGCTTTTCCCGTGAAGTCTGTAAAATACCTCAGATTTGTTAATTTGAATGCTATTCCGACTGCCTGCGTGTAGGTTTTGCCATTGCTTTGAGGATACATTTCATGCAGACACAGGGGCTGTCAGGCAAGAAGCAGTTTGTTTAAACTGCACAGGTTTGTGCTCTGTGTTATCCAACGTGGCATTCCTGCCCCTGCCTGGACGGAATGCTTAGTTTGAGMGCCAGGTGGAGACTAAATGGGATCGAGGAGATTTAGGAGTGTTTAATGCATCTATCTACAGCTACTTGCTTGGCAAAGATGATGACGTTCTGTTGCATGCTAATTCTTTTTGCAAAGCCAATAACAGAGCAGTTTTGCTTACAGTAACTGATTTAGAAGTCTAGCAACATAGACTGTTGTTGTGGGGATTGCTTTTTTCCTTTTTTCTTTCTTTTTTTTCCTCCTTAAACTGCTATCACAATAAAACCTAGATTGCTCTGACCTTATTCTCCTGCACAGTTAAGTGCAGGATAGTAAACCTTAAGGGCAAGAGGTGAAGGWTTACTCAGGAGAGCTCCAGCACAGGCAATTCCAGGTGGGAGTTTGATTTGTTGAAGAATAGAGCAAAGCAGAGGAAGATGAGCAGTGGTGAGTACTATTTTCTGCACTCACAAAAAAGAAAACTTCCTTAGTGCAGTAAAAATGTCCTGAGAGAGGACATCAGCTTTTGACATGATGTGGTCTTTTTAACTTAGATTAGTTGAAATGTGATGTTTTCTACTGGGAAGTATTTGGGGAGGAAAGGAGTCCTCCAAAACTGGTCACCTTTAAATCTCTGGAAAGATATTTTTTCCGTTTAAATCTATGGAAATTCTGAACAAGGACCCTCCAAATCCTTCAATAACAGAAATTGCCATTTGCAGCCTTTGCTGGCAGGGACTGAGGCTACTTGTACACAGATATGGTGCTCAGAGATGACAAACCACAGTGCCTCAGAAGTGACAGTAGACACTATTTTTAATTTACTGAAGTCTCAGTTAACTTATACTCTGAAGTTCTACTTAATCCACCTGAATTTTGTTTAATTCTCTTGCTGCTGACAACTAACCTACTTTTCTTTCTCTTCTGCTCCCTCATAAAAGCAGATGGCTTAGTGCACAGATGCTCGTAGACAGCAAAGCTGAATTAGTTTTGTCTGATTAAAAATATTCAAAGAAGAATACCTGACTTGTCAGCTCACTCCTTGGCATTTCAAAGCCAAAGGTGCTCTTTGAAAAAAGAAATTTGGCAAAGAGTTGGTGACTGTCTTGTACTAGGTGTGCATATGGTCTTATATAAGCTCACATCCCATATCCAGCAATTGTAATGATAGTAACTTGATTCCTGTAATGAAGAGCAGATCAGGGCTGGAACAAATTAGGTAACTATGGTCTAAAATGAACTGCCTAGCAAATCAGTTGGTAAGATCTCCAAGGCCAGGGTTATATTTTTTTCCATGTAGAGCATYTAACACAAAGGGAATCTACACCATGACCAAATCTTTCAAAGCTACTGCGATAGAAATGATTATGAAGCATATAGGGGAGGATTCTTTATGTTTTGGAAAGAGGTATCAGCTAGTGGCTTATCCGTATGTATTTTCATTCTCCATTTTGTTCTCTCTTGCTTTTTTTTTTTTTATAAGAAAAAAAAAAGCTTTGCAAATACAGGTTGTGAAACCAGCTCATTGCTGATCACTGAGAAAGAATATTTCTTCTAATATTCCCAAAATTCAAGCTGTTATTTGATGTTGGAAGCTGTTTGTTGCAGCAGTTTGTTTAATTCAATATAGTGATTCATGCCCTATTTCTTAGGATATCTTATAATTTTACTATTCAAACCAATTCAAATACTTTAATCACTTGCCATATGTGGGGGTGGCTTTCTTTTCAATTAATGGTACTAAATATTTGATGTTCAGCTATGGTTTAATAATTAGAAATATTGAGATAACTGCTGAGTTGGCTTTTGCAGCTTTGGGGTTAGGAGAATGGCATTTTTCACTGCTTGCCTGGCTGAAATCACTTGCAGCTAATTGAAGATTTTCTCACTCCATTTAGCTGTTAAACCCTGGCATATGTGCTTCGGATTGGGATTCATAGTCAAACAGATCCTCGGAGGAAATTAGCAGTGAAACAAAGAAAATCTTGAGCGAATGAAGTCACTTGAATGCTCATGTTGGTAATGCTGGAGCTGCCTCCCACTGGATGTGGAGAGGTGAGGAAGAGGAAGGAGCGCTCCAAGCGCCAGGGGTGGTGATCAGTGCTCATTAGCCCTTCCATAACCTTTAGGTTACTCTGCTTGTGCCAAATCACTGAGMGTTTGCTGTTATTAAGTAAGTATTTGTGGAAATACTCCCAAAGTAGCCATTTGACAAAAAAGGCTTATAGTAACCTGAAGTTGATTGGGAGAGCTTTTATTTTATTTTACTTCATTTTGAGAGAGAATTAGATAACGTTGGCATCACTGAAAAGAACTCAAGTAAGAATTATATTGTTTCTGGAAGGAATTCCTTAAACATTCCGTTTCTTAGTTCCCTGGTGTTAGCTCAGACCAGACATGCTATAGAAAGAATTACCCTTGATACATTAGCACAGTTTTCCTACTAACTAGTGTTACTGTTCTCTTTGATCATATTGTAGGTATAATAAAGAAGCTCAATTTAAAAGGATCTCTTATTTTTATGTTCTCTCTAGAGAGCCAAATCTATTCTTCCAAATAATACATGGTTTCTTCTCGTTCCAAGATTGTCATTAAATATCACTTATTAACACTGCTGATGTTTTTATATTTAGGAAATTATCTATGAAAAATTGGAAATTGGAAAGTCTTTGTTATTATTTTGAGCAGTAAAAACACCGCAATATCTTCACATTCAGGTACTGATTCTGGTTATATTTCAAGGAAGGATTTCATCACAGTCCAACAGTTTGGTCCTTTGAGTGTTTATGTGTGTATATAATGGCAGGGCAGAGCCAGAGAGAACTGACAAAAAAAAAATAAGTTAATCTATTGGTACTGGCCTTGTGTAGCTGGCTATCATGCTTCAGTAGGATTAAAGGACTTGCAATTCACCTCTGCTCTTGCTGCCTCTTGTAATGATATTTTTTTCTGTTGGACAGAGATCGTGTCTCACTGTTTCTGACAGGTAACCGTGATTTTTAGTTCTGTGGTGATGTTTTCAGTTCATCAGTTAAATTTGGAGTTGTATCATTTTTTTTAGAATTYGGAACTTGAATATTTTTAGTATTTTTTGTGTCAGTGCAGCAGTTAAAAATGAATTGTAACAGTACAGCAAAGTGCAGGCTGACTTGATGAGTCTGTATTTACTTTATRCCCAGTGCCTAAAGGCAGGGATGACAAAACAGGGATGTGCTGTAAGCAGATAAGGCAGTTGCAGACAAGAAAGCTGCCTGATATTAGCATCCCTATTACTGGGCTCAATTTCACTGGTCTGTACTGTGAATCCCAAATGAAACTGAATGTATTTTCATGCATTTGCTGTCTCAAAAGGAGGATGTATTGCCTTGGGGAAATGCTTGCTTTGGAGAAAAGTCTGTACAACAAACGCTTGCCAGGATATTGAAATATTATCATGGGCATAAATACATCTCAACTATCAACTTCCCACTGAACAAGATTGATCATGCTATTTTATTTGCTCAAATCATGCTTTCTTCTTAAAATGAAATATTTCCTGCTAGCTTAAGCTACTGATATCCTGAGTATACCATCTGTTACAGGGTTCATATATAAAAATTAGTAACTACTTGTATTGTATCAATGAGGTAAGGGTTGGCATCAGAACCATCTAAATAAGATTTAATAAATTTTGCATGTTTTTAAGRTAAGAGTAGGTTCAGGGGTGTAAAAAAATGTCTGGAAACTTCTTATGTCAAAACAACTCCTAAACAATATTGTTTTCCCCAATATAATGTTGTGCTTTGAAAAAAAAATGACTAAAAGGGATTTATTGGCAAGTTTGATACAGTCCCCCACAGAAGCCTGGAGGGGTGAGACTGAGTACCTTAAAGTTTCCTGGGCTCTGAAGTGATTCATGGTGTTCCRTTTAGGAATGAATTTTCATTGTGCTTTTGTTTTCTTGTGATAGATTTTGCAGGTTATTTAGATGAAAGGGGCTCCATCATCTGTAAATTAATGAGACCCCTCTAGTCACGCATGTATTTTATATTTTCATTGCACTTCCTTTACCACTAGATATGAGACAAAAGATCATGTAGATAATACATAGGTAGATACAGAATACAGATATAGGTATCATTTTCAAGTTGCAGAAGACTCCTGAAATTATCCTGCACTGTATAATTTCACAACATACATTCAGATAATTGTTTTACTTATAAAGAAGGATACATGCGTATCTAACAGCACTATCTAACATATCTAGCATGTCAGTATTATGGAGATTTTTACCAATAAAATGTAGAAACTAGGAACCTCAGTGGATAGTAGGAAACAAATGCTTTGGTAGATATGAGTTGTACCCAAAATTTAAATTAATAACTTCAAATCTGCRCTAAGAAGGGAAAACAAATACCAAAAATCCTTGACTTCTGTAGTAAGCAAGACATAAAACTATTACTAGAATCGTTCATCTTAGGGGAATGAGGTAATTYGGGAGCAATTTATGTCAGTAATGTTTATGCAGAAGAGGTAAAGTCAAAGATGTGAGGAAAGAGGTCTTGCTCCAAATCCTGTTTGTTCTTGCCTTGCTTTTATCCAACAGCCTCCTGGGCTGTATTGTTGGCASAGAACAAGTTTGCATGATCAGAATTATTCTGGCATTCCCCAACTTTTTAAAATTCCTTCTTTTCTATATTGTTGTCCTTTTAAATAGGAACTCACATATGCAGAGTGAGTGCATGGTTTCCTTTTTGTTGTCAGTTCACTATTTGGGGAGCTTCTAATTTCCAGGTAACCATCATCATCATCATCCAAGCTTTGCTAAAACCAATATTTGCAGCACAGAGCTCTGCTTCTCAAGTTGTCTCACTAATGGATAATGTGAAGACTCAGGAAACCCAGACTCAGCTGTATGGTCTATAAGCTGGAGTTCCCTATTAGGTATAGATCCTTTCACCTTAGGCATCTCTTGTCTCTTCTGTTTTCCTTTTTCCATTTTGGACATATCTCTGTTCTCTGGCTGTTTGGCGACTGTGCCACCTTCACTCACTTCCTTTTACCCTGCTTCTGTCATTTTTCCTTGTTTTTCTTATCACTCTGTGGTCAAATCCATCTTTTTTCCTCCTCATCAATAACTGTGTCTGTGAGAATACAGGAGATATTAATTCTATTTGCCAGTTTCACTTCTAATCCTTACGGTAAGAAGTATCATTTCAGCTACTGCCCAGGATGCAGTGAAGTGGAGATGCTTCTCGAGGGTAAGTGACACTAATGTGAGAACTCTGCTGCTGTTGCTGCTTGCTGTGGAAGTGTGTCAGAGAGCACTTAACTCTGAGCAGTGCTGGGAAATCTCCACCCCTGTCAGAGCAGAAATGTTGTGGGTTATTATTATTAACCATGTTGTGGGTTGTTATTTTAGGACAGAAAGAGGCATTTTTAGACACCTGACTTACACAACTTTGTAAACTAATCTGCCTTAACCTGGATCCTTAGAGCTATTAATTTGAACCAAGCTGTGTCGTATAGTCATGTTGCCCATTCCCCATGATGCAGTGTAGTCTGCAGAAGACACTGATCACAAGTTTAGCACTTTCAAGCAATTACAGCCTGTATTGAAAACTGTTGAAGCTTAACTAACTGTCTAGATAAATTCAAAAGGAGAAATGAAAAAGTTCCTCTCCCACCTCTGCATTCCCTTCATCCCCAGTGAAATTAGGGATACTTGAATTGACGGGAGATTTGTCACTGACTGCTGCAAGTGCAGAGTATACTCATGGGTACTTATTACTTTCTTCTGCTTTTCACTTGGCTGATAAAATTATATTTTGCAGTAATTCCTGGATAAGGCAATGAAAAGTTTAATTTCTATTTTATTGTGGGAATGTAAACATAGAGAAACACTGAATATTTTTATTTTTGATGTTGCCCTTTTTTTCTGAATTTCAAACACATGGCAAAACTTAACAGGGACTTTTTATTCTCCTGATTGTAAATGTGTTGATATGATTCTCCTACATACAAAGTCTGATGTTATTTCTACTCAGTGCCTTGTGTATAGGAGTCTAACACTGACATGTTTTTTCTATACTATGCATTAAATCGATATGATTAGGAAAGAGCAATCACAAAACTGATTAGTGAAATAAAAATTACGTTCCAGGTTGTGTGTTGGGATCATGTCCTTTGAATTCTCTTGGTTTATCATGGGCAGAAAACACACAATACTCTAATTTATTATACATTGAATATTTATCCTCATGTTTTGCCAAAACTAAAGCTTCATGTCATATTTAAAAACTTGGCATCAGTATCCAAGAAATTAATGGATTTTTTTTTTGTTTGGTTGGATTTTGGTTTTGTGGTTTGTTTATTTTGTTTTTTTTTTTTTCAGTAAATACTTTCAAAAGCAAAAGATCCTTTTAAATTGAGTGGTCACAGTGCCTTGTGCCCATCTGTCTGCACAGATGTGCATATTTAAACCTTCTGAGCTGTTTGACTACAAGCAACTTTCCATCTATGTGCTCAGCTCTGTTACTGACTGCTTGAATTTGTCCTGAAGTGTTAGGAAAAATAATTACCATGGCAGTGCTGACGTCTGAATATCAAGTAGCTGAAAGAAATCATTCATGACCTACTGATGCAGAAACAGAGCTCTGAAGTATTACAAATAACTTTTTAAAAATTTGCTTTTGTGAATGTTTTTGTAATGGAGGAAAAGAACACCAGACAGAGAAGTAAAGTTCACATGACTTTAATAYAAATTTTCTTAGAGATTTTAAGTACACAGTGCAGAGGTAATGTGTCCTGATRAAAGCTATTTTTTTCTTCTTTATGGAAGAAAACAAGGCTGCTTGCACTGTTGGACATCCCCTGGCTACACAGGGGCAATGACCAGCTCAGAAGCAGTTTCTGTGCTGTCCTCTTCATTTGTCCACATGCCCTGGAGGGGTTTCTGGACTGTGAAGGCCGCTGAGTAGATACGCAAGGAAACACGCGTMGCTTTCATGGCACTAAAGGTTTTCCCAGCATTTAGTTTTGTGGGATCCGTGGGGCTCCCCGATGTGGGKGATTGCAGGGCTCACCACCGAGGGACACTTCAGAGTTGAGGATTTCTGGTTCGATTCCCTGTTTTGTCTGATTTGCAGTAGAGAATCAGCCCTTAAGTTCTACTAAATGTAAAGTCTCTTATCACTAGTTTAACAAAATCAATTTAGATTGAGAAGGAGATGCCTYGGAGCTCCTGGGGCTTGGAAAGCATCGTGCAAATGGCTCTGTGGTGGCTGGCTGCTCATGGCGGCTGGCAGCTGAGTTGCTCTCCGATGGCGCTGGGCCTGGGCACACGGTGGAGAGGAGCCCTTTGCTCTAAGGGAAAAAGTGGGGAGGAGAGGGCAGTGCCACAGGGGCCGAGGCCCCGGAGCTGCTGCCTCTCTGGCCCATCCTCATGCTGATCTTTGTGTCCCCCTGCCATGGCCCTCAGGGCCCTCATGTTGGCAGAGGACGGAAGATGGCAGAGGCAGGAGGCAGGCCAGGACTTCCCAGTGCAGCGGGACAACTCTGTTCATTTTAATCTCTTTGAAGACGGGCAGACTAAATGTGTGCCTGTGTGGGGCCTGCGTGGCCGGCCTCTGCGCTGGCAGGGGACAGAGCAGCTTTGCTAGAGGGATCATGGCTCAGCCAGATACCTCAATCCAGGTCCATGTGAAAACAGCACCTTCTCCTGACTTCAGTGGGAAATCCAAGTCAGTGATCGTTAGATAAGACTGTGGACAAACTTGGTACAACGCAAAAGAGCTCCCTCACACATCTTACTGACCGCAGGTATTTCAAAATCCCACATTACTATAGGCTTACGCTGTGTAGTGGGAGAAGATCATACSTGGCAATCGGGCTTCCCACCATCTCTCTTCTGACGCTGGGATGTGTGAATCTTATATCCCAGGATGTAGGGTAGCTCCTCCATTGTGTCCGATGAAGACTGTACAAGTGGAATGAAGTAGGAGCTACACAGTAGAATTAATTTGCACAGATGATTGTTTCAAAAACCAGAAACTTCCAATTAAAAGTAGGCTTATATTGCAAAAGCCACAGTTTGACCTTTTAGTCCGGATCCTCAAGTGGTGTATGAAAAATGACTCCAGAAATTATTCTGGGAACTAAATTTCACAGTTTGAGTGGATACTAAAAATCATGGGCTAAATGGAAAAAAAATGCTTGTTATTCAATGCTTTCTGTAAACTATATCCTCTCTCAATGACTCRCTGTTCTGTAGGTAATAACTACTGATTTCTAGTTCCACAATATCTAAGATATTATCACTTCCGTTTCTGCTAACAGTCTCCTTCATTCCTTTGGTTGAATTATATTTAAATCAAAGCAGTGATTCACACTGCTTAGTGTGAAGATTTATCACTGAAGAAAGGCTTATGTGCTCAAAAGCTTGTCATTTTTTCTTGCTGTATCAGTCAAAGTTAGCTTTATAAACATCATCGTATCTTTTTTTCTAAAAACATTGCTGTGTTGCTATCCTTGGATCAGCACAGGCTACAGTCACACTAGTCCTACTGTTATCAACAAGGAAATACAAAGTAGCCTTGGTGATCAAAAAGAAAAGAGACAAGTGTACTCAAGGTGAGATTACTCAGAGTCCACTTGTGTGCCARCTCTTGTTTCATTAGCTTTATTTTTACTTAAAAAAACAAAGTAGCTCATACATGTACCTGATATGCCATCCGGGAGGATGTGCAGTGGACAACATCACATCTGACTTTACTATAGCAGCCTTATTTATTCACACTCACGAGTGGCTTAGCAGAACCCAGTCATTGCTTGCTTTCTTCCCCTCCTGCCCTTGCTTTGGCTTTACTGGGTCCATTGTTTTTTAACATCTGTTACTATCAAAGTCTGTCTGTGACTGGTACAGATAAGTTGGGCTGCTGGATCCCAGGYGGAGAGCCATGAAGAGGAGAGGAAGAGCAGCTCTGCTATTGTCCATGTATGAGAAATGAATTATTGTGATATAAAACAATAAAAAATGTTCAGCTTTGTCGATCAGTAATTTSTATGTTAGCTTTAATCTACAGAAGGTACAGGAACTACAGTGAATAGAATAAGTTCTTATTAAGATTGTGTGTATTTGTAATTCCAGACTTATGTATCAGAGTGCCCGAGTCATTCATGGTGAAGATCTGATGATCATGTCAAAATTATTGAAATGACTAATACAAAATAACAAAGCATGTAAGTGACTATTCACTTGGCTTTTTCCTGGCCTGAAAAATAAGAATTGCTTCTTCATATAATTTCAGATGATTTTCATGCTATCTCCACTAAACCTCCAAAGAGTATTCCATATTCCTAAGTTATTTTCTTATTTTTTTTACTTTGTGGAAAATAATTTATTTAATGTTGAATTAAGGTAGCCAAATTGAGGTAAAAAAATCCTGCTGTAAAGGGTTATTTTGATTAGGTAACCAAAATAACAGTGGTTATTTTGCGTTACAGKATTACATTAATTACAGTAAAAGAGAGATCTGCTTTATAACCAAGCCTTTATTGCTCTAATGGGTACACCTGTATGAATGAATGAATGAAAAGGGCCAAACCCAGTCCCTGGCTTGGAGAGCACCTAGGACAGCTCAGCTGYATCCTTTGAGCTCGGCTTAGATGTAGCCTCTGTGCTAAGTGCTCTGCGTGTACAGAAAAAAACTGATGGTGCTGAAGAACTTACTACTGCCATATAAAACAAGCAGGAGCAGACAGGAACAGGCACATGAGGAACTATAGAGGGAGCCTTGGAAGCACTGTTGGGTGGTAAAGAAGGCAGCAATTTTGGCATGAGTGGCATCAAGCTYGACTCGGAAACAGAGACATCTGCAGTGGTAACAGCTCTGTATGAACCCTGCTGAGCCTGGTTGTTGTGAATGAAGAGAGATGCTTCTTGTTCTTACAGAGCAAGGCAACCCAAGGGACTGGCTGGGCTCCATGGAGCACAGACTCTGCTTTGCAAACTGACTGCAAATTCTTTGCCAGAAGTCTTTTTATAGGATTAGAGATTAAGCCTGCAGACTCTTTGGATAGAGGAATGTTTTCTTTGAATACAGTTTTAATCAGGAGTAACAGTCAATAGCAACACTTACTAGCAAAACAGTATGTGTATGTAGGAGAACAAGAGAAATAAAAAAACATAATGGGATTTTATCTTCACACCCCAAACTTTCAATGTAATCAATGAAAACAGAGTTATAACAAACGGAGGTTGGAAGTGACCTCTGAGTGATCTCTCTAGTCCAGCTTCTGGCTGCTGTCCAGAACAGAGTCAGCTCCCAAGTTAGATCAGGTTGCTCAGTGCTTTGCCCAGTCRAGGGTTTAAAAGCTTCAAAGGTGAAGACTGCTTGACATTTCTGTGCATTGTGTGCCAATGTATGACCATCCTCATGGTGTATTTTGGGGGGTCTTTTTTTTTTTTTTTTCCCTAGTACATGATGGGAATTTGCTTTGTTACATCTTATGGCTTTTGTCCTTTCACTGTGTGCCTCTGAGCAGAATCTGGCTCTGACTTCTTAATCCTCTTTCAGAAGTGGAAGACAGAAATTAGATGTTCCTCCACTTTATGTCCTCTCCTCACCTTTGCATGCAATGTCTCCAGTTCCTGAACATGTTAGTGCCTCTGCTCTGCAGCCTCTATGTACTGAGGAGATCAGAACTGGACAGAATACTCCCAATGTGGCCTCCAAAGTGAGGAGCAGGATGGTCATGTCTCTTATCTTGCTGATTTATCCCCACASTAGGGTAGTATGTGAGATACTATGCCATTAACCTTCAGTACTGAAATGGCACACTGCATGTTTTACAACATAATGCATATTTTAAGACACTATATAAAACATCTTCCACATCTATGTCTGATCGACCATGCACTGATTTCTTATGCCTTTCATCAGTCACTTCAGAGCAATATAAAAATATTAATATTTTTATCTCAGTAATTTTGAGTTTTTAATAGTATTTTTATTATTGTATTGACATACTTTTAAAAAACAGTCTTACAAGTAATATTTTCTCCTGTAAACTTATGAAAGTGTAGGAATGCTATTAATTTGTCCCYGTGATCAGAAATTCAGGTTCAATGTATTTTAGGCACTTTATAGCCCAGTGAATATGAGTTTCTAACAGCATTCTTGGCGACCTGTTTGTGTTCTGCTATAAGATCTTACTTGCTCAAGATGCTTGTTGAATTTTCAGTCAGTTGCCTACAAACAGTGCTTCAAGGCACTACTTTTATTTTTATTGCGAAGAATAAAAATTTAGTGGAATCAGAAGACTTACAGTAGGAGTAGCTACAGCAGCTTTTCAAAATCCATTTTTATCAGACAATTTAAATGTAAGCTTCTTGGGTAGAAGAGGTGTGTGTGGGGAAAATAATAAATGTAAATATTTTATCCATTTTTTGTTGGAGAAAATGAAGTTGTATATGTTGTGTATTAGTGCTAATATTTTTTAATAATAGATACCAAAGTTTTAATAGAGTGGATGTCAATTGAATTAATAGCTAGGGAATACTAAATGTTATTCATTCAAATGTTCAATCCTTGATATATCTCTCAGTTGGTTTAGCAGCATACCAGAGATTAAACATGTAATGCCATTGTTTTACAGAAATCAACTTACCTGGGCCTTTTTTCCTTTTTTCTTTCTTCCCCTCCTACCCATGGACATCAAAAGAGCAAAGCATTCCACTTGAGTGGTTAGTTTAAAATAGTTGAAAGGATGACTTGACTAATTCACCTAATGAGAACTTCATTATTTAAAATGGCCTATGAATTTGTTAYCTTTATTTTTAAGAGGCTGAGCTAATACAGTTTGTATCTCAGGTCCAAGAGAGGATAGTGCAATAATGGCGCCTTCAGGTGTGAAGCATCTACTTATTTCAAGACTAAATGTCCAAAACTGTGTTTTGGGGTTTTTTTGTTGTTGTTGTTGCTTGCTTGATTTTTTACCTTTTACTTGCCAACTTAAGCGTTTTGATTTGAGATTTACTTAAGTGTTGTTACTTGCAAACACTGTTTCCTTAGTTTATAAGCCTCACAGTCTTCAGAAAAATGCTCCTACCCCTTCTTGGGTAGGTAATAGATATCTGATCTCTTGAGTCTTCTAAAACAAACCCTGACAAAGAGAAAAATCCAGCAGATGGGATGATAAATCTCATATACCTTTGCCACCTCTTTTTTGTGTGATTAAGTTAGTTATACGCCAACATCTTGAATATAAAGTTTTCCATATAAAAAGCCGCTATTAAGGCCATGAGGAGATTTCCAGGGATTAGCAAGTGCTGTCWGGGACTTTGGGCATTACTTAATACACTGTCTCCCTCTTTCACTGTATTGACTAGTTTCTTTTGTCTCTTTCCAGAGTTTCTCCGTGAAAGCCGTCAGCACTCCTGACTTGGTAAGCACAGTCAGATTTTTCCCATGTGATACTTATCCTGTTGATTTTAAGAGAAATACACTTTTACTGAGTTWAGAGACACACGAGATGCATCTCAAGAGCAATGAATTTGTTCAGTCTTGGCATCATCCTTCTTAAGAGCCTTTTCAAAATGTAAATTAGAGACCAAGCCCACAGAAATAGTAAATTTAGAGCACATGCTAATTGCAGAAATCTGAGAAGGTGGCTCTGAATGGGCGGTTGTCAGTCAGGCTTGCATTAATGTGAGCTTTGAGGATTTGTATCGCTAGCTTAGGGTAGCTCAAGAGGAAACATGAGTCTTTTCTCTCACAGGGAGTGTAGAGCTAACTCCCAAATCTATCCTCTTGCCCCTAAAGCTCTTTTAATTATTGTGATCTTGTTAGCATAACTGAACAACTTTAAAAAATGAATTCTACTCCCAGATAGTCAGGAGGTGAAATGGTGTTTCTTATTCTGCAAAATTCTGATCTAAATGAACAGAAAGCTATGGGGCAATCCAGTCCTTAGGCTTTTTCAGATAACAGTATTCCCCAAAGAATTAATTCCCGTAGAAACAACTAACAAAACAAAGCAAAGCAAGAGCACCTCAAAGCCCTTTGCACTCAACATTTGCTTTATAAGTTGTAGGTTTACACGTATACATAATTTCTATACATATCCAAACAAATAATAACTCTTCAATTAAAGGAAATTTGTAACTTAGGTAGATCGAAATTGTTCAAACAAATACTTTGTAAAGGCCATTTTTACAGTTCATTACAATTTAATCAGCTAGTCAAGCAAATTATTTGGGAGATGTGGTGCTCCAGTCAACACTTGCAACAGTTTCACAAGTGGCTGCACAGAGCTCATTGCTAATATCATATTCACAACCTATAAAGTTGTAAAAGAAATCCATCTTTCAGGTCTTTCAAGTGCCAAAACTGCCTACATAGGTCTGTGTAAGATGAGGGTGACAGGAGTGGTGACCCTCCAGGCCTGGTCCTTGCAGAGGCAGCTCTGCATTCTCTCCGACCACTTCCCAAGACAAGTTCATASCTTTGCTTACAAGTTCTCACATCTGATCTGTGCTCTTAGTTATATTGCTTTACTGTCATGACTGTACTTACCAGCTGACAGCTAAGGAGGGAATTACTTTGGCTTTGTAAAGAAATAGAGGTGGAAAAGCTTGCAGATAGATAACAATACTGAGCAACTGCATGGCACATCATGGCCTGRTTCAGAGTAGAGCACAGACTGCCAAACTCTTGTCAGAGTCACTGCATTGGCCTTCTAGGAATTATGTAACTAGGAAAAAAAGATAAAGCAGCCTGAGTTAAATCACACAGGCAGGGAGAGGCGCAAGCTGAGAAGAAAGTTTGAGGGTTCCCTTATTATGTACAGTATAACAAATTGTTCTACTAAGTTTCTTTCTTAAGATTGCCTCTTGTAAAGAAGACAAATAGCACAGTGGTTGGTAGAACAAGAAACATCATGTGTTTGGAACGAGGACATAAACACAAGCTCTARGAAAACAACAGGACAAAACATTTGCTGCTGGAGGAAAGAAGGGGACGTCTCGCATTCTGCAGCTGCACAAAATAGTTTCACTGTCTTGCACAAGAARCAAATCTATCCGGAATGTCTTCACAAAGTTCGGTTCTGCAACAGGAATTCTCTCCTTCCCCAGTTCAGTAACTTTCCTTGTGTAAGAGGTCGGATTAAGGTCCTCCAAAGCTAATTTGGCTAAACAGAAAACCAAATGAGTTGTGTCTTTGTTGTGCCTAGGACTTCTGAGTAACAACATGTGTTTTTTCCTTCTTTGTATTAGTGGTACATGTGGGGTTACCTGCCATGGAGTGAGAGATGTAGACGGTACTAATGCAGGTGGAGTTAGACCATAGAAGAGAGATCTGCCATGCAGARTAAGTGGGAGCAAATGTTAATAGCAGCAGAGTGTATCAGAGGACCTTACATGTTGTGGGTGTATTTATGCTTCTGCCTTGTGAAACTGCCAATTGATCCCCAAAGTGGGGGTGAAAACAGCACATGTGCACAACTATGGTGCAGCTATATTTGGGACATCATCTTTAAGTCAAAATCTGTCCTCCAGTGCCCACTGAAGGYAGTTATGTAACCATTTCACAAGACCGTAAATGCTTTCTGATGAGGATAAAAGGTGAGTTGAGTTGACAGACAGAGGTTCTTCCAGTTCATAGCAACAGTGGAAGAAAAATCACCTCATTTTCCCCTGTAGCAGGACAATGTGTGCAAGGAAAAGAAATTGGGAACTGGAAAGAAACAGCAGGACAGCAGAACTTAAGCCCGGAGAGATGTCCCAATTTGCAGTAGGAAATATTTTTGTACAGGAAAGGAGAAGCAGCATAGAACAGATCTATTTTGGACTGGGATGAGAAACGAGTGGGAAATTAGAAATGGGATTTAACATGGCCTGCCATGTTACTTTGTGCATGTGATTATGTAGGTTGTAAACTCTTACACCGTAGCAAAGAGCTCACACTCAGCAAAAATGCTATCAGTTTTTATCTGTTCATAACATGAGACAGTGTACGCATACATTTTTTGATCAAAACTAGTAGTAACTCTTGCACATGACTAATGCAACCTCTTTCCAGGCATCAAACCTCTAATGAGAGCAGTAAAAGGCAGAGACAATTTGGATTTTCATSCTAAGATTTTGTAGTTTATAGGATATATTATTGCAGAGGGTTTTATGTAATGTGCATCTTGGATCTTCTGAACTCCACAGTACTAGTGCATTAGGCAACCTGACTGGCAGTTACAGCCTTTCCCATGGAATCCACTCTCCAGGGAGAGAAGTATGGCAGTGGAGAGCTTATTTTAGCTTTTAGAATGACACATACTCATGCTACTAACTTGTGTAGAACAGGACAAGGCTGAAGAAATGCACTGGCCATTTGGGGTTTGCGATGCTCTGAATTTCCTGGAAATTTTATCCTTCAATTCATGAAGAGTCTGAGAGCCTTTTACTTCTAGAATGAACTGTTCTGTCTTTGCATAAAATCCTATTGTCCTAGAGGGCTCAGACCCTTTCTTGCTCCCTTTGAGGTTTCATTTCCATGATTGCTGATCACAGCTGGCATTGTTGGTACCCCCAGCGCTTACAGGAGCTTCAGTCATTCCAACAAAGCGGTGCCACCCTGGGGATGGACACTAACCTACCACCAGAATCAGCTGCTCTTGGCTTCTGCTGAGGACACTAGTACCCTCATAGTTCAGGGACTGATGCATATGGACTCTGGATTTGTCACTCTGTTTTCTGTTCAGCCTGCAAGTGACAAACACAATTCCCTTTTGGTGTTCAAATAATTCCCAGGGATGTCCAAACAACCATCACCCATATTTCTTCCCTGTAAGGGGAGTTACCCCTGCTGTGTAAATATTTAATCTGTTCTCTAYTCATTTGATCACATTTTTTTTCTCTTGGTAGTATAATGTTGGTTTTGTAGATTTTTGTTGCTATTTTATTTTATCCATGTACTAACTATATGCTGAAGCTCTAAATACTGTCAGTACCATGAGCTCAACGACATATTTAGATGGTTTCTGGTCTGCCCATCCTTCTCACACTTACATTGTAATGGATGAGATAAGCCACGCTAAAGGTGTCTTCCRTAAACTTCTGCTAGTTCTTTGATGGTCTACAGATGTCTTGCTCATTAGTCCGTTTCCCAGATGCTAATCAGATAACAATCTCAAACAATTCAGTTGCACTACCGTGATAATTCTGATTCTTAGCCTCATGTACTCTGGGCCTACRTGGCAGCCATGGGCTGTAAACCACAGTCTTCATCCCTGAGTGAGACCAAGGCACCCGGAGTCCTACTCGGGCTTCCCTGGGAAATCAGGGTGCCTCATAATGTTGAAATTCCTAATCCCTGACCCTATACTGGCCCTGCTGTGCATCATTCAAAATCTTCCCAAGGGTTATCACTGGAATTGTGCTGTGAATTGATAAACCGGGCAGTAGAGAGTTCAGAATCATCTAAATAATATAACCATATATTTTTATCAGTTCATCAAGAGATTGCAAACAAATGTTGAATCAGACAATATTGAGAAYGTCTTCCGGGAAACTCCACAAAGAAGCCATTCTGGGGAGGTGGAAGCTCACCACAGTTCAGCTGAAAGCTCCAGACAAATGTCATGTTTTCAGTAATGCCACAGTAGAATGAAAGGCAGCTATTCCACAACTGACAATATCAAATGATGCTGAGAGGCCCCAGAAGACAGATATAARTGTTTGCCTTCTATTTTTGAGAGAAAGAGATGAAATTTGAGTTTTGGGAATTGAACTGAACTTGAATTGAAATTTGAACTTCTACAACATTAGCTTCAGTTGCATGAGTGTGTAGATAGTCTTTAATTATTGTACATGTGAATCTTTCCAAAGATGAAAGATCTGATGGTAGCCTGCAGTTGTTTAAGAGTGATGCACTGAGGTGGTTTGTCTTATTTGCATTCTTATTCTGTGCACACAAAAGAAAAATGAAGACTTCTGTCCGAACCAGGCATTGATTCTTTGAATCACAGACAGTATCATTTGCTTAAACTTATTTTTCACGAGCCAGGAAAAGCATAGATCATAATCCTAAATCCAGTAGAAAAGACAGTTTAAAGAATTTAGGACTTCTTAATGAGTGATGTCTGGAAATACAGGCTATTGACTCTCTGACCACCCAGATTATTTTGAAGGGTGTTTTGGGGTTTTTTTTGTTTGTTTGTTTGCATAATTCATCTGCTTTAGCAAAATTCAGGGAGTATTTCCCATGTAYTTACTAGTTTTTCCTACCCTGGCAAATAGTCCAATCCAAATTCAATTACGATTGCGAAGAAACTCAGTTCTTATAAAACATTTAAAACATTATAAGTGTTTAGCAAATTAGATAAAAGTGATTGCACTTATTGCTTGATCAGAGGACTTAATTGCTTTCAGACAGCAAATATGTTCTTAAAGAACMTTTTCCATCAATGACAGAGACAATGGGGATGTTAGAGCTGGAAAGATTAATCCCTCTTCCAAAGAAATAATAGAAATTATTTGCCCAAATGAGAGTTAAAACTTCCAGTGGTTGCAGCTCAGCTGATTCGACATAAATGTGCTTTGACATAATAATTTTCCATAAGGTCAGAGTCGACATTCTAACACATATATTGTCATTTACTTAAACTCAGTTCAGCTGCTAGTGGCATTACTAACCATCTAAGAGTATTACACCAGATGTCTTGTTTCAGACTAGAGATRTTTTGACACACAGGTTTGCTCTCACACCAACTATGGTTAGGAGTAATATAGCCTTGCAGGCAAGGAATTGAGCTGAAGGATTGAAAATCTGTGTTCAACTTCTGTAGCTGCTACAAGGTTCCTCCTTGACTGCAGGCAAGCTGGTCTGTCAAAAAGGACAAGCCAAGGACTCTTTGACACTCCAGTGTGGATCTTTACCTTTGGTAATGGGACTGCATAGCCAAGGAGCTCTTGGATGTGTAGGCTCTCCATAAACAGGAAGCTTTCTGCTCAGTCAGTAGACACTCATGGCTTTGGCTTAATCTTCCCAGGACCTAAGCAGCAAAATATTGTAAAAGAAACCATCCTGACAACCCTTTATAGGGGAGTTCAGAAATCAGAAGGAACGAAGCACAGAGATGCAAAAGAGTCTATGTTGGATCATCTACCAGGTCAGCAACAGAGCAAGGGCTAGAGCTCTACTCTATGATGCCTGTTACWAAGCTCMTTTTAACAGCCTTTCAGCTAATCCAGCCCTTGTTGCCCCCTTTCATTTGAACAGTCAGATAGAGATTTGRTTTTGATCTAGTTGATCATTTTTATATTAATTTCTTAAATGGAACTTACTGCACTCTTTACTAATGTGCAATTAGTAGACATATAAATAAATACAKGGTAGTGGAAAAAGCTTAGGTGGCTTTATGGTGGGAAATCAAAATTCACAAATATGGCAGAATTTGTTGAAGTCAATGACTTTACCGGAAAGAGTGAATTGATTGATACAGTGTACTTGATTTCCAAATATTTCTTGTTGGGCTAGTAAAATGTCAGTATGAGAAAAAAATAAGTTCAACCAGACTCTTTATGCTGTAAAAGAAAAACAGAGCTGGGGGTATGATAGGAACCTATGCAGTTATGAATGTTACGGGGAAGTGGGATAAACACCATGATACACAAGCTAGRAAACATCCCATAAGATTACCAAGTATCAAAGTAAGAAACAAATAAATATTTTATTATACAGTCCCATAATTAAATTATAGAACTAGTCATCACATGGAGGTTGTAGAAGCCACAAAGATAAATGTCTTTAGAAAGTAAGAAGACAAGGTCACAGAAAGGAGGTCCCTCAGATATTGCTAAGCATGTAGATACTCACACAATTTTGGCTTTGACAGTCTCCTAAGCAGAAAGTATTGAAAAATAGAGAGATCTGTAAGAGAGCCATGGCAAGTTTGCCCTCGTCTTCACTTTCTCCTAAGTCCCCAGTAGTATCCATGCTAAGAGACCAAGGGCCTGGCGAGACCACCCTTGGATCTCAACCTTCATTGCTGTTYCTGTGCTTTTATGGCAAGCGAAGTAAGCACTGATTAATACTGCCATTCATGGCCTGCGTTTAGTTTTCTTTATATTCTTATATTACTGAAATGCTATTGGAGACGAGCAAGATTTCTCTTGCTTTGTGGATGTACAGTTTCTGTGGAATTTGTGTCTGATTGTTCCCCAAGGCTTCATATCGAGCTCTCACATATTGTAGTTAAGTTAAATAACAGCTAACTAAAAATGCACACAGTAAGCACAGGATCTAGCCTGGCAGGCTCCTCTCACAGCTAAGAACCTCCCTCCTAGCACCGAACCATCCTCTGCCTCTCCCAAGGCTGCATTCATTATTAATTTCTTTGCAAGCTCCTCTCATTCAAGATTATCCCCGTTAATTTCGTGCATAATGCGGAGAATCCTTTAGGCCTACTATGGGCATAATTGCCTGTTGAATTGGTTTGTGTGGCTGAGGATTATCAGAAGTTTGGGATTATCCCAAACTGATTTTTCCCCAGGATACTGAGTAAGCTTCTGAACAAAGATTAGCATCGAATTATAATCATTTTTTTGGTGTGACATTAGATTTCCTTTGGTGCCTCAGTGATTATGCTAGGTAGACCATAAACCAAAATTCACACTAACCTCAATGAGGGCTGTTGTCAGGAAAGATATGTGGATTAGAAAAATGGAAGAAATATTGTGTAAATTCTGTTTTTTAAAGTGTATCTCTGTGGAGCAGAATTGCATTGATTTTAATTCAATTTATTTATCCAGTTGCAACAAAATCTGGATTGCAAACWTTTAAGGGAAGTTGTATTTAGAAAAATGTATTCTGACTTTTAAAGAAATTTAAACATCTATTTTATTAATTATTTCGTAATATGTTGGTTTTTGAAAGCATAACATTGTGGAAAATGTGGGCAGACATTTTCCTGCCCACAGGACAGACAAGAGATACTGTTTTGWATCTCTAAATAATATTTCTCTTGATGATCTAGGTTGAAAATCTGGTGCTTTGCTTAAGCAGAATCTAAGGTAACAGGTCTCCTGCAGAGTGGAGTTATCACGAGTGCTCTGCTGGAGGTGTCAAGTGATGGATCTTCTCTGGAGTCCTCTGACAACCGCCGTGCATGCCTAACCAGACAAAACTTAAAAGGATCTTTGGAAAGGAAACACATTTGTGCAGCCTTGAAAGGAAACCTCATTAATTAAAAACAATGTTTCATTTAGAAACAAGGCTAGAGACTGCTGCTTATAATTCCCAAAGCAATGTTTTGCTCGGATTGCTGGGGAATGATGTAACTCTGCTGAGGATGGCGGGGACAGAATGCATTCTTCGGCAGCGTTGCATGGTTGTTCCTCTTGAAGAGGGTGGTAGCTGTCCCAGCACTGGGGACAGAACAAACAAAAACAAACAAACTCTTGGGCATTTCAAAGTCTGTTGCTAATGCAAAGAGATTTTGTAATGTATTCTTTCTCCTTGTAGGTGGTCTCGTTGAGCCTGACCAAAAGCACATTTGCATTACCAGAGAAGTCTCTGTCTTTGGAGAGGTTTGGATCGAATTCCACTCTTAGAACTGATCTTTTCCTCAAAATCAGAATCACTGGCTTTGAGATGTGCCTTGCTCTTAAGGGCCAGATACTGCTCTTAAGTTTGGTGGGCCAATTGCCCAGAATTTTTGATCTCTAACACTTTTCATCCCATCACCTTTCTTCATGCTTTCTTTTTAAGGAAGAAAATCATAGCAACATTGTAGTGGACTTGAGAGGAAAGGAGGATTTCCCAGAAACGTTGTCTCTTTTATAGCAATAGTATAAAGCACAGTTGGTAATGGTATCACTTCTAACTGTTGCTGATACTTATCATTACTGGATGCATCGTGCTTTGATGCTGCATTACTCTGAACAGCATCTAGACCTCCAGAACCTTTGCTTGTAGACCTCCAGAAGGAGCTATTGAAATCAAAAACCATTTTCTTGGAAGCAAGAATTCCTTATACATAGGGAGGAATAGCCCATGCATCAGTACAGGTTGGGGAGTGACCTTCTGGAGAGCAGCTCTGCAGAGAAGGATGTGGGCATCATGGTGGACAACAAGTTGACCATAAGACAACAGTGTGCCCTCATAGGCAAGAAGACCAATGGGATCCTGGGGTGGAGAAGATCATCTCCAGCAGGTCAAAAGAGATGATTGTCCCCCTCTACTCAGCCCTAATGAGGCCACATCTGGAGTATTGGATGCAGTTCTGGGCTCCCCAGTACAAGAGGGATGTGGAGCTGCTGGAGAGAGTCCAGCGCAGGGCTACGAGGATGATCAGGGGCTGGGAACATCTGCCCTATGAGCAAAGGCTGAGAGAGCTGGACCTGTTCAGCCTTGAGAAGAGAAGGCTGAGGGGGGACCTGATCAGTGTCTATAAATACCTCAAGGGAGGCAGTGAGGAGGAGGGGGTGGCCTCTTTTCAGTGCTGGCCAGTGATAGGACTAGAGGAAACAACCACAAACTGAAGCACCAAAAGTTCCACAGGAACTTAAGGAAAAAAATCTTGACAGTGAGGGTGACAGAGCCCTGGAACTGGCTCCTTCTCCGGCAGTCTTCAAAACCTACTTGAACGCAGCCCTGTGCCCCATGCTCTGAGTGACTCTGCAGCGGGGTTGGACTATATGACCTCTGGGTCGGTTGGACCTTAGGGTCCCTTCCAACSCTAAGGATTCTATGATTCTGTGATTATGTTCAGAGAGCCTACCAGTACTCAAACTRGAGTGTGCAGCTACACTTAGAATAAAGATGCTGAAGAACTTGAAGTGTAAGTGATAACACAGTAGGTTAGGCAGGTAAAGATCACAAAGGAGGAGGAGWCAAAGGAACAGGAAGAAACTGAAGGATAACACTGGGAGGAGGAAAACACATATTGTGTTAGCTGAACATATGGTTCGGAGTTTTCATATGTAGAGTTCTTTCCTTCTTTTGTTTTACCATGATAATGTGTAGTAGACCTTGTCAAAGGAGATGCTTTTGTTTTAAGTACTGTGTGAAGATGGAAATTGAAAAGTGGTCCTGTCTCAGACTGAATCTGTATGAGTAAGACCCAAGATAAGACATTGGAAAAATGATTACAATACACATGTGCTACAAGATAGAGCTACATGTCAAAGACACTCTTTAAATCTAGCAGCACCAGAATAAAATACAATTAGCTATTTTATTATGGCTCACATCCTATTTACTCTTGCAGTGAGACTACTTCAGAAGTAATAGGTACACAATATTATATACAAATGTATTTGCTTTCTTCTTTGTAGCAGTGTTTAAGAGAAACTTATTTTTTCAACACCATTAAARCAGGCCCAGTGCCCTGCTTCTTGGGAACTGGGAACTGATTATGAGCCATGCATCTGTAATCACCTTGAACCTTGATCACTGTTCTCTTGGAGGCCTGAAAATGTTGATTTGATTAAAAATAAAAACATCTACCAGTATCTTTRCTTGAGGGGGCACTAAGGCCATGTCAGCCTGAAAGTCACTTGTCCCCATGATATGGATTTTTATCCCCAGAACTCTCTGCACAGCACATATTGCCAGAGGACCTGTCTCAACCTGTGTGCACTTGACCTTCTGTGACAATGATATCTCACAGGAGCTATCACTTTGTAGCTCTTGGAAGGCAAGAGTCTACAGGGAAATACCCAGGAAATAGGTCTTTTCTTACAAAAGAAATGTTCTACTCCAGATACACAGTAAATCTGCAGTGTAAGTAAAAGAAAAATGTATAAAGCTAAAGCAAGCAGACACTTCATATTATTTTGCCTCTGCTTCTTGGACTCTGGTATGAGGATGGTCCTAAATTAATCTAGAAAGATAAATAAATGGAAGAAGACTGYAGTAAAGAAGTCAGTTGGTAAGATGAAAAGAGTGTAGCTGGACAGTGTGTAAGTCTCTTCAGAAAAATACAAACACATTATTATCAATAAATTATCCACAGGGAGGTGAATCTTTTTTTTTTTCTTCTCTTTAAGAACATACCAAAGCCTACGCAGGGCGTAATTCCAGGAAAGTGTCTGTGTAGTCAGTCCTGGCATACATGGTGACCCATAACACTCTGTACTTTAATGGTGTGCATTGGATTTGCTCAGCAGTGTTGAGTGGGTTTCCTGCAATGTTCTGCTTTCCTTCTTGTCCAGGTCCGAGACAATTAGACACTGGTTAGCTGGTTTGTTGACCTTCCTGGGGGAGATTTTGGTATTGGGAGCTGATCTATGAGGTTGCTTTGATAAGATTTTGAGTAATGACTTTCGTGCCCTTTAAATGTTGCTGCTGCCTTCAATTCTGCCAGTGCTAGCACTAAGGGACAGGAATCCACCCATATCCTGGCATCAAAAGGTCTGGGGCATTAGGTTTTGCACAGTGAATGGATTCTTCTGACTCACAAGAATTGCATCATGAGAGCAAATTAATTCTTATAGGGTCAGAAATCTGTACAATTCCAGTAATTTTGTATGAATAGGATTTTCTGGCTTCTTCCTAGCATTGTAGATCTGTTACTCCAAGTACAGTTACTAATTAGGACAATGAAACACACTCATAGCATTTTTAAGGCCTCCTTGTTCTGTAACAAAGGCTTATCTGGAGACAAAGTCAAGACCCACAGAACAAGTAGGAAATTTCTTTTTAATKCTGTCTGAGCAATTAATAGAAATTCCCAGGGATTTCAGCTTTCTAAAATATCTCATCTCATTCTCACTAGTTAATAATGAGAAAGCCACTTCAGAAAGCAAGTAATTCMATCTACTTTTCTCTGATATCAGGGAAGGAAGTAGGTGACTACCTTGAACTATAGACATATTTTTGAACTGTACATGAGAGACATGYTATCCAAACTAAGTGTTTCCTTTGCATGCTGGTACTACCAGATGCAGAATTGACTGCATCTGCCCATGGGGGTCTGTAGAACTGTGCAATGTCTCCCACATCACATGGCACAGAACTTCATGCACTTAGGAAACTAGTGCTTGTGGTGAGAAAGAGGCTACTATTCTACTTTATTTTTCCTTAATTCCACTTTATTTTCCTTTTTGATTTCTTTTCAATTTTCCTTCCCCTTATCCACCTCTGTCAGTAACAGAAATGGAAAACTACTTGAAGAACACTGAAACTCATGGATTGGTGCTCTCTCCTGCCCCGTCCCTCTGTCCCTTTGCCTCAGCCTTCAGACCCGACCATCTGCAAATCATGTAGTCTAGTGCAGTGCAGARCAGACCCTGTGACCGGTTGCCCAGCCCGGCCAGTGCGTGTTGCACTGGGGGGCAATGCGGGATGCAAAATGCACAGTAGTCACCTTTTCCTTCGGATACTTGTTTATCCTGTGATATCCAGGCCATGCCAGGAGAGCTCTCCTTTTGGTGACCATTGGCAACCAAAAACAAATCAGAGCAAGGCAAAGTTAGAGGAAAAGTCCTATACAAAGGGCTCCTCCCGAACAAAGGCACKTTTCTGTGGTGCATTGTCCTTGCCCTGCTGAGTGCCCAAAAGAACAAAGCAAGCGGGAAGGAAATCTCAGGCTTAGTAAATGCCCTAATTTGATTTGTTTACTGCTCCCTTCCCCCACCCAAACTGTCTGCTAACCTGTTAGTCCCAACTCAGACAAGTAAAACCAGCTAATCTGATTAGTTCTGACACACAGGAGCGAGGCTGCTGGGAAGAGCTGGGCCCTTACAGCTGTTTCAGGCTTCAGCTTGGATCACAACATTATGTGTTTGCTGGATGTACCGTGCTGCGTGACAGGAGCCCGGCAGCATGCACACACCACAGCGGGGTGACCGTCACTGAAGATTTCCACCCTGGGTCTGAGGCCACTGGAATACAAACCATGTTTCGTGTCACCTTCAACGTAGTGACAGAAAAAGTTACCTTCACCTTGGCAGCCTGCCCCTCCGTCACATGGAAGGTAAGCTCAGATATGAATCACATAAGAAGGCTGATGGAGCAGGAAATAAGTGTAGAGACTGTTTTCCCAACTGTAGGCCATGTTTACAAAACGTTAAGGGGAGTAATATTTTATGGGAGCTGTACTGCAAAGTGTCATGTGAAGGACTGGTTGGAGTTCGGTTGACTTAATGGATCTGATTCTAGAAAACAGCCTACTAGCTRCCTTTTAAATCTTTTATCATTTGACTTTTAGAATAGCCAAAAACACAGTTGCTTTCCTCATTCTAATCTGGAGATACAGGCAAACTTGTATTAGCAACAAATGTGGACAGGTATATGAACATCAGCTGCCATTTCCATAAGGGGGAATAGTTTTGTGGAAAATCTTCAAGCTTYCTAGACAATTTAGAAATTACAAGACTTTGTGAACTGTATTGGGATAAATTATGTTAGGAAAAAAAATCCATCTCTAAAATAAAGGATTTGAAGAAAAAAATTAATAATTCACTTTTCCATGGGCCAGTGACTGAATTTGGTAAAGGCCAGAGATGCTTTGCTACATTTGCTCCCTTTCCAGCTCTTTGCTTCCTTGAGATAAATGTTCCCACTTGATTTTGAGGAGACCAACATTATCAGGAGGAGATGGGATGAACACCATTGCCTTTCGTCCATATTAGTGAGCGTGTCTTTTTCAGTACAGTGTTACTTGATAATACACACACTCTCTTGTGAAATATTGCTCAAAAACACTCCGTATYAGAGCCTGTTACTTAGGGAGCAATTACTGTGAAATCTTCACCTCTGCCTGCTTCCAGGCCTTTAAGATGTGAGCCAATTAGGATAACTAGATACAGTGATAGAGTGGGGTAACTGCTCCTGCTTCAGCTGTACACAATTCACTATGTTGAATAGGTGTTTGTTAGATATTTTTACTGGATCATTTTCTCAGCCTGCCCTTCTCTTGACTAGAAAGGTAGACACTGCCCTCAGGTCATTATTAGAAGCTCTGTACACGTCCTGGCACAGCGTAGCAGATCTCTACAGCCAGATCTGCACGTTTTGTYGCATAAAATGGTAAAAAACCATCATTTGTTAGGGGCAAAAGGTGTTTGACATAAAGTATATATGAAATTAATTTTACTGGACTCCTTTCTTTACTGGATTCTATGGTGATATTGCTTGAGTTTCCTTATATGATAGAAAAAAACTATTATCTTTGGAAACCAGAGTATTCACTAAATGGAAATGGAAAAAAAATCGCTAAATGGAAAGATAACTTCCAGCACAGCATGCTATGGCCTTTTAAGACAGTGTTGCTATTAGTGTGTAAATGCTCTCCTGCCTTCATAGCAGGCATCTGGATGTAATGCAGCTCAGTGCTGACTCTTGTTGCTTGTATATGACACCGATGAGAGATTTTAGATACAGGTGGACCATCGTACAAATCCCCTGAAAACTGCACCCCAGTACACTTTCMCAGTCCTCCAGCTCATCTGTTATTTACATAGTTCACCTTATTATATAGGTGCAGTGTGAAAACATGAGTAAATGCTTAAAATATTGATTAAAAAAAAAAAAAACTATTGTGTAGTAGATTTTTTTCAAAAATAGTACATTTATTGATGAAGTAAGGAAAAATAAGTGAGAAAGTGGGCACAACTATGCGGAAAAACAAGATGGGAAGCCAAGCCAGAAGAGATGGCTCTGGAGTGAAGCTTGTATAAGTAATGCTAAGTTGATTTAAAAATTAAAAGTTGAATTCCTTATTAGACAAACCTTTATAATTGAGGGAAAAACACACCCACACACATGAAACAGAYAAGATTTCAGGTAAACAAGCCTTGCATTTTTGACAGTATGAGGCTAATGGAAGAAGTTGTCTCCCCACAGCCTCACCTTGCTTATGTCCTTACAGCAGCTTGGGCAGCACAGATGTACTCCAAGTTAATTTAAATCCTCTGAAGCTGAAAGAGGTCACATCACTGCAGGAGGAGGGGGGACAGGGGCACCTACTTGCGGCCTCTTAAGCCTTTTTCTTTCAGGAGCTGGTGGCCRGTCCCCAGACTTGCTGCGATGTCCTGCTTTCCACACACCCCAGCAAGACAAGCAGATGGGTTTGTGCGGTGTGGGGAGCACAGGAGAAATGGGAGCTCTGCGGACATGCTGCTTTAATGGCCAGCAGCAAAGCTGGGAGCGAGGGCAGCAAGACACAGCGTTTTTGGCTCAGCAAATCTTTGTTTGGTGCCGTTTTAGAGGCCCCAGTTAAACTTGCTTCGAGTTACAGCCTTGTTCAGCCAGAAACAGTGACCACTACTGAACATTTTGTTACTGCTTTATTATGGTAGTGCCCAAATCCCCCCCAGCGTCAAAAGCCGCTGTGATAAGTGCAGTGTGGCCAACAACAGGCCTAGCTGTAAAAGCTTATCATCTAAACCTGTGGATTTAGCGGCCCCTAGCAAAGCAGTGGCCCGTGAGCAGAGGAAGAGAGTGAGAAGGAGAGGGTGACAGATATCATCCTTATTCACAAGCGAGAGCAGGAGGAGGGCCCGTGGCCGGAGCACATGTTGCTGCACTGCATGGCTCTAGGCCTACTTAACCCAGAAAAGCCTGAACCAGCCCGAGGAGACACTCTGCTCCCCAGATCTGYCTAAAGCCACGGCGTTTCTCATTGGAACAGCAACTGTTTAGCTTTGGACCATTAAGTATACTTGATGGTCCAAATGCTTGCCTGCTGGAGAGCAGCTCCACAGAGAGGGATCTGGGAATCCTGGTTGACACCAAGTTAACCATGAAGCAGCAGTGACCTTGTGGCCAAGAAGGCCAACGGCATCCTGGCCTGCATCAGGAGGAGTGTTGCCAGCAGGTCAAGGGAGGGGATCCTGCCCCTCTGCTCAGCTCTGGGGAGGCCGCACCTGGAGTATTGGGGGCAGTTCTGGGCTTCCCAGTATAAGAGGGATGTGGAGCTTCTAGAGAGGGTCCAGAGAAGGGCAACTAAGATGATTAAGGGAATGGAACATCTCTCGTATGAGGAGAGACTGAGTGAGCTGGGCCTGTTTTCTCTGGAGRAGAGAAGGCTGAGAGGGGATATGATTAACATGTATAAGTTCAGGAACGGAGAATGCAGGGAGGAAGGGGACAGGCTGTTTTCACTGGTGGCCAATGATAGGACGAGGGGTAATGGCCATAAGCTGGAGCACAGGCAGCTCCATCTCCAGGTGAGGAGGAACTTCTTTACTGTKAGGGTGACAGAGCCCTGGAACAGGCTGCCCGGGGGGGTTGTGGAGTCTCCTTCTCTGGAGGTCTTCAAAACCCGCCTGGCTGCCACCCTGTGCCACATGCTGTAGGTGTGCCTGCTTGAGCAGGAAGGTTGGACTAGATGATCTCTAGAGGTCCCTTCCAACCTTGAATATTCTGTGWTTCTGTGAAGTATGGAGCTGACAAACACTTTCAAATGTAAGCTGCTTGATAAGCTGTCAGAAACAGCTATCTCCCTCAGTCGTCGTTTGAAGTTTGTTTCATACCCAGCTACAAGGAGCTTATAAAGAGGTCTCCAATATATAACACCAGATATTTTCACAACAGTTTCTAAGAACTTTGGGCAAGGCCCCTGCAGATTTGTGAAATGTGTCTTTATTTTTTCTCCCTGAACACAAGGGCAGAGACACCCCATTTTGTGGCAGCTACCTGCGTATTTCTTATTTTGCATCTTGATTTTGTAGCTTTGTGATGCAGCAAATGAGGTTTCACAAGTTCACTTTACTCTTCACAATGATCACAGTCCAGTAGTAGCGTTCAACACCATATACTTGATTGCTTAGGACCCAACGCTRAACCCCATGACACAGGGCCACAACCGCCCTTGGGGTTTTGTTGACTGATGTGGGAGTTGCTGCTGTAGAAGCAATTGCATTTGTGAGGTGATGACTTATTATTTCTAGCAACAATCCTAAAATTTTATCACCYGAAACCGTATTGATAGAAAGATTTCTGTCTGTCATTGCTCTTCTAGGATTTCAGTAGCTCAAATATGCCTCATCAAAGGCCAAGACCATATCACTACCAAGTGATTTGCAAATTTAGAAAGGCTGAAATCTGCTTTTCTCTCTCTCTCTTGGGTTTGCTTACAATGTATTATGCTTGGCTTTGCTGACCACTTGCCACACAAGGAAAAAAAATTGATATTTTCTTAGGCTTGTCCTTAAATGAATGTGGCTTAAAAGGCTCAGAAGATGCTTGCTAAGAAGTCAAGTAGTAAATGAGCAAAGTTAGCCATGTCTGCAATGCTCGTTTGGGCTTCGTCTCCAGTTCACCAGCAGATGGTAGCAAACATCTCCTTCCCATGTGGTCTTCCTCGGGCAGGGGTTGTCTGAAATGCAGTGTAAAAGGGCTGGAGTGCCTCCTTGGAGTCTTTTTTTTTTTCCAGACAGAATAAATATGCTGTAAACAAAGTAGTTGTGCAACTCTGAACAAGGGAGCAGGACCAAGGAAACCAAGGGTTTCTGATGTGCTGGGAAATACTGCTGCAAAAGGGCAGAAGAATTTAAGTAGAGGCTGGAACAAAATCACTGCAGTGACTTGCATTGAATGGCATGAGAAGCATTTTGGTGTCACTATTATTGTTCTGGTGATGACAAAAAGGGACCATTATTTACAGTGTAGCAAATGAACACCATTGAGGACAGCATGATAAAATCGAAACTGCTCAGGGTCAGCGCTGCCTGTGTTTGTTGACCTTTTGTCTTTTTCCTGAAGACAGATGGGAAGTTCAAAATGGAGTATTTTCACTAGAGACGGTTTCCAGTCATTTATTTGTTTTGCTTCGGAGCTGCACCAGCAGTTGTAGTTGTGTTGTATCTGATAGGGTCTGTTGATTACCACTTTCATTCTGTATGCTACTCATTTATACAGCTTGTTGTGACAACACTTCTCAGCCTCATTTTCTGAGAGAGGTTAAACTGAGAGAGGAAGAGAGACAGGATGAAGTGAAGGTTTCTAAACAGCAATGAAGTTCCCATAACTGAGCTCCCCTTCAGTTACAAGATGACACTGATTAGACCTGGGCAAACTATTTGTGACAAATCACTGGGTAAATTTTGCCATTACTATTTGCAAGGGCACCTCTTTTAACTATTTTATTGGAGATTCTGAGGTTCTCTGTTTCATGCAAGCACTTTTCAATTCTCTAGGCAGTTTGGCAAAGTATTCCCCTTATCCTTATGTCTTCATTAATGGTGTTATATGTGCTCGGTGATGAAAAACCTAAGAAATTTATTCTGTTGTTTGAATGGACACTGAAAATGTTTCCTACGATCTTTTGCTGCAACTGAAAAAAAAAAGTAAATTTAAAGCAAGGCAGTGTTTCTTGTCCAGTGCTCGCCATATTCTGAGTCAGAACATTTTTTTATTTAAAGTTTTAACACAAAAAAGAACACAAAGGAATCAGTGACTGTGCTGTTACTTTTCCTGTTCTGTTTGCTCTAGAAAGCTTGGCTCTGCTCTGCCTCTGTCCATGACTGTGCTGCATCTGCAAGGATTTCAGTGGAAGTTGGCAGGATTACGCTTTGGATTTAAACTTTTCTATTTTCTTACAATTACTAGAATAACTCCTGTGCCTTGGGCAGGTCTGCAGCTGGCTTGAGCTGCTGCAGCTCAAAACTCACTGCTGAAGCCCATGTCTTTAAAAAAGTGTGGATGGTTTAACTTCTTGCTGGCAGATGTTGATCTTATGTCAAATTAGGTATCATCTGTCTGTGTGTCTCTGTTTTTTTGTGCTAGATCTGGGAATATCTGCCTTCCCGTAGCTTGCATGAAGCCTGCATGAAACCATAAAGCCTGGAAAAAAGCCGTAAAGCAGTTTAAGCTCCAAACTGTGTAGTGTGTGTAATCTGTCAGAAAAGCAGTCATGTTCTCGTGTTTGGCCAGRTCTATTTTATAGTGTTGGTGATGCTTAGATAAATCGGCATGGAAACACTGCCCAAATACATCCATGCAAGCAGGTGATGCAAAGTGCAGCCTGCAAAGTCAAGCCTCCTACTTGATGCGTGTTTGATTTCCCGAGCAGACAAGTGCTTGTTTCTCTTCCAGACAGTTTCACATTTAAGCAGATAAGCAGGGTGCCARAGATCAGTTAAGAGAGATGCAAGCAATACAGATGCAGGCATCCAGATCTACGCATATTTTTCCAAACATTAACCCTCAAATCCATGCAGTAACTASTCAACCTTAGCTCCGCCTTTATTCATCCTTTGCTGTTAGGAAAGGAGGATAGAGGTAACAGCCTTGCAAGATGAATCTATTGGGTAAGAGGTTGTAGGAGAAGAGCAGACACATTGGAAATGAATGCTGTCACTGAAGAAAATGGCCAGAAATGGTAAGTTGCAAGCTGAATTTGCATGGTCTTCACTTAAAGAAGTGTTGGTTTGAGCATTACGGAGACTGGAAAGGCTGATGGTACAGTGCTGAAACTGAGGTATGCATACAAAGGGAAAAGTTTTGGAATTCTCTTGTGGAAGTAAAATTTGGGATCCTGATGAACAGGAGGAACTCTGCTTTATGTGAAGAACTGATGTTGATGATAAGACATTGAGGAATCATAAGTGAGATCTGGTCTGTTCCAGTGCGGRTGTTTAGCCCTTGGTAACCATGGTCTCACTGGGTTGTTATAACTTAGACATGTAGTGCCATACCAAATAGCATCTGAAGCCCTTCTTACTGTTACTGTAGAAGGGGTCATCACAGACTTGGGGCACTGTGTAGAAAACTTCCACGACAGTACTAGCTTATTCCCCTTTACGTTATATGTTGTCATAATGCAGCTAAAAGCATCCTAGTTACTTTACAAAATACAAAAAGATGTCCCTGGCCCGAAGCATTTATCACTTCGGGTCTGACATGTGAGAAATGAATGAGATGGTGCAGGGATAAACAAGACCCAGAGTTCCTGTAATCAAAGCACTTCAGCGCGATGTTTACACAACCTAAGCATTAAATCCCTGCCCCCTCGCCAGCACCTTTGGAAAGTAGCTCATCTTTTGTAGAAACAGGGCTGCCTGACATTCACTGGCATGGAAGGAGTTCTGCATCTGATGGCAGTTTCATTTCTGGCTTTTGCTAAGAGCTCTCATGAACCACTGCACATCATAACCTAGGGCATTAGGGAAATCAGTGTCTGTTTACCTTGATGTGCCAGATTGCAAATTGTGATAATTTAGCTGCTGCTTTAGAGGAAGTTATGCAAACCCTGCAGCAGGGATAGCAACCTCTGAGTGCTAGAGGGTGGGTGGTTAAGAAAATGCATGTTATATGCATTGTTTAACTTTGCCGTATGCTTTAAATGTTTCCTTACCTGTACCGTATTCAGATTGCTTATAAAGCCAGCAGCTGCTAATCAGACTTGGAAATCCTGGTGGATCTGCACAAAACCCATGGCAGCAGTGGGAATGCTTAGCCGTGCCTGTGAGTGCTATATTGAAGCTAACTGTGCTTTTCATAACCCTCCCAGGCCACATCCCCTCCCTGAGAGCCAGACAGCCAAGCACAGTGGGAAAGTCTTTAACAACAGTGAGGGATGTAAGTCCTTGAGAAGAGCTGCCGTTTGCTTCCTCTGTGCTTTGGCCCACACTCTGTGGCAARGCAGCCCTCTCTCTTTCTCTCTCTGTTGTACATGCAAGCAAATTAGCATCCATACACCTAGCACTGTCCAGGGGAGGATTTCGAAGGAATTTAGCGGTGGGTATTTTTGTAATGTTCACGAATAGAGATTTAATTCCTACCATGCTCAGCAGGTAGCTCCGTAAGGACATTACACTGGATATTGGGGTCATGGCCCTTCCTTTGGCTCTGATTTCCAGCACCCAGGCTGCATGAAGGAAGACTCTTACCTGAACATGGGCTGAACATATTTTTCAAAATGCGCTCAAGTGCTCAYTACCTAGCTCTGTGCAGAATTTCACAAAATAATGCCTCTGAACAATGTCTGAACACACATATTTTCACAAATTAATGCCTCTGAACAGTATGCAGGGATCAGGCAAGACTGAGGGGACATGAACAGCGCTGGCTCTTCGACCCTTGGCAGGAAATGTCTCAGCTGAGCAGCCCCGGTTCTGACTTGTGCCAGATTTTACATGTAAATGAGTTCTGTCTCTTTTTCCTTATTTCCCAGTCTTAACATGGGATTTTCCACCCTCTTTTGTTATCCATTGGCTTTTTTCCAGTCTAAAAAAAGCTAAGGAGGGATGTGCACCTCCCATTAGGTTCCCTGGCTGCTCCTTCAAATGATACCTGCAGTTCATCTGCTGCATCTTCCAGTAAAATGGGGCTGGGAAGGAAAAAAGGAAAAAAAAAAAAAAAGATGTTTAAAGAGGGATATGGAAGGAGCAAAAGTTTTCCACTTAAATTTAAGAAATCACTGGATAAACTGAATCCAAGAGCAACAGCAAGCTGTGCAGATTGTCTGGAGTTTGGGCTATGGGGTATGACAGACTTCTTGTTAATCTATTTTTTACTTGTCTTCCCACCCCTTACTGAGGCAATAGTATAACTGAGCTCTGGATAAACACTATAACGCTTGGTAAGCTCAAAGATAAGCTGAGAAGCTTTCATCATTTAAACCTCCTTAAGGTCCTAATGCATTAACAGGAGATTTACATGGAGCAAAAGTTACAAAAAATAATCACTGGTGAAAAAAATCTCTTTCATTTGAGTGCGAAAATCTAACTTCTCTCCAAAAGCAAAGATTTTGTATTGGCATTTAACACCGTGGCCCATCACTTCCTTCAGCTCATGGCAACACCATCAGTGCCTACAAGCACAGCTCTGAAATTGTGTTTTGAGAGTTTAATAACATGCTGTGGGCAGCTCCAGACTTTGCTGATGTGTGTTAAAATATATGGGGCTTAATGCTTTTTTTTTTTTGGTACAATATTAAACTGGCTATTTGTTCACTTTAAAAAGCTGCCATTTGGCTTTCAGTAATATATTAGAAAGCAGCGGCAGGCTCAGCTGCTTGCAAAAGCTGTTTGCCTCCCACAAACCCTGATTTGCTATTCCAGGAATATGACTACTTGTATAGTGTTACAGCCATTAACTAATGACTCCTCAACACAGTAATGAATTTCTGTAATTACTGTAGGATTTTTGACTTTTATTATGAAGTAAATAGAACTCTTAGTGAGTCTAGTACCTATTACTTCAACGGGYTTTAGAGCACAGTTTGTCCATGCATTACAGGGAATATTAACCATCCTGAAGCTCATGCCCCGTTACCTTTAGTTACAGAGTTTCCGAACTCTCTAACGATTTTTGTCAAATCAGAAATGTCCTAGAGGCTCTTTATAATTTTCTCATAGCGTTTTTCAGGAGAACAGCTCTAAATAGGCCAATTTAATGCAAACTTTACTGACTGGAGAGTCTCATTAGAACTGAGTTTTTGAGTTAGGAAATAAATTAGATTTTTACCACTGAGAGAGGCTAGACTGGCCTGTATTTGTACTTAGCCCGCTCCTTCTTGACAGAGTTGTTGTTGACTGTCTCCAAACTGTGGGCCTGGAGTGCTCCATAGGTGTCCCAGAAGTCCTGTCCCTCCCTCAAGCACCTTTACAAGGAGGCAGGTTGGACTGTGCAGTGGATTCCACCTATTCCGAGTTCCTCTCCATCATGGATGTAACTAAATCTCAGATTTATGACGAGGAGGGAGGAAATCATTTCTAGCAGCGACCAGTGTAGAGGTCATTACTCCAGGAACGAAAGAACTGGTTGTATTAGCCRAAGGTTAATATGCGCAGCTGTGTTTCTGGGCTTAAAATGTTATTAATGAACATTAGTCATCAGTGTGACTAATGTTCTTGTTTGTGCTGATGTTTAGCCAGTCTGAAAAGCTGTAGGTTTAGTAAATCATCTCCAGATTTTGAGATTCTGCCCAGTTCTTCACCCAAAGCTCCCCAGCAAGGGGATGTCCACATCACATTGAAATAAAGTCACAACAGAGTACAGTCATTGAAGCAACAGGACAGAGGATTTACATCTGCCAGAGCACAGAAAGGCATTTGGGAACTTCTGAAAGCTGCCACTGCCTCCTCGTATCAGTCCTGCTGAATACACTGYGAGACAACTCTTCATATAAATGAAGACAAGCATTTACATGGACAGAATTTGGAAGGAGTTGGGCATAAAGCTTTGGGTATAGCTCACCTGGCACAACCTGCAGAACTTGAAATATTGGTTTTGCCTTCTTTTAGTTGTAAAACTCTGAATCCAATATTGCAGTCTGAACTCTTCCGAGGAGTTAATTTTGTTCCATTTAGCAATCTCATTGCTGTCCTTGTCTTGCGAGCATTTCAATTTGTTCCATATACTGTTGTTTCCAGTTTTGTCAGCAGGACAATTTGTTACACAATGTCACTGTAATGAAACTATAATGAATTATGGAAATTTGCTGTGGAAGCCTGACCTTTTCCAATGTTTGTATTAGGATTTCCCAGTATCTCTTTCAGCCTTGTATGTTTTAATGCTCTAAACAGAAAGTAGTTGCTTCAAACATTGTTGAAGAAATTCCTTTTAAAAACTAACCAGACACATGCATACCCATCCTTACAAAGAATTATCTTCTGCAGCCAAAAAAAATGCAGGCATTGCTAATTAGATAGCTCGTGGAGGTCATAACTGGCTCCTTATCAGGTTTACAACCAAAGTACGTGCAGTTATTACAAACAGAGAGAGGGCTGGGTTGTCTGTTGGTCAGATATGCACCATTAATGGAGATTTCAGAAAGTTCAGAGATGCATCTCCGTTCTCTCAAGCATTTGAAAAGATGAATATTTATCAAGAGACATCTGCAAAATACTGTAATTTCTTGTCCCAGATAGTATAAAGGTGCAGAAAGAATTAAACAAAAAATATCCAAATATTACATAAAGCCCAGTATGGCTTGGATGCCCATATGTCTATTCTCACAGTGTCCTGGCAGATTTTCTCTTCTCAAATTTGCCTGCTTACACAGTTAGAAGGAGTAGTTTCCGTAACATATGCTGAGCTCCTCAGATTTAACCTCCATCCTCCCGTTAAGTGACTTGGGAAAGTGGAGCAGCCCTCACCAGGGGGCAGAACACAGGTAACCCAGTACAAGGACCTCCCTATTTCAGGAAGTTTTCAGCATTGCAATTCATTAAAAAAGGCAGGGAAATAGAGAGCAAGTTTGATCCTGAGTGGGCCCGTTAACCTGGCTGGGCAGGAGGTGTTAGGTTCAAGTGAGGGACACTCTGCTGCTGTCCTGCAGCTTCCCTGGCCTCTCGTGGGCACAGGACTGAACATCCCAGCTAGTGAAAGAGTGCAGTGTTTGGGACATGTGRGGTCTGATCTAAGGCTTTATAAATCCAGGGAGAACCTTTCACGCTTTTTAGATCTAATTCAATGCCAAGTCAAGCTGGATCTGTTTGCTAAACAAAAACTCGGATGCAGCAGATGTGAGAGGGGCTGCCGTGTTGTTTTAGGCAAGCAGAAAGGGAGAGGAGTTTTGAGAAGCCTRGAGTCTAGTCCAAAGAATCAAAATAGGTGTGCAGACACATTGCCTTGAATCTCTCAGGAACACCACACTCCTTGACTTACAGACAGACAAGCAGCACAAATCATCCTATTAAGTTACACACTAACTGCAATGTGGTTTAAAATGCAGTTTGCAGGGAAGCTGGCTTAAGCACACTTGTTCTGCCATGCTTTGTAAGGGATTGGAAACGTGTCCCTTGGTCACTTCTTCCAGATGAGGGGCTTTTAGCTCACCCTGGTTGGACCATTTGTGCTGCTGCGCATAGGCAGAGCATTTTGCTAACAGCACGGGGTCTGCCATGGCAATTCAAAAGCTGTGAATTCAGACTTTATAAAAAGCCAAAGATTTGCAGATGATGAGACAGGAACATTTCGTCTGCCCTAAAAACATTTGCTGTTGTTAATGTAGCAATGCCAGTGCAGTCCCTTGGGGACAACAGACCTTTCTCTGGTGCCACGGTCGCTCCAGGAACCTACAAGAGCAGGTTGCAGCAGTTAAGGTCTTATTTTGCCCCTCTGTGAAATCCATCTATATTTGAGACGTGATAGTGGAAGCATCAGAAGCAGGCARGGATTACGCTGTTTGGTCATCACTTGCCTTAAGAATCCCCTCTTACAGAAGGTTTTGTCTTTTAAGCTTACAGCAATTGCAGGACTTGTTGAAACTGGGAGAAGAAAACAAACAGGAGCTGACCTGTTTTAGCCCCGCAATCACTCAGTTTGCAATCTAAACAAAATAAAAGSCTGTATTACAAGGACATCTATCAACCAAATCACGCAGGATGTATGTGCTTGTGTAGGTAGAAGGATAACGTGAGCGTACGATGCGCTTGCCCATCTGAACTGCACACTGTGAGTATTGATGAACTGTAGTAGAAACCACAGCAGAAGTCAGTTGAGGGCAAAATGCCCATCTCGACAGCACACGTTGCTTAATGACATACATACGTGTGTGGTGACATACACACATTCTTATGTGTGTGGTGACCTGTTCTGATATTTTGTTACTATTCTGCCACGTTTTACATCCACAAAATATGTTCATAATGAAGCCCCGTTCTGTTAGATGTTCTCCACACAGAAGTATAACATTTCTGACAGTTTTATAAATCAATAAATCTAGTTTGATTTCAATATTTAGTAACCAAATTATTTGTTATTTAGTTATTTAGTAACCAAAGCCTTTAGAAGCAACTTTTTCACTCACTGTATAATAACCCCTATATTTCTGACAGGCTGGGAATGGAATTTCCTCAGCTGAAAGAGGGCTTGATCCGAACAAGTTATTGACCCCGTCATCTGATATCTGTTGAGAGTATTTAGTTCCCACAGACTTTTGAGATTTCTTTTACCTGGCCCTGGCAGCTCAAGGGACAATTCAATTCAAAGATCAAGGGACAATTACTTAACTTTTGATAAACAGTTTTCTACTAGACATATTCAGACTCTCTGCAAATGTATTTTGAGAATACTGAATATCATCTTCTCTAGAATAAACATRTTTTATGAAATCCTAAAATACAGACCTTCTTTAACAAATCTTAGGGCTGTGTTTGAGGACAACTGCAATGGTCCATATGTCCTTCTATGATCTTGTGCTATGCAAGCATCCTCCCAGAGTGGGGATGACTTAGCTCCTGTCAAAGAATTAATATCAAAGAATTAATATATCCTTAATAGACCAGGCCATAAGATACATTGGTTCAGTATTGGTGAGTCGGGCCCCTGAGCTATCGCTGCCATGGGAATGACTTGGACCAGTTGGTGGTGCACCTGGATCCTTAAACGTTGGGGCTCTGCTGGCTCTACTGCTACAGCAAGCAGCAGGAAAACAAAAGCACAAAGCTACTAAGAGAAATGAAGCTCTGAAAGGTTTTACTGTGGACCTAAGGTTTATCACAAACTCTATGGATTTTTTTTTTCCTTTAGAAAAATATTTTGAAACCTTTTGAGACTAGGTATTCTGCAGGAATGTTGTTGCTGATGTCGCAAATATGCACATTTTTTGTTTTTGTAGTGTTTTGATGTTTCTGCATCTGTTTTTGTATAAAGCAGGAAGTGTGGAGGAAAATGCAAAGGCATGTTTCAAATCAAGCTATAAATGATGGTTTAGGCAGATTATTAATCCAAAATGTGCTCTCTCAACCCTACTAAACCATCACCTTGTCTGGAATGGGGGCAGACACAAATCAAACACACAGATCAGAATGCCCCTGGTCACTGTGTGGGAGTTGAAAGCTCATTTCATTCAGGGTTTGTGAGTGACCCCTCACTTTGTACCAGGCTGCATCAAAGCAAACGCCCCCGCGCTGAGTTTCTGAGTGTCCTTAATGTGGTCCCAATGAAATCGTTTTTCACATGCCGAAAGCTGACACACGTGCAAAACCCAACCTTAATTTTATGTTCCCTCACGAAGACCTGAGCTGCAGTTAGCACATGCAGCACTAGAGGTCCCAAGAAGACATCGATGAGATGTGGCAGGGGATGCCCTTCATGCCACTGTGGTGGCATTCAGGAAAACAGACCTTGAACCCTWGTTTCACCCTTGCCTTTGGTTCCTCAGATCTCTAAGTGTTTCAGTCCTAGCAGTGAAACTTGGATTTGTTTCAGAACCTCTGAAATATTTTTTTTCCGACATTAATAATATAATAATTTCTTCATAAAGTTCCTCCCAAGTTTAGCTTTTGAGGAAACGCTGATGAGTCATGGATTTCTGAAAAACCCTATTCCAAGCATTATACTTCTCAGACATTAGTTAGAAAACATCAGAAAAACAGCATTTTCTTACTGCTTTTAGAAGAAAAAGCAAAAGTATGGATCCAATTATTTTGGATAATTATTTTGGATACTGTTTCACAGAAATGTTATTGGTCACATATTTCATTTTCTCTTTGATGCCACATTTTATAAAGTCAAGTCAATTGAAGCAAAGGGAAGAGAGAAGGAAGGAAGGAACATGCATTCCTGTGAATCCCTCCCAATATCATTATCTTTTCTTTGTTTTCAGAAATATCTGAAAGGCTCCAAAGGCTAAATGGGTGCATTGAATCCTTTCCCTTTTTCTGAAGCTCTTTACTAGCAYAAAAGACTTCAGCCTCAGGATCAACACAAAACTTGAACAAGAGTGAGTGAAACAAATGTTCTGCCAATTTAGTGCTCTAATATAACACAACTATTAATTTCTGCCTATACACACGGTGAAGTTTTTGTGTTTCTAAAGGTCAAGATTTTGGTACTTCCTGAAGTAGAATTGGTTCTYATTTAGCTTCATTTAGCACATATGCAAAAGTCACATATGTTTATAAAGCTTTGGAAGTATTTGCTCCCTGAAATTGGAGGGCTGCATTTATTTTATGTGAAAGGTTCCTAAAAATACTCCACAGAGTTTGTACTTTTGTTGCTTTTCAACAATATCCTAACAGAACAGTAGACCACATCTTGTATTTTCCATCAAATTTATGACTACATTGCCAAATTTATGATTACACTGTCAACAACTAATGCTGAAGGAAGATCTGTCTGCATTTTTCAGGCAAGAGATATTAACAGTCTCTGTAAGATGATATTGCAAAGCCAAATCTACATGTTCAAATTTCACCATTGTAACCATCCTTCGTGCACTGTTTGCTCTTCTTTCATCTTTAGCAATAGTGAATGGATGCAACATGTTCCTTGTGATCACTGAGCCCTTCTCCTGCTTCCACAGGGACCTTGTGGAGATGCCTTAGCTTTCCATTTCCAGATGCTAATTCAGAAGCTGAATTGAATTATATCTGAAAAGCATTGCCTAAACATTATCTATTTCTGTTCACTGTGAATGTATCTGTGCACAGACCAACATTTTCTAGAACTGGTATTTGACCACATCCAAGCTGTCCTTGAAATTTTCCTTTTTTTTTTTTTTTTCCTTTGCAACCAAGTTCTTCATAAATCATACAGAAWTGCATTTTTGAGAGACTTCTTTTTGTTGTTGTTTCAGGCAGCTTTATTTCACCATATCTCTTGGATCTTGGACTCTTCCTGTAATGACCCAATGGCTTTCTGTATATTCAAGCTTTGTTGTCCTTTCATTAACAGTAGATCTTAAGATACATATTTATGTTGTCCAGTGTTTTCAATTGTATAGCAATTTGGAGAAAGTCCCAGGAAGCAGCAGTGGATTATCCCTTGGTAAGAATGTCACCTGCTATCCATTCTCCAAGTTTCCAGTCCAGAGAAGTTGACCAGAGAAAGTTTGGGATGTGGGTCACAATAATTGTCTTCCTTTTTTTGGGGGATAGACCTCCTTTTGCCAGTCTCCAACTGCAGAGAGGTACAGAGGTTTCTGTTTCTCAGAATATTTCCATGGATCAAGTTCTAATTAAAAATACATGTGTCTCATTATATGCATGAACTTCCTCCCCTGAGATGTGAAACTTGTGACCTACTTGGGAGATGGGATTGGTGCAAAGCTTTCCAGTTTCTGCTGGCCTCTCTTTCTGATCATCACCAGCAATTTCCTGAAGTATGTTGGAGGMTGCTCTGCACATGACCTGCTGCCCACCGTAACTCCTGCTCTCATCCATCACTCTGTTGGCACGCTTCCATTTTATGCCAGCATTCCTGCAGGAAAACTCAAGGAGGACACTGAATCATGTTAAGTCTGTGCAGTCYTTCCTCAGTTAAAGAGATTTATTTTGATAACCTGGGCTCTGGGCTCTGCAGAGCATCTGGATGACTGGACCCTTGTTCCTCTGGCCTTTGGTAGATGGTAGCACACGATTTCATGAATCTGACATTGACTTAAGCTCATATATCTTACCTTTCCCTGARTTCAAGGTTTGAACTGCTTCATGCTCCTTTGCACTCCCATTAAAATCTTCCCTCCATTTTTCTGTCATGTGCAAACTACCAGAATATTTCTGGGGATGGTGTGATGCTGGCTTCTCCTGCCCTTCTTATAACAACTAATGAGTAAAAGAGGCAGCTGCTTTTCTTCTCTGAAAAGGAAAGAAGGTGAGAACGTCTGCCTGGCTGCCTTGGTGCATAAGAGCCTGGAGGCAGAAGGGGGCAAGAGGATGCCAGGGGAGAGGGTTTGAAGTGAGGAATATAAAGACCCAAAAGGAGAGGGAAAGAGGAAAGAGAAGCTAATCTGAAATGTAGAGATCTACAGTGAGCAGGGGGGTCAGAAGTAGATGCACATCAGGAGAAGCAAGAGAAAGGAAGGRGCTGCTGAGGATGGTGAGTTATATTGTAGAAAAGGTCCAGTCAGGACATGAGACTAAGCAAGTTATAGCAGATGTGCACAAGAAATGTGAGGAAGGAATCAGCAGAGAACAGGACAGGAGAAAGAGGTTGCCTCCATTCCCGTCCTTCTCTGGACTGGAGACATTCTTGTCACCTCAGCAGGGCAGGGGATGTTTGTGTGAGTTACCTGGATGGAAACACGACCATGAGATGATCTTACCTGTGTGGAAGGGGGTGCCTTTCATCTAAAAATCTTTACTGGTGAAGCACGATAAGATATGAGGATTTTATGATTTCATCAGAAATTGGCAGCTGCAGTTTCATCCACTTCACAGGGCTGGAAGCTCCTTGATGTGGAGACGAGAGTTTGCACRTCTATGCCCCTTCTGAGTTTGCTTTAAATTAAATTCATTGGGCTCACCAAAGCTGATTAGTGAAGTTCTGCTGTGCTTAACAGGGCTTTGTAACTTGGGCCCCCAAACACATGATCATATTAATTAGAATCTTTTGATTAGACTTAGCTCTCTTGAGAGAAATAACTGCTTACATTTTAGTTTGATTTTGAGGACCTAGCCTGTCAGTTTTATGGTAAAAATGCTATTATGTATCATAAATTTTATTATCCTTAAAAAAATAGCAGTACAAGATGAAGAACTCAGGATCCCATGGTCATATCTACCTTTATCACAGTTACAGGCTGGTACTTAATGATTTCCTTGCAAAACTCTCCTCTTTTCTGCATTCAAAGTAGGCTTCACTCCCTACCTCCYGCAGGTTGCTTGAAGGTTTTGACCACAGTAAATTGTCCAGTTGTTCAGATGAATTAGTCACAGTAAATTATTGTCCAAGTGTCCAGCTAGAATTGAAATAACTTATTTATGAAACAGGATGAAGGTAGAGTGTGTGAGATGAACTTTTTTAGATATGTTTATAAATTGCTTATATAAATAAAATTATATCCTTTTATATATAATTTAAAAATATTCCTTGAATATTTCCTTTTGATGGGTTTTGGATTTCTCGATTGCAGATCCTTCCCTGGCACTAAAGCTCACTAAAAGTAGGACATGATTCAGTATACATAGGGTGGGACCTTCAGCAAAAAATGTCATTTTTCCAATCAGAGTGTTTACTAATTAACCTCCTCAATGTCTAATGCTGTGCGATCAGGTTATGAAAGACCCTATTGTGAGGCACTTTCACAGACGGACTGAATTTAAGGCTATCATGCAATCTTCAATTTTGAATTTCTCGGCTTTTTTAAGCAGTCCATTTCAACCATTTCATAAAATGTTTGGATGACATTTCCCAGAATGTTTTCTTAAAAATATACATATGTTTTGATATATGTTTTATGAAAGGTCTCATTTTCCATTCAGAAATTGATATATTTGCAGCATTGCAACACAATAAATTCGGACTAAACATACCTATTAATAGGTATACTTAACATGTCTGTAAAGTTCACCCTTTAAATCTTTGGTTGACAATTCAAGGCCAGAAGAAGAAGGTTAAATGCTAGAGATTTGGGGACTGTAGATGTATTTTGAGCCTTGATTTTTATGGTTCTTTAGAGAAATCAAAAACTGAAGGGAAGTTGTTCTGCAGAGTAACTTAAAAGATTTTTTTTGACTACCAAAATACCCTTTCTCTTTTTGAAAACTTCTCATTACAACAATTCAGGCAATATCAAATTAAATAAGTTTTATATTCAAATAAAATTTAAATGCAGGTGGAGGTCTAAAGAAAACAAATTGAAATGAGAAATGTAAGCATGATCTTTGAAAGTTTCTAAAACAAACAGTTCCACTTTGGTTCCTTTTACTTGCTGAAAAATGAAGAACTTAAAAAGTATATACTGATAAAGAAACATCTATTGGTGAGGAAAAATAATGGTATTCTGCTTATTAGAGAAGAAGCACCTGCAATGGGGTTGTTTAGATCTGGACTAAATTAAGAAGAAGTTAAGAAGAGTTTGTATGTGTTTGAATTGATAGTTATTTAGTTATTGATAGAGTTATCGAATAAGTTTAATGTTGGGTGATATCTAGTCCAGAAGCTCTGTATTAGCATTAACACATCGCTCACTTCTAGTTCTTGTGCCTGTTGAATGAATAGGATTTTAAAGCATTAAACTAAGTAATTAAAGCATAAAATCTAATTTGCTTAACCCAAAATCACAGAAGCCTGGTCCATGATGTGCAGTGGCTGTATATTTGCTTGGAGTGGCTGAGAAACCTGTTAGGTGGCTTATCATATTGCTTTCAAAGAGGTTGTGCATAAAACAAACCGCAGCAGCGTTGCTAAACTTTCTTGCGGGTGGATATGTCCGATTTGATCCCAGTCTGTCCTTGCTATCCAACAGTCCGATGTGTTCTAAATCGCAGGGAAACTCTTTTTGGTATTTCCTAGAAATCAGAGTCAGTTCATTATTTCTAAAAGAGAGTCGATGGACACAATATGCTTTGCACAGGCAAGATGCACTGGCAGGGAGTGAAGGAACTGCAGTTTGTTACCAGGGATTTGCCCAGCAAACTCTCCAGTTCATGTGGTGGACCTGGCTGCAACTTCAAGACTGTTCAGTTATTCCTTTCTAGCACCCTGGGTTTGGAAGCAAGGGAGGGAAAGCCCCGTTTGCCCCCATCCTCTGGACCAAATTCAGCAAAGCMGACCCTGCTGCCCAAGATGAGACTTAGGGAAGCATCTCTAGCCATGGTACATGGTTCTCTGCTGCTAAAGATCTCTGCCCAAACAGCAGGCCAGAGAGCAAGGGCAAAGCTGTGAAGATGGGCTATGATATCTGTCTGCACAGCACTTCTGGGGAAGTATTAAATTATATATATATATATAAAAAGGTAGTTTTCCAGCACAGCACATGGCCTGATGAAACTGGCTTTTCACACGGACATKCCTCACAAAAGTTGCACTTTATGCAAGTGGCTCAGGAGCCTTGCCAGCTTCAGTAGTCAGGAAACGTGCTTGTGCCCTCTGCTATCATTAGAAACCAATAACGAGAGCAGTAAACAGGCTACGGATCTGTGGCATTTTGGGTAAAGCTGCTTTTTAAATGTTCCTCTGTGTTTGAAAGGAGGACATGACTCAGTTAGTAGAGCTACATTATAAATGCTGGCTTGAAARTGTCCCACCATAATAGTTCTTTTCATCGCAGCCTCTTGGCTCACATGGGCTGGGAAGAGTACATGCTGCCATTCAAACCTGTTGCCCTTTTTTCTCTTGTTAATGCTTTTTTTCTCTTGTTAAAGCAGTGCTTTGATGCCGACATAAAGGCGGCTGCAGACTTCGGGTGCCTCAATGCCAGTTTTCCCTCATGCAATTCTTGGCCTCGGTCTTTGGGAGGCCATTGCCTGTCATTTCTGGAACACCCACATGAAAAGCTCTTGGGAACAACATGAGTTTCTAGTAACTGTCTCCACGGAGCAGTACACAGATTTGGAGCATGGCATGAGTGTGCCAAGGATGGAGAGACCTGACACATCCTTTTTTTCTTCAGTCATCACATAAAAATATAGTATACGGCTATTAAAATTCTGCAGGATCAAAATGAAGCTATTTAGCCAGAACCCTTCCACGGCCAACTTTGACTCCATACATTTTTTTTTCCTTCCTGCACAACGGTGCTGCTGCAGACAGCAAACTCTTCCGATTTTTATATGGAAGTGTGAGACTCTTCTCTCCAATTTGCTCTGCTGATACATTTAAAGGCTGAGATTTTAGAGGAGCCAACCACATGAAGAAGGCCATAAATCACAAATCCTCCTTTTCAGTCTCCGCTCAGTTGTCTCCACACTCACGGTGACACTTTTCTTGTGTGTTAATCTGTTCTTTTAAATTGTCTTTAAATTCTCGTATGACTTTGTTGAATTCATCTCATTAGGAAAATGGTTCTGAAAAGGACCAGCAGTGACAAGATTAGAAATTGSAGTGGAAAGCAGTGGGCAAAACAACCACCAAGGAGGATCAATATTCCCTGGAATTTAAATTGAAGGATGTGAAATTGAAACACACACTATTTACTGCCAATCAATAGTTTACTAACGATACCAGTAAGAGCTGAGCTACGTCAGGTCTAAATTAGCAAAGTTAAATGAGCAAAATTAAATTAGCATATTTCATTTACTTGGCTGGCACTGCATACAAGCAACAAATAGCTTCAGAAAATGCAGAYAAATATGCATATAAAATATAACCGTAAAACCTAATGAGATAAAGCAAATAAGCACTAATCATAAATGATGAGGAATATGTTGACTTTATGAATTAATTTTGTATCACATCAGCTAAATCTTCCCGAGCAAAATTTCACATGTAAGACTTGTATTCCCCAAACATATTTATTTCTAACCAGATGCACAGTGTTATTGATGATGATGTGAATGTCTAGTGATGTCTCTGACAGATTGTAGGAATAATGCAGTTAAGAAGGAAGATATGATTTGCAGGATGTATAAATAAAAAGTTTTGTTTTCTTGCTACACCTCCTCTCTTAAGACCAGCTGGAGGTTTTAGTGAAGGTTTAGGTATCACCACACTGCAGTATCTGTTCTCACTGAAAGCGGACGTCAAAGGGAAGGAATGAATGTCCCTTTGGTCTTTTGTTGTCTGTTTTCAGAACAGCTTTACTGAGAGTCATACAGCACTATTACTCGTAATGTTGTAGCATTAAGAAAATTAAGAAAATATTTTAGATGCAAATAATTAAGAAGTGTATCTCCCCTCCATGTACCTGCTTTAGAAATAGACATTACAAAATGTTTGGCTTGGTTTCAACAGAGCAGGGGCTTGAAAAATTCCTGTGCAAGAGACTATCCTTGTGTGAAATTGTGGTTGAACAATCACCTCAGTTTAAGAGGAGATACAGTGGATATATCAATATTTTCTATTCACTCTTTGACTGTAAAACCCAACTTCCTTCTGTGAGACCTTCAGGCCTGCGGGTCTTTGAGACCAAAGTACCTTAGTCAATCTTGTATATGAGGTTTGGATAATATCTACTGCACAGAGTCTGAAGGGAGCATTGAGAAGCAGGGTTGAGCAAATTTAGCTCGTTCAAGTTATCTCCTGTTTGATTCTTTTTTTTTTTTTTTTTCCCTTTGACTCTTTTTTTTTTTTCTTAAAAGATATATATTTAATTTTGAAATGAATCTCTTTCTCATCTAGTATCTTATGTGCCATCCTGAGCGGTGCAAGGCAACTGCAACACATTAAGAATCTGGATAAAAGTGAGGCATCAGGCCTATTAGATGTCTACATGAAAGTAATTAAATTCCCAAAGTTCTCATGTAATGCTTTGGGATCTTGAATAAAGTTGGGATCTTGAATACCAATGATGATACTGTAAGCAATTTCAAAGTTAGGAACAAATATAGGATATTTCTAAGCTATGTGTGGACCTTTTTTACTCACAAATTGGATCATCTGAATTAAAAATATGCTTGTATTGTATTGCTTTGGTATCATGGATGTGCACCTATATCCACAGATGAATGCTCTTTTCTTCCAAAAATACACATATTTTTATGTTTTATGTTTCACTTGATTCAACTAACTGGTATTTCATTCTCATGAAGCTGAAATAACATATTTATCTCTCTGCTAAAATATAAATCCACAAAGTGAACTGTAAAGACTAAGAAGCAAAAAATCTAAAATCTCAATGGGGGAAAGAGTCCGTTTAGAAGATGGTAAACATAAGAAGTATATAACCCATTCATGTGACACAGCTGAAAAGCTGCCTCTGCAGTGCAAGGTTCTCCTTTGCCCTTCATTATCTAGTGACATCTCTGTCACAGGGACCAAAATACATTCTGATGGAGGTTGAAACCTACATTTATCCAAGAATCTCGAATGAAAATTGCACAGTTAAATAGTTAAATTTGCACAGTTTGATCTGGATCAGGATCTAAGATTCTGTTTGAATACAAGTGAGTTTGAATAAAACTTTTCTCACTTCTCTAGGAAATCACTGCTCAATGACAATACATTTTGAGACACAGAAGTGTGTTCTGGAAACTCAGAAAAGCCCCTGATTCCAGATGAGGTTCATTTTGCATTCCTGGCTTGCTTTGAATGCTGATCTCAAAGTGAAACTCAAAGGCCTTGTCCCACCACGAGCCAGAAATCTGTTTGTTCAAACTTCAGAGAATTGAAACCACTTGTTCCTGTACAGCTGCTTCACCGTGAAATAATGTCGTTATTTGCCTACTTGCCCCTAGTTTTGCTCAGTGCTGGCAGCAGTCAGACATGGAAAAGGGTCAGGGTAGGAGGCCTGGTAGGTACCAGGGCAGGTAGGAACTGGCTTGTTGGGAAGTGTCCAGGAAGAGTCTCCTGCCCTGCAGCACCCCCTGACAGGAGCTGAAGCTGCTGGGGAGACTATTGAAAGTCATTCCAGTTTGGTCCAAACCAAATGGAAGATTTGGACATTTAATATCTCATCCACCATGAGACTACTTTGTTTTGTCAACAGCTGAAAGGTTAAAGGGAAGCAGAGACCCTTTGAACTCATTTCTTGATCCGCAAAGGCGAAGATACTTTTGATTGACTTTATTTTCAAGGGTTATTAGCTAGGCATTTAGACACTGCTGCTCTGGATATTGAAAAGCTCCACAGTGTTGCGCTGTTTCACTTGGCCTCTCTGTTAACATATTGCAGTTATTCTTCTTTAATATTTTATTTTCTTTCACTCACTTCAAGTTTAATGGAAGTATGAACTCAGCCATATTAACTCAGGTTTAAAGCCCCCAAGAAAGCAATATGGGCAGAAAACACCGAAGTTGGAGCTTTCCATATTACAAGCAAAGAGGCTGTAACATTAGCATACAACAGCTCTCCTTTTACTGCCTCTTATTTTCAAAGTGGAAAAACACAAGCTGTCATGAAATTTCTGTAGCTTATGATGGGAATTAATAAGACAGGCAGTACTGTGYTGGGAGCACGGAGTACTAACTAGCTAGTGCATTTGTCAGGGAAATTTTCTTCTGTTGCAAATCTGGAGGAGTTGTATATGAAATAGTTTCTTGTGTAAACTGAAAAATAAATTTATGACTGGGGAACAGCATGAAAATCAAGGGAATAGCAACTTGAACTCATTAATGAGCATATGGCGCATTGCATGAGTACAAGGATTATTAACTTTGACCTAGTTAAATAGCAGATTACTTGCTCTGCTTTTTAGRGAAGTTAAATATCATTAAATATCTTGCTAAGAAATGTTGCTTGCTGTTATAGAAAGTGTATCTTATATCATTCCTCAAAATGTTGCACTTCATTGAGAGGGTGGTATTTAATAGTTGCATTCATTTGTAGTTTTCATCCTTGTAGTGGCCATAATACATTAGCAAGCCAAACTGGTAGGAAAATGATATGGAAGATCCATTACCCCAAGAAACATATCTGCTTTTGAGAGTAAACCCACAATTAAGCAATTTATAACATTTTTCAGTGGGAAATGAGAAGAATTGATTCCACATTAATCATGTGAATACTTAGAAGAAAATTGCCATCTTTATTCTAAAAGATGTCTTTTAAGTTCAAACATATCTTATAATGGTTTAAAGGAAAACTTTTTTTTCCTGTTTGATTCCTTTAATGATGGAGAATACACRAAACATGGTGGAAATATATGAAATAAAACAACTATCACCCAAACTAGCCTTTCTGAGGAAATATTTAGGTGATGGTTCTTTTCCAGGCCATAATGTTTCTGTAAGGAAAGGTCAAAAGAACGAAGGTCTCTTTCAGATTACATGATGAACTGGACTCTTAAAAAAGTTTGTGGTTTCTTAGCCATGAACTCTGTGYTGTAAACACAATTAAGTTGTTTGAACCCTTGGCAGCAAGGCTGCATTAGCACTTGAGTAGGAGCTGCTAGTAATTGCATCATCTGTGGAGTCAATACGGGTGGGCAGGGAGCTTAGTTTTGGCATTCAAAGCCAACTGCAGAGCAGCCATCGATGTGTCATGGTGTGGTGTTGCCCTTGGGCAGCCTTGCGGGTTCCTATCTGCGGGTTCCTGTCTGAATGTATCCCCCAAACATTCCTGGTCACCTGGCAGACTTAAGAAATTCCTCCTAGAGCACAAAGACAGTGTGAGAGAAGATGTAGAAAAACAATCCCAAGCCCCAAACCACCCACCAAGCCACAACCAAAAACAAACAAATAATAATCCCTTAAAATTGCCTGAGAAAGTCCTGTGAATACTGCAATTACTTTCTCACTACTCACTACTACTACTGCTCACTACTGCTTTAATTACTGTCCTCACTGCAGGCCCAGAGGAAAGGTCAGCACCTTTTGTTGTTGCTGTTGTTCATTTCACCACTGCTTTTGGTGAACTAGAGCATTTTGCCATTGGAGCTTCTTAATATTAGTCCCAAGCTGCCCAAGATGGCTCTGCAGGCCGTCCTTACCACGGTAGCTTTKGCTGAGGTATTTTTACTGTGTAAAGTGATTCTGCAGACAGGCAGACTACACGCAGCCCAAGAGCATCAAGCAATTTTTTATTGTCTGTTATGCACAATATGGGGCTAGAGCTCATGAGTTGGCTCTTTACATGTTGAAATCTTCATCTATCTGGTCCTTGATGCTGCTGAGTCACCATCTCCACAGTCTCCTTTCTTTTCATTAGGGTTTTATGTCTCTTCCTGATACTTCCTCTCAAATACCTAAGTCGTGARCTATTACCGTTGCAGCAATTACATTTGTGATTTTTATCTCATATTTTTGCATGTTATCTTTTTTATATCTTCAGCTCATGTGCTGTTTAACACCTTAGCAATTTTCTCAGTAAAACTAAACTGATGTAACACAGCCTTGCCACAACAAACTGAGCCTTGGATCGCACAAGGATGAACCCTGTGACCAAGGGCTGCAGTTGCAGCAAGCTCTCCGTGAGCATTGCAGAGTTGCCTGCAAAGCATTTGGAGGGCTGTATCTCTGTCGATTAACTTTACTTTCTTCTCTCTGATTTCATGCTGTACTTGAARAAGGTGCTTATTGGAACTAAGGCATTTCTTGTCTGGATAGATCTATGGGATGGCGTTGTCCTTTGCCTCTGGCATTCTCAGCAGGGGTTGCATAATTTCAGACTGAAAGAATATGTCCTGTAGCTTTTAGCTTTCCAGCTATCCACAGAAAGAAAGCACCAAAAAGGAAGCAGGGTGTTGTTCATTCTGCTGAAGATACTTTCTGTCTTTATCAGAAATTGCTCTTGAGTTAGAATTGAAAAGATGAAGGAGAATTGTATTCTCYTGTGTATATGATGGCAGTACTGATAGTGCTGCAAAGGACAACAGAGTGCTGTGGGGATCACAGAGATCAAAGTACCATAGAACCAGGGAAAGTTCAAGCCCTTTAATCCCTGAGCACTGCACTGGTACCTGGGGAGGCTTGTCTGGTCTGCATTCCCTCACAAAAGAGGCTGGATAGGATTACTGCCTACTGGTGATACAAGCCAAAATGGTCATGGTGGTAGATTCCTGGGTGTGACTTAAACTGCTGCCTAGGGGTAGAACACAACAGCAGAATTTTCAGAGCCAGCAGAGACACTATTCATAAGTAGACATAGACCCACTAGAGGGGCATCCATCTCTACTGTCATTCTTGGTGGTGCCATGTATTGGGTTCTGGGGCCTGAGATGATACACTTTTCCAAATGATTCATTTTCACAGAAATAGCTATTCAACTATGAAGAGAGGAAGCAGAGATGTTGGTATTTTGTGCTACTAGAAGATTAACTGAAAGTGGACATATTTAATAGCTTCAAATAAACAAATCATGGGCAAAAGCTGAGTACTGTCAGCAGTGGGTCACTCCAGCAGTGATGGCCAAGCACCTACTGCCGCAGTATCAACAAGGCTGTAAGCAGCAGACCAAAGGATGTGATCGTTTCCCAGCACTCAGCACTTGTGAGGCCTCAYGAAGAGCACGGTGTCCAGGTCTGGCCTCCCCAGTACAAGAGGGATGTCTCAAACTGGAGTCCCTCTTTAATCCCAGAGGTTGATTCAAATGTCTCATGTGTCAGTGCTTATTAGACTTCTTATAAATGAATACTAGTGATGTAGAATCAGGCAGTCTATTTAAACTGTTGATTTCATCTGATAATTTGGCTTTTTTTTTTTTTTAAATCCTTCTGTGTTACAAAAATACAGATGCTAAACCACTGGGAAAAAATCATTTTCTCCTAACTTTGGTTAAACCCCTTAAGATGCTTTCATTAACTAGCATGAGTGCTACTCCCACTGTGGAGCTGGGCAGGTCTTAAAAGACTTTCTCGGAGGYGATTTGAACAAATCTTCCCCTTGCCTATGCTGGCCACATGGACTGAACTGGATTTTTGCACTGTTGAACAGAGACATTTCATGGTGCAGATTTGACTGACAGACCAATTTGACTGACAGGATTTGCCTCCGAATGAAATGAGACACCTCAGGGGAATGGGGAACTCCACATTATGCCAGGACATAATGTCAACCTGTTTCTGGGAACCACACTTTTATACAATATTTCRCTAGTTTTAGAAGAATCTGATGCTCCTTCTCTGAAAGATGCCTTGATTCTTGTTTCAAGTAATAAATTGAGGTTAACATTTTAATGTGGCTTCTCAAAGGGAGCATAATTATGAAAATACTTATTCTTCCTATTTTATGTCAGCAACTTGAACATAAGAATTCCAAGAAATTTTATATTATCGTGATAGTATTGAATGACACAATGGGTATAGTTTTCACCTTTCTTCTACATAAGATACCTGATGTAATTTACAGGTATGATTTTTAAAATATCTAGTGAGAAAAGTATTGAAAAGAATCAGTCTCTGCCACCTAAATATGTTACCTAAGGGTAACATGCTACTGCAGACTGTGTATTTTGCACTAGCTGTCTAGTTCACTAGTTCTGAAACCAATGATAATTGCACATTGATTCTTTAGAAGTCTATACTTTACAGGTGAGAATAAGATTTTTCCTATAATGATGGTCTTGATATGGTGGGAAAATTACCATTAACTTAACTGTTTTCACACTCTGTGGGAGAGATGTCACCTAAATCTAGACTTCTGAGATGAATTAGGTCCATAATTTCATAAAACAGAAATGCACCTCCTGAAGGCAGATCAGACAGCTACTTTATGTATATTTTGTGGGGAACATGTATTATACTAGATGAGCACTGTGCCTTTATGTATGATAAACTGCACATTAGCCTATGAGCGAGAGCTGAATTACCCTTTCTTTGGAGGATTTTTCCTCTTCTCATCTTTATCCACGTCACTTCAGACAGAGTAAGGAGTTCACATCATAATAAAATGGATAATTCTGGTTTATTGGAGATGAATTCCCTTGTAGATCAGAGGAAGGAGTGGGAGCACCTGCCCCATCAGACAGACTGCCTGTTCAGCCCTTTCACTGCACTGAGGGGCAGACACAAAGAGGCAGGACATTGGCCCACTTTACCTACTCATTCTGCATTCTTTTGTACATCTAAATCCTTATAATATCCTTATAATATTTAATCCTTATAACAACTTAATCCTTATGTATTCTGTGCTTTCTGTAAGTTTTGCAGGAGCACACAGATTGCATATAACTACACATCCCTCTGAGATTCATTTTGTTTTCTGCATTTTCATTTGATGTAGGCTGGTGTCTGCCCCTGCCAGGAAGAACTTGCACTACTTGCATTCACCTCCTCTCTATAATGTGTAAGGAAGGGATATACTTGGTGACCCCAATTGTAGCCACCTAACCAGGAGTAGCTTGTGTTGGAGACCTGACAACTGACCCCTCTCTGCCTGTGGTCCTGGCAGCCCTGCACTGCTCCTGCATGGTCGTGCACCAAGAATAACATCAAACTTGCACCCTTGTGCATTAAAAAAACATTCATGGGCCTTGTAGTTTGCTCCACAGTCTAAGAAAACAGGGTGTGAAAAAGAGCAACTGCATCCGCACAGGGTCAAAAATTGAATGGAAACAGGGCCTGGAAGTCCTGAGGCGATAATGAGAAGCTAAGAAAGCCAGAAAGGAATTGGTGGAAAGTAGACCTAGAGGAAGGAATTCATTAGCAACAAGTCATGGATTTGCTGGTATGTTATCTTTGCTGGTCGTCCTGCCTCACCAGCATGCTGAGCTTGTCTGAATGGCTTCACATACGTTCGACTTGCCTTGTGCCCTTAATCAGTCTTTCCCAAAGCTCTCAGACAGCGTGAGAAAAGCGTGACCTGACTCACACAGAGCGTGGCTGCTCCCAGGAAACCGGAGCGCTCCAAAATCCTGCCCTCGCTGGGAGCACTGCTATTGTCTCGGAGCTGAGGGGTGCCAGGAGGACCCGGAGCAATCTGGTGAGGAGTTAATTAAAAGAAAACAAGTTACAGTTCCATCTCATTTGCTGGAGAAGGTGGTTAACTCTTTGTTGGAGTGGGCTGCTCCAGGGATTTGCTGCAGTGGGATGAAAGCCCATCCTCTTCAATCACTCCCCAGCACAGCAAAATTACAGGTGTCAGGAAAACTTATTTTGTGGCATTAATCAGAATGGATTAAAATAAAGCAGTTTCTGAGCTGCCCTGCAAGAATTGCTGTGGGATATCAAAGAAAGCCTGGGATCCACAAAACCAGAAGTGTGTGTCCTCTGCTTTGAAATATTGAAGCCAACCAAACATTTATTGAAATGACATGTTGACTGCATTGTGTCTTAGTGCACTTGGGTATTTAATCACTTGCATCCTATCTCCTCCATTGTAATATAATCAGTAATTGTCTGGTGTGTTCAGGTGGTTTTGTTGGAGAAGTTCAAAGATCCAACTAAAATCTTGATCTGCTTCTTCAGATAATGAAGAACTCCTCCATTGTAATATAATCAGTAATTGTCTGGTGTGTTCAGGTGGTTTTGTTGGAGAAGTTCAAAGATCCAACTAAAATCTTGATCTGCTTCTTCAGATAATGAAGAAGCAGATGAATGCTTCTTCATTCTTCAGATAATGAAGAAGCAGATGAATGATCTGCTTCTTCCATAATGAATAATAATGGATTGCTGCAGAGGCCACTCCCGCCACTATGAATAAGCCTGTAGCTGTGTATGCTACATCTTTACGTTGTCCTTTAAAATCCGCATGTTTTCCTGGCTGCTATGGGAAGAATTTCTCTTCCTCTTGCAAGGAAAGAAAAACAGATTGTGTCTATAATTGCGGAGTTTCATAAATGACAAATTTTCCCATTTTGAAAATCTCTTTTAGATAATGTATCTGAATTTGCTACATAGCAACATGTTTGACAGGAAGAAAATGCCTTTCCTAGAAGCTCAGAAACCTGGATTAACTGTGGAACTTTGAAAGGTACATGAAATGGCTTTTCAAAATGTCACATTCTATTTTTGTATTTGAAGGAAAATAAAATGTGTACAGGCATTCATATCATGATGTTTTTCTACACACTTTGAACACACAAAAAACACTTTGAGTTTTTTCAAACTCAAAGTGAAACATATACTTTTTTCTATCCAGATTCTGTCTCAACTTTATATCACATCCCTTATGTACTGTAGTCATGTCTGTGTTGCAGGCAGAAAATATGTGATTGTATTTGAGGGACCTCAGGAAGCCCAGATTTTCTACCATCCAATTGTGGTCACTGCTATATCGTCATGATAAAACTCTCTCTTGCCCAGATCTTAGTTCCGTAAAATGTGAGCTTGATTCTTGGTGGTGATCAAAACATCAAAAAAATGTTAGAAATTGTTAAGAAAGAGATAAAAAACAAACATTGCAATGTTGGTGTATAAATAAATTCTTGCTTCACCTGCACACTGAATACTGTGCAGGTATCTTCTCTCCTCAACTCAAACATACACAGTAACATTGGAAAAATATCAGAGATAGACCACAAGAATGATCAAAATCATGTAGGGATTCCCTTCAAGGAACAGATAAGTAAGCTAGAGTTCTTCACTCCACAAAAAGTGACAAACAAAGAAGATCAATAGGAATTACTTGCTTACAGGCRAGGTTTAGCATAAACAACTGGAGGTTGTTCTTCACCTGGCATGAAGTTACTGCACTGTCTGTCCCAGGCACTGTCTGTCCCAGGAGTGTTGTGGATTTTGCAAGTTTACTGAAATTCAAGAAAAAAAATAGAAAAGTTAGTCCAAAATAAATCCTCAAAGGATTATTTTGTACGAGGACATCACCTCTGGCTCTTGGAATCCTTGAAGGCTGGGAAGGGTTCTGGAGAATTACCGCTATCATCTGCTGTATGGGTTTTCTAGTAATGTTTCTTCAGCACTCATCTTTGACCAGAGACAAGATCTGAGACAATAAATCTTTATTTTGACCCAGTACAGATATTCTTTTTGTTTTAAAACACAGTTTAAAAACAAAGGAGTTTGCATATTGAGAACATGTGGGGAAGGGGGAAAGGAGAACACGTAGCTGTGGGAGATAGCATGAGACTTGGAGAGCACATATGGGAAGGCTGAAGCATCCTCTGGTCTTCTAGTATCAGAGCCATGTAAAAAGCATTTTTTTCACTAGTAAGACTCAGTTATTTACACAAATCAAACTAAAGCTATTTAAGGTCAACATTCCTTTGCATGGATGTCAGAACTGTACAGATGCTGTAGCTATTGATTGCTGAATTACTGTTTTAAGAGGTATCTTAAATATCACATATTTCAAAGTTGGCTGGCTTGGCTTGCAAGAAAAACCTGCAGACCTCTTTGCTTTGGCCATGACCTCTTGGACTGCAGCATTGTGACCAGAGACAGATCTGACTCAAAGATTCTGATTTCCTGGTAAATGTCTAATCTGATGACGTGCATTTAGTACTTAAGAGATGTAGACTGTTTKGGGTATTTTTTAATTTTAATCTATAGATATATGCTTGCAGTAAACATCAGAACAGCAGTTCTGTTCTGAGCAGTTCTCACGAAGCTCAGGAGTGATAATGCTGGAAAGATTTTTGTGAATCTGGGAGGAAATCATCCTTTGGTTTTATTCTCTCCATCTGACAATGGTTTGAACCTAGTCTGAAGGGATATATCATGTGGGAGGCAAGGAAAAGAATCTTAAACAGGCCTATGTAGGGTGATTAAAGTGTTCTTTTCCTTTGAACCAGACCTGAACTCCTAGCTGTACAAGCTTTAGAGACAAATTTAAGCATCAGTTTTCAGGAATGCCAAACTTTTACATCTCACTTCTACTGATTATTGCATTTGAAAATAGCCTCTACACAGCCCATGACAAATCCCTGGTAGACTTTTGTTTATACTAGAACATTTTAGTACATTGGAAGTTAACTTATGGTGAAATTCTGTCACATTAACTTGCCCTCAATGGTACCTTTCACTGTGAGTGAGTGGTGTGAGCAAGGTGCCTGGCAGACTGAGGTTTTTGTTCAAGCCAACCTAACTTTAGGGCTAGACTGTGGTTTGTCCTCATGTGAAGGAACAAGAGTAACTCCCCAGACACTTCCTAGCAACTGGGCTGTGCTGCATCCCTACACCTAAAAAATATTTCCACGGAGCCAAGCAGAGYTAGTGAGTCAGATCCCTTGTGGAATTCTTTCTCTGGAAAATTGGTACAGTGCTTAGAGATTCATACACCTGAGGTGTCCTAAATACATATGTTATATCTTTCAAATCATTGCATAAAATGAGGCTTTAATATTGGGTTTAGCAYCTGTCCTCTGTGACCAACTCTTTGCAAGCTGAGTCTTTATTGTGCAGTTTTGTATCTTCATGAAGAGTCAGTGACCCCATGTCTGAACATAGGAGTTGTGTGAATGAGACAGTGGGGAAGCTCCCAGTTTCATCTGCAGCACATTACAGCTCTAATCAAGTCATATTTAGCTGYAAGCTATTACTTAATCATGGAAACCCCTTCAGCTATGAGCTCAGTTTATATAGGTAAGCTGATTCTTGGGCATAAGTCAGAATAGTTTTTGAACATTCATCAATATCTAAAAAGCTTTTTTTTCTAAAAAAAAAAAAAAAAAGGAAAAGAAAAAAAGTGGCACTGTCCTGTGGCTGCCAAGGATCAAGTGGGTCAGTTTTAGGTCCTGCTCCTGCCAACTCCCGTGTTTCAATGAAGCAGGGCAGCATTTTGCCTGTCTGTGGGCTGTTTGTAAGGCCTTCACTTCAGGAATGCTATGGGAAGTGCTCAGCAGACAGGAGCTTATGCTCCTTGACATGGCTCCTTGAACCATCCCCCTTGCAAGGGATGGTTCTGTTGTCACACATAATATTTTTTGGAAGAGAGTAACCTGGGGTCCTGAAGGGGCCTGTGGGATTATCTACAAAATAAGAAATTCTTCATCTTTTAGTAATTTTAAGCATATATTCTTAGAATATATGAAGCATATACAAACCCATTTGTTAGAAGAAGGGATCATCSCTGAAGCCTTAAGCATAGTCCTAGCTGAGGAAGGTGTCCAAGTGGCTCAGGCACTCTCTGGGACTGGAAAAACTAGATTAATTTCTCTGCTATGTTGCAACCTTTGTGTATGTATCCACAGAAGTCATTTAGGGCCACATCTATGAAAGTGCCTGTGGCTGGAGAGTGTCACAGATTTTTTTTTTTTCCAAAACAACCTCGAGACCTTTCGAAACTCCCACTAGATTCCCCTCTCTTGCTCCCATCGTAAATCAGGTGCTTCAGATATATTTGCACACCTCTATAATGGAAATATTGGTAGAAGGTACCTTCACAGGCTGCATAGGGTTTCATTCTAGTACAAGCTTGACCAAGAGTGATGAAAAGTGCCCTTGGCTCCTACTGCAGGAGCAGGCAGAGATAGGAGAACAAACCATCATGTTTGATTCTGCAGTTTGTCAAGTAGTACCATGGAGGTGGTGGGCTGAGAAAGGCAGTTTCCTCACCTCTAACTCGTTGTGAGGAGGGAAGAGATGCAGGGTTGCACCTCGGGTAGGATGCATGAGGAGCAAACCCAGGTGAAAGGTAGAATGAAATCCAGCATTGATGTCTCCAGCAGGTCAGAAAGGAGGCAGGGATATGGGGGCTACAAGCAGGATGGGGAAACTCTGCTGGTTTCTATCTCATGCATGTGTGCACTGAATGACCACTGTGGACTACCCAAAGACTCGCTAGATCCTTCATCCTGTCAATCTGTGCATGGGAAACATTAAAACTAAGGGAAATTTACAGTGATCATCCAAGTAGAGCCAAAAAAAGGGATGATTTGTATGGACTGGCACAGTGAGAAGTTACTGGGATTTATTGAGTGTGCTGAGAGGACAAGCCTTAATTAAGAAGATTGGTCCGTGCATTAGACTGGTAAATGAATGACCAGCGTAGCTGCTTGTCTTTTAATAAATAAGCTATTAGGCTAGAGCAAAAACTACACTGAAACACAGTTAATCACCACCCTTTCGGGAATGTTACTTGAAATCATTTATCTATCTCTTGATTCTGTTATTCATTTACCAAAAAAAAAAAAAAAAAACAGTAAACATTTTGCTTTCTCCAGATCTAAAAGAGATTTCTGTGTTTGCCGTGCTAGCACAGGCTTCTGCTGTGTGCAACCCTTGCCAGTTGTCGTAAGCTGAGACTTGAGAGGATATTTCTTGTTTATCTCTCTGGAAACACAAATGCTGCATTTGAGACAGCATCAGCACTCTAGTGGGTAGCTCCTAATTTTAACCGTAAGGAAAACACTCCACTGTTACTTGGACAGCAAACATGAGGAACTGCAACCCGTGACGGCCTGGTCCGTCTGCCTCAAGGAGCTTTCTGCAAACAGTGGCTCTGTTAGGAAGGTATGAGCAGAAAACCTTCCCAAAGCTCCTGAACTAACAGGGCCAAGGTCTGGAGCTCTGYGAGGAGCTCGCCGGCCTGGCACTGAGCGTGAAGCCTGACACGTCCCTTAACCCACCAGTGAAGACTGGAGCACGCGGCCCTGCCACCAAGCTCCTTTGCACCACAATTCCTGCCCAGGATTTAAAAATCTTCTAGTTGGCACTTTTCACTGAAACTGAAGCAAATGTGAAACATTCCTTCTTTTTTTTTTTTTTTTTTTCAAAGAGAAAAGTCTGCTCCACCACCAGCAGTTGACCCAGCCCTGCAGAGAAGTAACCTCAGCGTCGCAGCATTCAGGATCACTATACGAGTTTGTCCCAGGAGCTCAAGAAAGATAGCACACTAATTCAAAACTGCTGGGAAATATTCAAGCCAAATATAAATTAGCCAGGCTGAAATTTAGTAAGGGTCTTGAGACCAGCACTGTGATTCCTGGGTAGTGTCACAGAATATATATTACAGAGTTTAGAGTGCTTTTAGAGAGATATACATCACTGCAGTGGGCATGAAGACCTGCCTTAAAAGGAYATGGAGGCATAATTTAATACAGAGACCTTGCTCCCTATATAAGCTGAATTCTTTGGAGGAGAGGTTTCAAATGGGCACATTCACGTTTTTCATTGCTCTTGCCAAAACGAAACATAGAAACAACAGCAAGATCTGCAAATGACCTGAAATTATTCCCCTGAAAGAAAGGATCAGCCTCTGTAGTCTGTAGCGAAGCACAAGGATATTAGGCTTGTTTTAATAATAGAAAGTTAAGATTTCTTAAAGGGTATTACTTGGGGATTAAGAGTCTTTTCAAGGCTGGTCTTAAAAAAAGGCAAAGGCTCTGTAATTATCTTGCTGACCAAAGGTAATTAGCAAATACTAGTTGTAGAAGAACTTGTATTGAACAAAGCCAGYGAGATGATTCATGAGAAATGATTTGATGAAGGGCTCCACTCTCCTTTGGTGAATTGACTACTAATTTGTTACGCTTTTTCTCTATTCAAAATGTATGAGCTTGGTTATTTCTGAAGATAACATTTCTTTTGCACGTTGTTACCRAGAATTTCACTGCACTGGCGTTTTCCAGCCCTCTTGGGGTGAGTCTCCCCCTCACGGCCTGCTCTTCCTCACTGCCCTCTCTGGTCCCAGCAGCACCGTGGGTCTGCGAGGTGAAACTAGGGGGAGGTTTGTGCCCTAAACATCCATCAACATTCATTTTCCTTCTCTTTTGTAACCCCCTTCTCCTCCATTCTTGCCGGGAGCCCCGAGGGAGCCAGGCCATGTTCTGCTCCATGCCCTGGGGACTAGCTGAGTTGCATGTCTGTGGTATCTGCCCCTCAGGAGTTTGTGTTCTCTTCCCTGGGTTCTTCATCACAACTCTCAAAAGTTTGCCATGCAAACCCTGATCTGAAATCATTCCCTGATGAACCCTGCACATGACCATGGTATTCACATCAATATCACCATTTGGACTAACCTCATAGTGGCAGATAAATTGCTTGTGATTTATGCAGTAACTTGGACCAGGATATTGGGGCTGATTTMCTTTGTGACTGCCAAGGCAGTTATTTGTTGTTCTTTAAGCCTGACTCCTTGTTTTTAACATGCATATGGTCCTTGCTTCCTTCTTCCCTTTGCCTGGCACATCTCTTTGGCTTGTAAACTTTTCCTGGTCCAGGGACTGTCTCTTTCCTTCTGTTTGTTTATTAATGTCGCTGGGCCCAGGCTGGGCAGCAATTGCTAAATGCAGCAATTGCATTTATGAGTACAAATATGAGAGTCACAGCAAACAGCAGCTACACAGAGAAGTGCAAATATTAGTCACAGCAAACTGTGTTGCTAGCAGAGCTGTAGAAATAGAACACGATGGGAAACAGCTTTACTTTGCTTATGTGCAAGCAAAAAATGCTTAAATAACTTTTTTCAGGCCTTGCACAAGTTGAAGTCTGAATATTGCTTTTCAGATACCAACTACAGAGTGGATTGGATATTGCTGGGGAGGGAACTGACAYTGTGCTAATGAATTATGCTATTGGGTGGCTATATAGAAAGGAATTACTAACCTCATGAATTTTACACAGTGTGATTGATTGCCTGACAATTTAGTGTGGATTGAAGTCACTGAATTGTCAGCTTTCCAGATGGTATTTCTCTCCTCTTACATCTCTATTTAGATATCCTTTATCTCTTTCATTTTATTTGATTTTTTCCATTTACGTTTTTTTTCAGCAAAGAATTCTTTCCTCCTCCTAACTCCTTTTAATTCATTCCCAAGTTTAAAGCACAAATAAAAATGTTGAATTGGAAATTCCTTGCAAGCTGCGAGAGGATTGACAAAACCCAAAGCACACGATGTCTTCTGCAAGCTGCGAGTGTGGAAGTAAACATTCAGAATGTATAGATTTCTATAAATCTATATATATAAATCTATAGGTTTATTGAATTTATATAGGTTTCATCCATGCCCCTTGCATGGATGCTGCATGGTGCGGATCACTCGTGCTGCACATGGGTGGTTCAGCTGCTGCCCCTTGTGAGAAGTTAGGAAAGCCTAAAAATGTAGATATGGTCCAAGTGTGCCAGTTGTCCTGAGCKCAGGGTCCATTACGTCCTGCAGCCAAGGTTGGGTCAGACTTTTCATACTTGTGCTTGTGCTCTATAGTCAGTATGATGCTCTACTTATGTGGCATTTTTCAACTGTGACTTTATTTTCTTGGGGCTTTGAAGTTGTCCTGCTCTTCCTCCTCATCCCGTCCTGCACATCCTTGACCAACTTGAGAGGAGTTTTGCTGTTCATTCTCCGACTAATATAGGAAGCAGTGAGGCAGCTGAGGCAGTGATAGAGCACAGGCTTTCAGATACTTCTCATGGCATAAAATTGGGTTGAGCCACAGTGACAATTCTGGCCTATGTAAGAGAAGAATGAGCAAACTGTCCTCTTTGCTGAAACCGTGTATGAACTAATATTAAAGATAATCATCCTTTTTCTGTTGTTCAGTATCACCTTTTCTGGAAATGTCATATAGAGCAATATTATTTCTTTCTAAAAAATACAAAAATGAATTCAAGCTGGTATCTTTGTAGAGTCACAGGATTTATTGATGACCTTCCTGTAAAGTCTAAATCTTTGCCACTTTGAAAAACATAGCACTCATGTCAGACACTGGAAAAGTTCCACTAAGTTTAGTTAATTTTTTTTATAAAGTTTATGCAGAATAAACCTGTGTAAAAGACTCTGGCAGAAGTAGAGCATAGAATTGCTCTGCTAAATAATAATAATAATGATAATAATAATAGTAATAATGTTCTTTAAAAGAGTGAAAGACCTGGCTCAGTATTTCTAGCACCTCTGTTCATGTTTGAAAAATACTTGCCGTAATACTTGTTAAATTTGTAGCCAGATAGTGTTGAAGTCCTTCCTTTGATTCTGATAAAGGCTTTGGAGTGAGGATACAACTCCAGGGAAGGCAAGGGGCTTTCTAGGTGCTTTGAAAGATCTGTAACAGCTACTTTTTCTGTATATGTTAAGGAAGAGTCTTACACTGTCCTAACTGCTTTGTTAAAAAGAAAGAGGTTGTCAATCTTTTTCTTTTCTTTTTTAATAAACTTCTCTCTGTTAGTGAATGGTGCTTGTTGCTCTGTTAAAAGGTCAATGCAGGCAGTGGGTATCACCAGGAGGTCATTAATCCTTTCACAATTAGTAATGGGGGAAAAACACTGTGGTGCTGAGGAAGATGTTCCGATGTTGCTCTGAGGAACGTTGCAGCCCAAACCTATAACCCAAAATAGTGGGTGCTAAGGTGACTTTTTACTGAGATTTTTTGTTCTTATCAATTAGAAACCTGATGTTGTTCACTGCTATTTTCTTCTCTGTATTCCTTTCCTCAGAGTAAAAGCAGCTCATGTGGGTAAAGTGAGAGGTTTTAAGTGATATAGAAGATTTGCTTGTAATACACTGCGCTGATAACAGTCTCTCAACTTTAGCATGGTGCTGTATGTTCTTGAGAGCACACGTAAACATGCAAACCAATAATAAATTAAAATGATCCAGGGAAAAGTTGATACATACATGATCTCGACGGTTTAATTTCTAAAGGAGCTAGGGAAACCTCATTAGCCAACACTGTTCCCTTTCACACCAACAGGAGTCTTCCTAGCAGAAATCTTTCTGGAACTATGACTGCATGAATATTGAAAAAAGAAATGAGGACAAATGAGAATAATTACTGCAGTTGGCAAGCATATTTTTGAGAAGTGGCAATACAAAGGAAGAGGTGGTATAGTGCAGTGTATCACAGAATGAAAAAGCACAATGATTTGAAATAAAAAGAAAATATTTGGGGCTAAGAAGTACCTTTTAACTATTATTTTATTTCATTTTACATAGTCTGCAGTGCTCTCCAGAAAAGTCATAGCATTTACGTGTCTTCTAGTGTCTTTGACATGACTGGCATATTTCATATATGTTTTTTTTCCCCTTTCATTCTCTTTCCTAATAATCAGTCAATGGTGGCAAAAACACTGTCAGTGCTATTCTTTCAATGAAGTGGTCATTTAAAATTCAACAGAGGATATCTAACTTAGTGTAGGAGGCCCCATTTTTTTGTGCAGAACTCCCATTTTTTTTTACTGAAGACAAGCTACTTAATATCTAGCATATCTCCAGTTCACAAAGAACACATACAGTTCACACTGAAGAACAGTGTCAGTTTCTTCTAAATTTGATCCAGAATGCAGAATTACTTTTATAAGGCACTGAAAACAACATAGGAAACRAGTGGGGTATATTCAGAGACAGGATACATTAATTTTAGCCCCAGGAAACCAAGGTTCCTGATTATAAAACTTTGGTGACACTCACTTTTCATTCAAAAATTATTTACTGAGCTGAGTCTTATGAAAATGGACGTTCAAAACTGAAAAATCCAAAAGCTGGGAGGCATCATCTGCAAGAAGCAGACAATTTTTGTATAGTTTTGAAACCTTAAATTAAGTGGTAAAGCTGCATACAGATTTTCAAACTCTTTCTCTGAAAAAAGTCATYGAAATTATGCCAGAATGTGCAAACAAATTCATCTCCTAGTATATTGCTTCAAAATCTTAGTCCATCCAAGGACACTATTCACTCTCCCAAAGGAAACTCTACCTCAGAAGCTTCACGGGCTTTCAGAAGAAACACTCATTAATGATGGGCTGGATTCCTCATCAAGGCTGTCATTAACTCACTCATGTTTTTCCACTCTTAGTTATTAATGAAGTCAKATAAATCTTATTTGAATCCACTGAATCTCTGAAAAACTAATTATAGATGCAGAGTAGCATGGAGAAAAGTGTGACTTTTTGAAGATGTGCCCAGGATTACTAGTTCTTGTCTGATATAATGTAATTTAGGGGGGAAAAAAAGATACTTGTTCTAAGTAGGTGAATCAGCTCCATTTTCTGTTATGGTTCCATGAATATAAACACAGCTTGTATCCTGGAGTCCCGTGCTCTTCAGAGGCATTTCTCACTTGGCAAGCCCATCTCGCTTGCAGGCCCACGAGAGGCAGGCGTGCTGCCACTGCTGGAAAAGCTGGCACGGGAAAAGCAATCTGGGCTTTGGGTGTACACAGCTAGGAGGAACTGCGGTGATGGGGATAATAAGAATTCCTGGAGAGAGACAGTGCTGGCCTCTAAAGATAAAATATTTACCTCAGATGAGTCCTGTGGGCTGTGGAGGCACATGCTCTTTCTAGAACATCTCTACTGGCTGATGAGATTTCCGCTGGCGCCTGCCTATTACTGCTTGTGTGAACATGGTCTATCCCATCTCCAAAACAAGAAAAAAAAAACCAAAAAAAACAAAACACAAGCTGAATTAAACATGTCAAGTAAGTCAGATCATTCTAGTGGTGACAGGTCAGGGAGTGACACAGAGCTAACAAAGCCTTATGTGTCACTGTTCRGGGAGTTGCTGAAAGACGTCGTGGGGTCTCCATCCTTGAAGATATTCAAAAAGATATTCAAAAGATATGGACAGGGTCTTGGGCAACATGCTGTAGGTGACCGTAGGGAACGTGCTTGAGCAGAGAGGTTGGACTCCAGAGGTCCCTACCAACCTCAGCCCTTCTGTGATTCTGTGAGTGACCTTGATCCATCCCAATGAAGATCTCCTGGGAGCAGGAACACGCAAGCTAAAAGAGGACACATGTCCATACCAGTAGGTACTTCAGGAGTTACCTTTCCTAATTTTCCTGAGCAGCACTAGCAGCTTCTTTCATGCTGTTGCACTTCAACTGTTGGCAAATTAGGGTTTCTACAGCAATCACAGGAGATGTAAAAGGTCAGCTCACAGCACATCTTTGAGAGTAGATGGAAAACAGGTTTTCAGTGGCCACTGGAAGTTTCAAACTGAGAAAATATTTTAGTTCTCCTGTTGTCTGCCTTCCAATATTCCTTAATTTCCTTGCTCAATAAGCATCTCATCCACTGCCATTTCTTCTGAATGTTCTGGCTGACCTTTCCCATTTTGTGAATGTGCGGGGGAAGTATCTCATCTATTAAGAAACCTGTCTATTAAGTATTAATAACCTTGACAAAACATCTTTGTAAGGGGACCTTTAGTCTGAAAGTACCTGGAAAAGAGCCCAGACCATTGGAAATCCCACCGCGTGCAGAATTATTCATTGTGTTCCCATTTAAATAGTAGAAAAATATCTGACCATGACTGAACAAAATATTTAGGCATATGCCTAGCTCTGTACATATGAATAATCCCACTGCAAGCCATGGATGTATTCTTGTAGGGATGTGCTTATATACTTGATAGAATAATAGAAAATGTTGTCATACAGTAAAGAGGAAACCAGTACTGTAGTAAAACTACAAAAGAAACTTGAAATTTGGTTGTTTATTCCTAGTACTCTGTCCACATTAGGTTATTTTCTCACTGAATAGTCCGGATTTATTACAAGTGGTCCAATGACAGTTTAATGGGGGTATAAAGCAGATTAAAAACACAATATTCACAAATATAATTCAGAAAGAATTGCATGGTACACTTGACCATTTTATTGTTGTTAGTGTTGGTGAGGATACACCAGGATACTTGTATTTTATTGGTACCTAAAAAATAAATGTTGAATAAACACATGTGTTTTGCCTTCCAAGCTGTACAGCTAAAAGTGGCTAAGCTTTCTATGCCCAAGTCAGAGTGGATAACCTCTTTTTACCTTCAATCATCACACAATTGCTTTTGGCAGGAACTCTGGAAAGTTTTAATGGAAAAGGAGTAGCATAGCCACAGGATGAAGAGATGAATGTCTATCTGGTCTTTCTGCAGATAATGGACATGTCTCCAAGATGACACGTTGTCCTTAGTATTGTCCTTATAGTTTATTTAATTGGTACAGCAAAGTAACGGTCATTAACATGTGCTTGTTATATTCTAGGAAAACAGACTGCATGTTTTGGGTTCCTGCCTCTTCAAAACTAATATTCCAAGAAGTGAGACAGTGACTTTCTTCAGGAAATGAGTTCAGTTTTGTTCTTGACATGCAGTTAATTTTTTCTTTTTTAATTAAGTTCCATGGGAAAAAAAGAAGCATAGATTTTGAAAACAAATGTCAAAAAGAAAATAAAACTTAAAAAGAAAATAAAACTTAAAAAAATAATACTAGTAGAAACAAAATCAGAAGTTTGTTTTCAGGCTTAGAAACAGGGACAACAGCCTATCCAAGGAGCTATATAGGTGATGGTATTTTTATCATCTGATATTAAAACTATAAGCAATTTCTTCATACTTCCAGCTGGGACATTAGAATATGATTGTGTTACAGATCAGAGTTCCTCTACAYGGAGGAACTGTGCAGAGATAACACAAATATCTCATATCCCACGGCCTCCCTCCCCAAAATAATAATAACAATAATAATAATAATAACAAAAAGCTATAGAAGGATTATTTTGAGCTGTGTTTTTTGCTCAGTTTTGCACTAAAGGTTGCATCCAGGGTTGCATCCAGTTTTGCAACTGAAGGTTGCTACAGCAGGGAGCTGTCGCACAGTCATTAATTAGAGAGCTATAGTGCATTTTAATCATCCTAGTTTAATTGGATTTRCATATAGGGGGAGCAATCAAGAATAGGAAAGCATCAGAAGTGAAAATGAGGTTTTGAAATGTATTTTAGAAGCATATCAAGAGGTTCATCTTTCATACTCTTCAAGTAGGCATATTTTGAGTGTTCATCCAAACCTTTTGAGTTTGGTCTGTTGCTAATAGATTATCTTTTGCTCCCAGTTTTTTCTTTCAGCTTGTCGGAACTTCTGCTTTTTTTCTCAACCCTTTTATGCCATTTAAGTTCTTGCCCTTGACAGTCCCTGAGGGGACACAATCCAGGCCACACCACACTTTCTGACAGTCTCCTTTAACAGGCATTCCAATGCACTTTTCATACTTCATCCTTCATGCAGCCTTAATCATCTTCCCTTGAAAGAGAAATGGTACATCTCACCTACAGTATTTCTAAGTATACACTTCTTTCTTTGAGCTCTTTCTGGTTTAAAATTGACAGTGAACTTCTAAGGAGGCAATTAAGTTGCAGTTATGTAACTTTTCTGTTATCTTTTTTAGGAGTTTTGGTTCCAGGCTTAGAAATTTTGCAGTTATGTAACTTTTGTGTTGTTATTTTCAGGAGTTTTGTTTTTGCTTTTGCAGGAACTTTGCAGACTATCTACCAGTTCTGCTTTGTGATTTCAATGTTGTGTAATTTTAAAAGTACCCTAGCAATATATTTTGTTTATAATCCAACAACAGATTTCATAAAGAATTAGCACCAGATGTGATCTTAGGAAGACTTGCCTGGTAACAGTCAAGGATTAGATGTTACTGCATTGGGTGGAGCTCAGCAGAAATGTGCCACACTGGTCCCATAGCATTGCCCAGTACCATGAAGGAATTTAAGAGCACTGACTTTTCTGGTCTCTTGCACTGTTGTTCCAAGAGCACTTGAGGCAGAGATGGTTCTGGAAATGCRGGGTTTACACAGGCTCATCCTATCGACCGTCTTTAAACACAGCCTCTAGCATCCTGCTTCATYCTCAACATGGTTTCTTTTCACCAGGGCTAGAACTTGCTGCTGCTGTGACTATCAGAACCCTTATTTTGCTCCCCTGGAATAAATAACAAAAACAACCCGTCCCCATTAAGGTGCAGCAATTCAGCATCCTGACATTTATGAGCTCCCTGTAGGAGTTTAATTAATTAAGGATGAGTCTGCATTCTTCACCGGGGAGATGGGCTGTTTTTTGTTTACATTGTTATAAATAGTCACATATGTTGGAACACTTTAGGAAATGCCAAGGAAATATGYTTTCCTCCCACTTGGAAAAGGTTCTCTCTCAGCATTCCCATTTGTTGTCTTTGTGTTCTTTGCCTCCAGTAAAAGCCCTGAGACAGGCATGGCTTTCAGGGAGAAGGCTTGTGAACAAGTAGCCTTCAGTGCAGGTTAACTCATTTAACAAAAGATTAAAGGAAGAATGAGATAAATAGGAAGTATGGAAATGAAAAGTAAAGTTAAATGGGTCCTGCCAATATCCTTAAGGCCAAGTATTTGTTTGCCTCACAATAAATCTTCAATGTATTCTGCYCTGTTGGATAGCTTAAAGGTAAAAATATTGATATTCAGTATAAAATATTGCTACTTTTGATTTTTTTTTCTTTTTAAAGGTAGTGACAATGAAAAGTATGGATTACAGGTGAGATGAGCTCTGCAAGATGTGACCAAGGCAATAGGAGGCAGGTGGCAGGAGATAAACAACCAGATAATATAGCAAGAAAGTTAGTTCCCAAATAGCTCATTGATTTTGGTCCAGGAACTGTCGTTATAGCACCAGAGGGGAGCAGGAGCAAGTGCAGTGAGAGTCTTCCCAAAGCTGTGATGGTTTTTTCAGATCCAATCTGATGAGCAAGGTCTTTTTTCTTCCTGCCCAATGTAGAATGACCAAACAGAGCAAAACTGCAGAAGTCTCTTGGGTGGCATTCTTCATTTACCTGTCTTAGTTTACAGTCCCTCTTGCTGCAGGGTCTGATTAATGTAATGTTTGAAAGAAAGTCCTAGGCATTAAAGTGCACAATACTGATGATTTTTAAGAAATTTTAGAAAGAAAAATCCCCCGAAAAGTGGAAGAACATCCTGTTATCAGTCTCAACTTCATCCAAATTTGTGGGTGTCTAGAAGTCAGAGAATGCTGACCACTACCTTCTAGCCTGACAAGTGGATCTACTACCCACCACTGTGCTTCTGTCCATCCTTCCAGTAGAGTTTAAGAGGCTGATATCTGGAAGGATATCTACCCAGAATTTGGAGATTGGAGAAAAGAGGCCGAATGAAGAGTCTGGCATGTACTCAAGGGGAAACAAGGCACATGGCCTTAAATGTTAGAGAGTAAGCATGCAGATAGGAGGCATGCAGACCCCTCGGCCTACTGAGGAAAGSCCAAGAAATAAGTGAAATCTCCAGCATATGGGCCAGGAGAGAGGCACACACAAGCCTTAAAACAAGAGGAGAAGCTTGGTATGGGAAGGCTGGAGGACACTATGTACCCAGTATGAAAAGGGGAAGATTGAGTGACTAAGGAAGGATGTAKAAGGCTGGCTCAGAGAGGTCTTGAAGGTTTGCAAGAAATGCCTCATGCGCATGTCCTAGGAGCATGTCCTAGGAGAGCTGCTGAGAAAGTGTCTCCACAAGATAAATTAGCATGCCCTGAGCTCTGTGCTGGCAGAATTACTGCTCTCAGTTCCTCCAGCAGCATGTTTTAAGCTGGCTTAGACGTGTCCAAGCTGCTYTGTGCCACTGCAAACGCACTGTTACTAGTACTAAGCCAAGGCATCCAGCCCCTCCTTTTACAGAGCTGTAATTTCTTTGTGATAGAAAATTCTGATACTGCAGCCTCTGTGTTCCCTTGAGRTCTAGAGCTGGGAGCAGAACAAGGGAGAAGGAAAATGACTTGGCAGCACAGTAACTGCAACATTTAGAAAAGGCATGTGGATTCCATGCACTATTCTCAGTATTATTTGTGGTCTTATCCAAAGTAAAATCATAACCCATCCTGCTAGGCAGGACCCAAACCTCTGTCATCCCTTGGGTGTCCCACTGCAAGGCTGCAGAGTCAGGCTCCCCAAGGCCTCCGGGCTCCCTAAGGCCTGATCTCCTCTGGGCCTCCAGCTCCTGAGATCCTAGCTCAGCAACTTAGTGGTTCTGGGATTTGTATGGGAGACAGGAGATGTGAATGTAGCTTCTGCACTGCCTGGGGATGCAGTTAGCGGTCTTGGTGAAAATGATTTCAAGAGGCAGGTTTCCTGGTCTAACAGATGAACACCACTGAGAGGCAGAAAACAACCTGTTCCGAGTACGTATTTAATACCAAACCTGGCACTTGCTGTATAGCCTGTGTACTAATAAACTCACTAATCCCTGAAAACACTCTGGATAACTCCCTGCTGAATAAATGAGTTGAACTCATTGAGAGACAGGTCTGAAGACTGGCAGGCATAGGAGGAACCACCACATGTCTGCATTGAAGGGCAAGATCTTTCCTTTCAGCCTTGTCAGCTGAACAACAAAAATCTAATGTATCCCTGAGGCAACTTGCTACTTTGTGTTGTCTAAATCAAATATTTTTCCATAATATCTTTCCATAATATCTTTCCATAATATCTCCCTCTTCCCATATCGAGTACGTATTAGCAACCCCAAAATAGAATAGCAGTCCAGAAAAGTGTTTGCTTCACGGAGGACATCTAATATCCCCAGATGTTAGGACATCTAACATACCCCCCACAACTGCATATGTCCTTCATATACATAGTGATTTTCCAGGTGTTGCCTGGAAACTGCTTTGAAAGATATTTTGGGAAGATGCTTTATTTTGGACTATAGCAAATACGTGTATTTAGACAAAAGGAAACATATACATTTACAAGATAATAGCTTTGTGGAAATTTGTGCTTACCTTTTATTGCATATTCCTGATAAGACTGAATTATTTTTCATAAAATCATTTTTATTTATTAATAAAAATGTTGTTATTAGAGAAAATTACGCATGACACTATTATGACAGTATATGGATTTTTGCTCAAGCTAGTGATTATATGTTTACAAACAACAGATTCAAATGAAAGGCCTGCAAAAAAAGGACAAGATCCCATTTCCAGAAGATCATGACAGTGTCTTGATTTTCCATGAGCAAAAATAATAAAATATATGGGTTTATTCCTATCTTTAAGCATTAAGGAGAAGAACAGATTGCTTTTACTCTCTTCCACGCTGCTCATTGGTATTTGCTTCCATTTAAAGCACTGCAAAGTATAATCAAGATACTTCTGAACTTTTCTCTTTATCCAAACAAGGCTGAGCTCTGTCTTTCAAGTCGCTGTGTTGTTGCTCACCAAGGGCTCCAGACACTTTGCCATTTGCAGAGCGAGGGTGGCCCCCTGACTGCAACAGCATTTCCTACCGCTGCTGTGGTGGAGAGGGGGAAAGGCATTATCTAAACATCCAGTCTTAGTTTCTGCAAAGAAGCCTGACTTAGTGATCGCAGCTGCCTATCTTTGGCAGAAACTTTGCTGTGTCTGCTCTGGTTTCCCTGCCTGCCAGCAGGTCCCCTGCYCTGGCCAGACGTGGCTTTGATGAGCTGTTGAGATAGACTTGGAGAGCRCACACGTCCTATCATCTAGGCTGCCTCTGTTGGGGAAGATACATGACCGGCTGTGGCAATGCCCCTTGTGCTAGTTCTCCAAAACATGATTGATTATTGTTATGGTGGATGGTTGTCTTCTGTAATTTTCCTTAGCTTAGCTCTATCTATGCACAAGTCCTGTTTGGTTGTCTCTGTCCTAGCTGTTATTCCTTGGTGAGGAGGACACATCCTAGCTGAATCTCTCAATTCGGTTGATTTTGGCAGAGTTGTGAGGCCTAATTTTGAAGTACCAAAAGTTCCAGAGGACCTTAAGAAAAAATTTCTTAACAGTGAGGGTGACAGAGCYCTGGAACAGGCTGCCCAGAGAGGTTGTGGAGTCTCCTTATCTGAAGATTTTTAAAACCTGCTTGGATGCAGTTCTGTGCCCCTGTGCTCTATGGGCAGGGCAGGGGATGGGCAGGGATGGGCAGGGATGTTGGCAGGGATGTTGGACTAGATGATCTCTGGAGGTCCCTTCCAACCTTAGGCATTCTATGATTCTATGATTCTATGATTCTAATTCAGATTTTCAAGTTTTTGGCTATGTGTAGTACGTGACTTCATATTATATTCACCTCATATGGTGGCCCACCAAATCAAGGAAGTCTGAACTAGGATTGCTTTCCTGCTGAGGAAACAAAATAGACACTTAGATGGAAGAGTTACTAACTGGCAAATATTTCAGTTAGGCTGTTCTCATCTTCTAGGGCTATCCATATCCATTAGAGGTCTTTCCTAAACCTATCCACCTCTCATTTGACCACACTTCTAACTATACACAGTGTGACTTTATATATATGAATTATGACTATTCATACAAATGAGGAATCCTGGATTTATCTCAGACACTCATCTGACCAGCAAGCCTCTAAAACCAGTTCTGCATGCAGCAAGCCAGAGAGCTACAACTAGCAAAGTTCATTTCCAGCATGTAATGACAGAGCAAATCTCATTCATCGTCTCTGGAGCACTTGCTGACAAATCCAAATAACTTTTTTTTTTTTTTTTAAACATGGTTTAAAACATGGCTAAATGGTTGCTATTTTGTATTGATGTTTCCTGTTCTTGTTTTTTTTCTAAATTCCTAGTCAAGTATTTCTTTGATTGGTGATGATTTGGCCCACCCTTGTAGAACAATTGGATGTAGATGTAGAACATTAGCTTCCTCCAATAAAATGCTTATTGTCTGGAATTGCCTTTTTTTTTTTTTTTTAACATGGTGATCTAGTTATTGATCTAAATCAACTAAATTACAGCAAATTAACATAATTAAGTAAAAGATTGAATGATTCCACTGTCCAACACTATCAGAAGAAATAAAGCTATAGCTAAGATTTATTTTGTTCATTATTTCTCTCYGTACATCTGCTTTTTTTTTCTGTAGGAACTTGAAATGTTAGCACCAAATTGCCTGAAGCATTTTCTTTTGCCAATAATACTATCTGCTCAGACTCAGCAAAACATGTTCAAGCTTTTCCAACATAAGCACTATGCACTTCATGAAGTCCAGATTAGATTCTTTATGAAACCAAYATTGGTTACATAACCACGGTGCAGTTTAATTAAATGTGAATTATCATCAAGAACATTCCTTTTGGAGAATTTTACAGACTGCTTTCCAAGGATAACAGGGAAAACCTTTCAATCTGACACACTGGGAGGAAGGAAATAATTGCTGATTTTAYATATTTAAATTAAGTGCTTTTCTATTTGGATCACATTTCAGCGGAACCTTTCTGTCTTCAGTTGACATTTAAGAGGATAGTTCAGGATAACTTTGTGTGGATATTGCACCGATCCATTCCTGTGTAGTCTTTCCAGTTCACAGACTGGAACTGCATGAGAAATCTGATGGGTTGTTTGGTAGCTCTCCCTGTGCTAAAGGTTCTGGGAAGTTTGTAGCATCTGACCATGGGCCTGTTCCTTGCTATCCCACACTTCTGAGCTCCAAGATCACATGTAATCTTCATGTTTTTGTACATATTTTGTACACATTTGTACATTATACTTTTCTAATAAATAACCTAGTAAGGTTTTTTTAGTCTATGTCACTCAAATTTTTGCAAGCTTTCACCTGTAAAATTTTTACAGGCTTTCACCTACACCCTTAATACACCTAATGTTTTGTGCAAAATAGGATTTTGCAGGCACCACTGTTAAATAGTCATTTCAGTCAACTTGAGGTTCTTTGCAAGTACTTAGAGACCATAAGAAGACATATAAACAGACTTCAAGTAAGACAGGATAATACTATCAAGAGAAATAAAATACCCTCTTGTGTAGCTCATGTGAATTCGATAGGTATTCTAAAAAATAAGTTTAATTTCAAAAGCATGCAAGCATCATTAATTAGTAATATACTGTCTCACCTATGATTACAACTTCCATATTGTCAGGAGCCAGAAAATGAATATATTATCCATATGTCTGTATTCAAAGCTCATTAAAATTAGTCTCGAGGCTTTTCTCTCCATTCTTTTTAATAAGCTTTAGACCACATCTGCAGCCTGTACCTATATTTATTTATTTATTCTATGAAAGCACCYGTGTGCATAAACTCCTCTGTTCCTCTAAAGGCCTGTACATTTCTGCTCTTTCAGGTCTTATAAGACAACTTGGCCTGCTTCCTTAGTTATGGGGAGYTGAAATTAATTCTCGCAATTAATTAGGTTTGTTGTTGCAGTGGAACCTTTTGACAGCCCCCAGGCTGGACCAGTCAGACCCTTCTGCAGTGCAGGAGCCCAGCCTTGCCTGACAGCCAGATGGATAGGAGATCATGATAAAGCTGGGGCTACTATTAGAAAAGAAATGGTAGCTCCTTACTGCATAACCTCATCTCATCCTTAACCAAGGGAAAGCAACAGCCTGGTGCTTTCTAAGGATCCCCTGCTCCATAACCTCAGATAGCTGCTGCTGTCTCCRTGATGAGTTGGAGCAGCAAAGTCTCTCTCCCATCCCACTCTCCGCTATCATCCCGCTCTTTCCTCACTGCAGCACAGGGAAGTGTCCTTATGGCTCCAGTGTTACCGGAGTGTTAGTGCCCCTAATGTAGAAAAGTTTGATAGCTAATGAAGACATTCTGAAACTGGAATCCACTGAAAAAAAAAGGTTGGATATTTTCTGTTTCTCTAGTTCAGACCAATTTAGTACATGAATTTTGTGTGCATGGAAATTAAATTTCAAAAGTTATTTAAATATATGAGCTAAAAAGRGATCAGCAAAGTATTTCTGCAAGTAACCAACATTGTGTTTCAGGGCCGAAATCTCTGCTATTGAAATGCATTTGTAAACCAATAGCTGTGAATATTCATGGTGCATTAGGATCTCAGCATGTCTGTAAAGGATCCGTTTGCAAGAGACACAGACAGCAGGGCTATTGGGTTGCTTTGTGGGTGAGCTGTGCAGCACTGTGGCATTTTGCCTCCACTACCAAAAAGATGCCCCAATGATGATGAAAGCCATTTCAGGTAGGACTTTCACTGCTCTCAATTCCAGCTTTACAACGACAGGTTTTAAACATCGACTTGTTGCCCTGAAGAGTTGTCCTGTGCACAGAAGTGCAGCAATAGGAGTGTGGCCATGGAATATATGAAGGATTCCCAGCAGAGGTGGCTTTTTAGGTCAAGACATGGCTGCTGCTCAGGGATGATAAATCCAGCTATAGGGCAACAAGTATGTGAGAAAAGAAGGGTAGTGCTGCCTTGTGTCATGGCCCAGAGGAGGGCAACAGAGATGATTAAAAGTGAATGTCAATTTATTATTTGATAAGGTGAACATCTCTCGTATGAGGAGAGACTGAGTGAGTTGGGCCTGTTTTCTCTAGAGAAGAGAAGGCTGAGAGGGGATCTGGTTAACATGTATATGTTCATGAAGGGTGAATGTAGGGAGGAAGGGGCCAAGCTCTTCTCAGTGGTGGCCAGTGACAGGACAAGGGGCAATGGGTGTAAGTTGAAATACAGGCAGTTCCATCTGCATGTGAGGAAGAACTTCTTCCCTGTGAGGGTGGCAGAGCCCTGGAAGAGGCTGCCCAGGGAGGCTGTGGAGTCTCCTTCTCTGGAGATCTTCCAAACCCGCCTGGCTGCCACCCTGTGCCCCGTGCTCTGGGTGTCCCTGCTGGAGCAGGGGGTTGCACTGGGTCATCTCTAGAGGTCCCTTCCAACCTTGAACATTCTGTGATTCTGTGATTCTGTGACATCATTGTGTCACCATGGAGCTCAGAATGTAAAGAGGAGGAAAAGGAGGAGGGAGCACAGTGACTGGAGACATGAGGAAGGAAACGGGAGATGGGAAGAGGTCCACAGAAAAGATGAGGTGGCAGCCTGAATTGTAACAACTCATGGATTCTTCTCAGGTACAAGACAGTAATATTTTTACAGTAACAGAAATAYAGAAGTACTGGATTTAACACAATGCAACATTTTATAGAAAGAGTAAAACTCAAGTAGATAAACTTGACTTGAAAGGCTTCAAGTGCCATTTTATAGTAAACAGAATAAATTGCTTTTATTGTGTTGTATTAAACCTGTTACCTTCAAGGAACTGCAAGAGTAAGACTGCAGTTCCAGAAATATGTAAGACCTACCTACATCAATCTTACCAAATTCTTAGCATATATCAGCACATCTGGCATATTTATGTGGTTCACACTGGTGTTTTTCACAATGCAAACTTTTATTTGAAGTGGAAAGAGGGCAGGGTAAAACTCTAAATGTAGTAATTATAAAATACATATATATATTTCCAGTAAGCCAGTATAACAACATTTGGGATATCATCTTTGCTCTTTAAAGATGAGTTATCTCTACAGACATCTAATGGTGAACAGTAAGGGTGAGATTTTTTAAAAAAGGTAAAAAATGTGAGAAATAATCAAAACATACACTCACATTAATTTTTGTTATAATAAATTATAATAAATGGAAAATGTAACTGAAATACTAATACTAATACCTGATGAACAATGTGGTACAAGTAGTCAAAGCCATGAGCATAGTACTAACAGTGTCCTGCCTATGATTTCTCTGCTGTGGGATGTTGCAATTAGCTACATTAATTTTRAAGAGAGTCTATCATGTAAATGCCCGTCATGTAGAGGGACATCTGCTGTGGACTGAGGTGAATGCATGACCGTAATTTTATGTCCCWATATATAKATTATTATATAATATATATCCCAATCTTCTCCAGAAAGTGAKTTTATCATGAGATGTTATTCAGAAATGAGGAGATTATTATACATAGACCTTCATAGGTGCTTTTATRTTATTTTGGCAGGGTACTGAGTCTTTGAGCAGTTCTGCTTGACAATGAAAGGCAGCCTGGAAGCTGGAATAAGTTATAATGCAAAAAAAAAAAGCTTATTGTAAATGCCAATTAATGCCCATATGCTTTCAGCAGTATTGAATTAAAGCTTTCATGACCTCCGTGGGATAAGAGGCTGCCATATTATATAAAAGGAACATAGTTTGAGAAGARAGAACATATAAAAACTTCAGAGATGAAGGGTTCCTTAGTCTATTAGGCACAGGGGAGTCAATCGGTGTTCGGAGAACAAAGTGAGAAATGTCGTGTGTGGGAGGAAAAGGGAGGCCCACCAGACTTCTCAGCAGTGCACTGCCCCAAAGCCCTGACTTTCCCATGTTTGATCCTCTCTTTCTCCCTGTGTTTGCATCCATGGCAAGGTTGCTAACAAACACATCTCTCATTCAGCCACGCAGAACATTAGTCTCAGATAGCATTGCAGTGACCCAGATGCAACATGAAACACAGAAATCAGAGCTAAGGGTGATGAAGGCCACTCTTAACCTGTTTGTCTAGACAAAAACCAGGATGCAGCTCAAGCCCCCTCAACCTCTCCCAACCTGGAGGAAACTGCAGTGGCAATTAAGCTTTTTAGCTTTTCAGCCAAAACACTGGTGCTCTCCTGTGGACACCTGAGAGGGCCCAAGACCTGAAATTTTCTGAAAGTCAAAACCTCTAACTGGAAGGGAAACTGCACCCTATGCGCATGGGGTCCACGGTCCCCAGAAAATGCAGTTTGTGGGTGAGCATTTCCACCCATCTCCGTGATGTGTGCCCGCAAGTATCCTAGGGTTCAGAGCACAGAAGTGGAAGTGTGCATCTCAAGCAAATGTTCAGATTCTCACTTGAAGTATTCACAGTCTTCAGAGCGTTAGAATAAGCAATCTTTCAGARATCTCTTGATCAAATAATAAACTGACATTTTATGCAATCAGTACAGCACCGGATGCGGACTCTTAATTCTTGACACAATGCCCCGTCAAGTCTTAGAACGGTTTTATTTGCCTTTTGGCCAGTTTTCCCTCTCCTTCTCTCAACAGTGAATTTTGCAGCCTGTTGAATTTTCAGGCCTATTACCTGAGCCCGTGTTCTCTGCTGTGTACACAGGCTGATACGCACTGTTTGCTGACCTGGCATAAGACCCGCTCGGCAGAACAAGTGCTTGTAAAGACACTCCTCTCTGAGGCTGCCGGGTTCCTGATGCACTTCCAGTTCCTGCAGTGCTGGATATTGCCTTGGAGGATATTCTTGCTGCAGCTTGAGAACCCGGCCTTGTGAACTAAGCTGCACGGCCAAGGAGGTGCTGAGACATTAATGACTTTGGTAGCATTTTTGCAGCAMTGTCATAACTAGTTCTCTTAATAATCTGAGCCTTTTTCTTCATGTTGCAGACATTCTGAGCCAGCAGAAGGGCTCAGTATAAAGGGTTTCTGAGTGTTTTTTTATCTTGAGGAATCTCAGTATTTTCCACTGAAGGTGCAGCGCCTTTCATATACCTGTTGACAGTAGCTTGGGTGCAATTTCACATTTTATCTAACTTGCAGTAGCTACGAAATTCCTTAAAACAGTTTTACTTCTTCCCACTCTCCACTCTTTCATGTTCCAGTTCCTGTTGTTTCCTTTGSGTCAGACCTAGTTGTCATGTTCACGTGCAGATCCTTGGAAAATGAACCCATCAGAAAACAAAGAATTTGCTTCCTAGTTGGGAAGGGGAGCTGGACAGACCTGCCCTGCAGTGTCCCAGTAGCTTCAGCTGACAGCGGGCAGACAGAGGGGACCTGGTGGCTGGGACAGTCGGGAACCCGTTTTGGGGACAGCCTGTGATGGTCCCGGAGGGTGTAATGTGAGATGCTGCCACAGCTGCCTGTCTTTGCCAGATTCCTTAGAAGTGGTCTCTTGATCCTTGGGGATCTATAAACCACAGGAAAACCGCTACTTACCTAATTGGATTATCAGCTAGCTCACTCGCTTGTAATACATATCTAAATGAGGCTTAATTTAGGATATTRATTACATCCTGAGCTGAAAGAATGTGCATAAGTCTTTAATTATACGGAAAGATGTCAAATCTTTAAATTTCTCTTTATTTCAAGGGCTTAAATTGGTGGTTGCATGTGATAACTGTTTTACTGCACAAATTGGCTTTGGCCAAGTACCGACACAGTAGYCACATGGTCAAATGCTACCCAGCCATCATAAAAGAGGATTTTTTTTTTAATTTACTGTTTTCTTATAATGCTTCAACATTTTTCCATCTATTTTCTTGCTGTCTGTCATATTTGACAGTGAATGGATTTATGCTTAAGTTTTTGTTTGTTTTGTAAAGACTACAAATTGTCTTTGCCTTCACTCTGTTCATGGTGTAAAGGGGGCCCCTTTCTGCCCTGGGCTTAATCAGTGGGGGATTAATCAGGGGGATTGCACAACATAAAACACTAGTGTACTCATATTGAAAATAAATACAGTATGTCTCAAGAGCAGCCTTGCATTAAAGGGCGCCAACACTGGTGTTTTTACTGATCCTTTTGTAACCCCRCTGTCTGTGAATGGAGTGCCAATACTGTGCTGGCACACAGAAGTGCATCGCTTAGTTAGAACAAGTTGTGATAGTCTTTGAGAAGCCCTAAAATTATTCATTTCCTAGTTCCTGAACCAATTCATCACATGGAAAGCTTGCACATTGAGCAAAGCCAAAGAGAAGAAAGGAGATGGAGAGATCTTTTATAATTAACTTTATAAGAACAAATGTGTTCAGTTTATTGTGAAGGACTGATGTCTCTTTAAAGATCCTAAGATAAATCCTCAGAAGTTACTCAAAAAGTATTATTTTGAGACTGAGAAACAGTGGAATTTCCCTTGGTATAAAATAATTCAAAGATTAAATCTCGGCTCTCAGCCTTTTTCAACACCTTTTTGGCACTTAATTACATTATTTTTAAGGAAAAAATGTATTAAGTATTGTATTAAGAATTAAGTCTTTTTTTGTAGCAAAGCTGTGCTGCAGATGGGAAGCACACAAACATGCAGGACAGAAAGACAATTGCAGCCCTGCATGAGATTGTGTCTGGAATCTGAAACGAATGACATGAAGGCTTCTTGCTTATATCTCAGASAGTTTGGAAGTCCTAATGAAGGGAAAGAGAACATTCATCTGATTCAGGTTACATATGTAAATATCTATGACATAAACATCTGCCTAAAAACAAAGATATTGCATATTAAATGAAATTACTTAATATACTTTTTTTTTTTTTGGACATATGTGCCTCAAAAGCATATGAAGAATCTGTTCTCCCTCTCTCCCAATTCTTTTCTTGCCTGGTCTTGTACCATGCCTGGTCTTCCTTTACTGAGAGAAATGCCTTCCTTTCCTGCCCATCTGTAACCTGGCCAGAACTGTTGTTACTTTACCACATAATCTATTCTGCATCCTGTCCTCAGTATAAAAGTCAGTTGCACTGAACTTACAGCATCATAAATACGCCTTTCCTCCTTTTTGGGGATCCTGTAATAAACCAAATAATGAACTTTGGGTTTCCTTGGTTCAAGTGGGATTTTTAAACCTGCTTAGTTTTAGCATCCTTTGAAATTAATGGCAGTATTGCCTCTCTAGTCAGTTTAAATTAAAGTTAGGCCAACAGGGACTACCCTCACARATCTCATTCACTCTACACTTGTTCTTTGAAGGAAACTCATTGTATTAGCAATGGTTAGAATCCCACATAGAACCACAATTCCTAATTGTTGCTCTGATTTTTATTTTAGCTTCTGACAGCAAAGAAATACAGGTACTATTTGTTCAGACTGTAAAGCAGCCATAACTGCCTGCCTAGTACATAAATGTAATACATTCATAGACAAATCTCTCTTAAAATATTCCTAGAAACAGTGATCTCCAAAGATTCCTGAAGTCATTCACGAGGCTGTAGCATTGTGGGTGAGGCAAATAAAGAGGCTTTCTAGCCCTTTTGAGGGAAATCTTTCAGCTTTCTACCTAACTTAAAAATCTGAAATAAGATTGAAATAAGCTAAGATGAGCTGAATCACAACTTTTAAAGAGAAGCAATGAAAATTAATCTCTGCTTTTGTGCCACAATCAAGTTTCCGCTATCTAGTGTGCCTTCCAAGTGCTTAAAGTTAACTTGAATGCATCTGCATTACGCTGTCTGTGTAATGCAGATATTGTACCAGCCCCTGAAACCTGTCTTCAAGAATATTCTGGGAAGTTTTCCTCTAGTAGGCAATATCTGAACTGGATTATTTCTGTGGAGTCACATAGATTTAAAGGGACCTCTGGCACCTCTGGAGGTCTCTAATTCAATCTCCTCTGAAAGCAGGTCCTATCACAGAAAGTTGCTCAGGGCCTTGTTATGTTAACTTACGAGTATCTCTAAAGACTGAGATTCTTCCACCTATCTGTGCAAACTGCTGCACTACTTGACCACATGCTTTTCTTGAATCAAGTCAAAATATCTCATGGTCCACCCAGTGTCCATTCCCTCTTGTCTTTCTCCTGTGCACCTCTGAGGAGAGTCCGACCCAGTCTTCTCTACACGTTTCTTTTACATCATTGAAGACAGCGCTAAGAGCTCTCGTAGATTTTTCTTTCCAAGGCCAGACAAGTTCAGCTCCTGCAGCCTTTCTTCGTGTGTCATGTGCTGCAGCCTCCTAAGTGTCAACAGAGGGGAACTTGTGTGCACTTACATGGACCTGCTGGCCACAGTCATGCTACAACAGCCCAGGATGTGGTTGGTGGCCTTTGCTGAAAAGACACGTTACTGCCTCAGGTTTGGCTTGTCTACCAGTCCACCCACAGTTTCTGGCAACCTGTAATGCAACCTGTACTGTTGCATGGGGTGCTACTATAAAAGTGTTTCCATTAATTTTGTCACCTTTTGAATATCTAACCTAAACATACTCCTTGTTGTTAATTGTTGTTGTTAATTGTTCTATCATCTCTCCACAGTGTGGGTAAATCTCAGGCATGTTAGTGTATAGAATAGAGGCATGAGAAGCATCAGATGGCTAAATGACTCATGAAATACTTCACCTCTAGGCTGATGACTTATTGGGTGATTTATGAGAAGTAATCTTATGAGTTGTTRGAGAACAGATGTATTATGACAACAAAGTGCCCTGAAGATACGGGGGAGATACATCTTCATGGCATAACACAGCACTCAGTAAATCACCTTGTTTTTCTCTCTGCATCCTGATTGGTAAAATAGTGTATTATTCCTATCCTTTTTATACGAAACCCCTATATAATATATGGATGCACAATGCCTGGAAGTTATGAAGAACTGAACATGAGAATCAGTTTGGATTTAGGTGGGATTTAGCTACAAAAAATGTCACCATTTAAGAATCCTATTTTCAGTCCCACTTAACTATGAAGGTCTCTAAAAACGAATCAGTAACTTCTTTTTGGCCAGCAAGCTCCTTCATGCAGTGGTTGGAGCATTCATGAGGAGAGACCTCAGGAAGAGAAGCCCATGTCAGYCTGGGGGGATTGAAATCCTTCCACCATGTAGGACATCGCTTGAGATCCAATGGGAATTGGAACCATACTCCAGAACTGCCCAGAGCTTCAGCACAGCGGTGAAGCCATCAGGGAGCGAGGACTGAGGGCTTCTGAAGCCCAGAGAAGAAGCAGGAGGGAGCGTGGCTTTGTGGCTCTTTTCAATTCTGTGTTTGGCAGCAGGAACAGATCATGCATTTTGCACGGAAGAGTCATTGAATGTCATGTATAAATAGCGCTGTGAGAAGACACTGGCAAGCTGTAGGGTTGTAGAGCTGCAGTACATGGTCAGACTCCTTCCTTTTGTGCTGTCTGGCCCCATGAATCTTTCATTTCTTCATCTCTGGGCAGCGGACTAGCTAGGGAGAAAGGCAGCAAACTAYCATGAGGCTTAGGGGTTCAAGAGTGTATAAAATGCTTTGAAATAAAGAAGAAAAGGAGGGGGTCAAATTAACATTTTACACACTCSTGTGTAACAGCAATGTGTTATTAATTGCGTGGAGGATGATGAAGCAGCAACCCTGAAGGACAGTTGCTGTGCTTGGTGTCGTATAAGTTCAGCATGGCAGGCCTGACACTGCTGATCAGCCTCACCGTTTTAGAGATGGAATAGACAGGAAAGATAGGACTCACCTGGCAAAAATATTTGATATTTGATAAGTGATAATATTTGATATTTGATAAGCAGATATTTGTGAGTGTTAGGCATTGCAAAATTAATTTCATCCTAGAAGTGCCTATTTCTCTGTGGTGACAGGGAAATATTTAATAATTAATCCTGGAACCTCAGATGCTGACCTCTGAAATGAATTCCACACCAACAAAAAGACAGGAAAAAAATGCAGCAAATAATATCTGAGTTGCCATAGTTCAGAGAGATGAAACATAGGTAGTGTTCATAGGATGTAAGGCAAACAGAAAGAAAGTGGAAGAAGAGAAAACATAGAGAGGGCCACCACAGTGGGGAGAGAAGCTCCAGGAGCTGCAAAGCGAGGGCAGCTCTGATGGAGGGTAAGAGATCCAAACCAGTGATTTGCAGTTCAGTGAAAGCTGTGAGCAGGTCTCTGAATTTCCAAGATTTCTGGCTTGGCTGGAGCTCAGTTCCAGCACTTGTGCCTGGATAGGTCTGGGCCATGCACTGCTAAACGTGGCTGAGCCCACTCCTTTTCCATGTTGTGTTGGCTGGTCCTGTAGATGCCTCTGCAGGCTGCTCCTTTCTGTTCCTACCTAGCAYCTGTGAGGCTATCAGATACCTGGCATCAGATGTCTTCCTTCCCCTGTGTTTTGACATTAGCCTCGAAGCTCTTTTCTGTGTGAAAAGAAAGAGGAGAGGTCTCTCTAGGTTTAGATGTTGCTCCCCGTCTTTAGGCGCTGTAGTGCTGGCAGCATTTCTGGTTTCTCCTCTTACATCTTTTGTGTCTCCAGTCGTGTAGGCTTCAGACAGGGATATCTAGTTCACCCAGCACTGAGGTATCATTAAATGACTCCTTGTTCAACGCACGCATGACTTAAGGTGATAGGATGCTTTGCTGCAAGACAAAATAGCAACTGCTTTGCACTGTCTGGAAATACACACCATTTCCAAACTAAAATTTAAATCTTACCCCGAGATGGAGTATTATATTTAAAAGCACGTCAGTGCAATGCATTTTAAATGAATCCCTGTAAAAGAAACACAGAGCTCAGCATGTTAACCCCTGCTGTGCCTGACTTGAACTGAGCCAGCAAACCAGAAGGCTGCCCTAAAGGCACAAGGAGRGGAGCTCAAGGATGATCCTGGAGAWAATGCAAGTAGCAGGTAAGGGAGGAGAGCAAAAGACTGCCCTGCAGGTGTGAAGGGGCAGGCACTGCTGCAGGTGATGGTGCTTCAGGCCCCAGTTAGCTCTGGATCAGGACAACGTGCTCAGCTCCAAAGCTCCTTGGCCCACTGATCTCATCAAACAATCCCAGGGTAAGCCTAGCACAGCTGGGGTTTATGCTCAGATAATTTAGGGGTTTGGAGTTGTAAATAGAGATCTGGGCTCGCTGCTCTGTACYGTCTAGGCCCTAGAGGATGTCTCCAGGCTTAGAAAAGACTGTGAGTGCATAAAGTAAGAATTCAGATTCACTGAATATACATATTGCCTTAAAAGAGCAAATCCAGCTTTCCGTATTGTCAAATTTTATACTTTATTGCTCTTCTTAGAGCAATGGGCTTGACAACCCTGGATTTCATGTTTTTTCTCAAAGCCTTTGACAGTTTACTGTAAGCCTCAAAGTCTGTTTTATATAACCATGAGATAACTCAATAAATATTGTTGTCTTGATCCCAGAGCTGAAGATTCATGTGAAGACCTCAAGATGCAGAATTTAGCATCAAAATTAGCAGCCATCAGAGACCCTTGCAGCATATTCAACACTTGCTCTTCACATTGGAGTACAGGGAGATGGGTTTCCCTCCGTATTTACGTTATCCACCTCCCTATCCTCACATATGCACCTTCATCTGTGTATATTCATAATCAGTCTGTATAATGCATTTTATCACCACATTTTTCTCTCATTTTAGAAACAGAAATGTCTCTCACAATTGGAACAGCAAGGTGCAAGCAAGCCTGGGAAAATATATATGCTGTTTTGTTTCGTTATTAAACTAATTGCATTCTCTATATCATGCTGCCACTCCAGAGACATCTCGGAAAGAGCTGCCTGCACTTGAAATACTGTTACTCATGGAATAGGCCACTACTCCTGGAACAGACTTCCAGACTTATTGCTATTAATGTATGGCCTGCAAAGTGAGGATGTTCATCAGGGTGCTCGTTTTTCCTCCCTCCCAGCTTGTTCTGAGCAAGGCAGAAGAGTGCACTGTTTACAAAATGCTAAGCATGCAACTCCTCTCTGTAATTGAGACCAGATGAAAGCCATGACTCCAGTTTGCAGCTCTCACATCCTTGAGTATGTCTAATACCACAGGGCTCATTTCTAGGTCTTGTGCCTACCTTGCTCTGCCCAAGACACTGCAAGTGCCCCCAAAATTCTGCACCCCCAGGGGCTGGGAACAAGACAGGCTATATACAAAGTCCAACTGTGTGCCCTTTCCTCACAATTTTCTACATCAGTGGGAGTACTAAGACTGTAAAATCATAAACAATCTACAAAGAGCTGGTTAATTAAAATAATCCGGTGCTGCAGGGCTGGCTGGCCCAAGTTCAGTGCTCTGAACAAAGCTAGCGCTCTGCACAGCAACCGTTCTCCTACCTCTGCCTCGTTCCAGGGCAAAGGAAAAGACATGGAAATGCCTCTCAGCCCTTCCCTTTAATTTTTTCCAAATTGCTGCTGGATTCTACATGCTTTTCTTGGGGCTTTTTCTTGAGAGGACCCAAAGTGAGMATCGTGTCCCTGAGCTATAGGCTTGTAGTAAGCAGTGACTGATRATGCTTTAGCAGGTGAGGTGGTCACGTCCGTGGTCATGTCCGTGGTCACCCTGCAGAAAGATATCCACAGAATGAGATATGAGATATGCAGAAAGAGATCCAGTGCTGATCAGAGTGACAGGCCATATCAGGATGTCATCTCCACATCGTCTGGCTCGGAGGTGGCCCTTCAAAGTCAAGCTATACTTGGGTTGCCACTCTCGGTGTTATCTTTGCTTTTGAGATAAGATAAATAGAGAAATTGATGCCCTGGCACAGGAAGCATGATGTGTCTCACAGGTACTAAATTCATTCATTATTTATTGTTGTTGCTTATTAGTCGTGAAGTGCTGGCTCTGTGCTCTGCACTTCAATAAATTCTGACTTCTCTCTTCATAAAATTTTCCAGAAATATGACAAAATGGAAAACAGTTTTTTGTTAGGGAAGGTTAAAAGTGAAGATGAAAGGATTATGACAGCCACTATTTCCATTTAAAACACAATGTTTGAATTCATAATATACTGTCAAAAAGGCACTTCCATAACTGTGCATAAGCATTTGGGGGCAGTACTGACTCTGCTGGCTTGTAAGAAGGATCCAGCCAGGAAGTCATAGATGCATCTGGAAATTTCCAATCTCTTGATTACTTCAGGGCAAGCAGAGGTATTTTGAGGGAAAAACAGCATGCTGGCTATTTTCCAAGTTGTCCATAGGGGGCTATTTACCACTTACCGTACCCCTTGGTTTTCATTTTTTGATCCTTGAAGCTGGCCATTCTGGAGAGGGGTCAATGAGATGTGCAGAGGCTGGGCAAGAGCCCAACGTGTCCCTGCTAGAATGAATCAGCAATGGTTGCCTATGATGTTAGTTGTGCCTTTATGATGGATCTGTGCTAGTTCTGATGAAAGGATTTCACATGCATGTAGAAGCAGTGACACTTATCTCATTTATCTTACTAAGAGACCATCTTCTTCCTCTCTTGGCTCTGTTGCATCTGTCTGCCATCTTCTGAAAGCCTGATTTTTTTTTTCCAATAAAATAATATGACTGTATTAGGAGAGTGGGAACTCGACAACACRTTTGCTTCAGCTCTTCTGTTCATGCCTTGTCAAGCAGTGAATTATATGGCTTTGCCAATGAGGGTACTAATTAGCTCCCTGCATTTATACTAACCTTGAGACTAATTTCTGCATTGTTCCAAATTCTGGAAAAGGTAAAAGGGAGATGGCCTCTGACTGTGGGTTTTGATTCCAATCTCTCAGGTGTTTTCCGGCTCAAAACTGCTTTGAATCAGTCATACTCTTTCTGCTCATCACAGTCTAGACACAGGTTTTGCATCCTGAATCCCTATTTAGTGTAGCCTGGATTAACCAGAAGATTCAAAGAGATTTTAATCCCCTTTTACTCTTGCCCCTCCTTACTGCCCTTGCAGAGCTCTGCTGCAATCCTAACAGGGCTCGTAGGGATGAACTGAGGACCTGAGTGGTACCCAGATGGGAATGGAGTGGGAGATGATAGTCAAGAAGGAAGCCCAAAGYTTCTGCTCATGGCCAGGATGGTCCTGAGCAGCTCTCCTATCTCCAGGGCTGCTGCACAAGCTAGAAACTCCAGATCCAAAGACAGTGATGATGTGAATTGCTCTTGCCTGCCTGTGCTGAGTGTGGCTTAGTGCCCTGTGGCTTGGGATTTTGCTGCATTGCAGAGGAAAGCTTGGGATTCAAGTAACGGAGCCCTTGTCACATCCAGGTCCTGAGCATGCTTTTGTCCCCAACATAACATTTGGCAGATTCGGGGCTGCATCTGACTCACCTCATTGACCTAGCAGCTTTTCCTTTGTCTTCAGCAGATTTTTTAGGTTCTGCTTCAGTACACACTGAAAGACCTATATGCTCCTTTCACTGACCCAGGTTGGCCCTCATTTGTCCAGGGGCCCATTCCCAGAGTTTGGGAAGGAGACTTGTGCTCAGTAGTAGATGTGTCCCTAGGGCTGAGGGCAATATTGGCATAGCAAACCTTTTCTGTCCTGCATGTTGTTCCTCTCTAACCCAGTTCAGGCCATGTTCAAGAAGACTCTGAGGATGCAGGAGAGAGAGGGCTACGTGAGTGCAATGCAAAATGAAGGGAAAAAGCAGAAGAGCAGCCTTCCTCCAGAGCTCCCTCCCTCACTATACAAATGCTGCCTGCAGCACTGAAGGGTGGTCAGGAAAGTGGTGACTTCTTCTTGAAGGGCCAGCTGTCTACCTGCTGCATGACAAGGGAATACAATAGGAAAGTAGGGAGAAGGGTAGGATGCATTGGAGGAATACTGTTACAGTGTTTTTTTTTTCCCATCATTTCCCAAGGAACAACACAAGTAACAAAAAGTATAGAAGAGTCTTAGACTTCACAAAAGGAAACAGTTCCATGACTGTCCTGCCTCTGATCTCTGAGAGTCCCCTGTTTTGATCAAGAACATTAGCTATCATGTCAAAAATATGAGAAAGGGCAGATGGGGAAGAAACACGTTTTAAGAAGAGGTTACTCTGTGCCTGAGAAATGTTAGGAGCAGGTCTGAAATTTGTCTTAAAATCCTTCATCCTATGAATCTGGACCCATGGGTCCAGTTCAGATGCGCTGCCTAAATGTGAAGGAGATTAGCGACAAACCTTCTTTACATTTTTAAGTAGAATTGAGTGTCACGTTTCATAAAATTAGCAAATACTAGCCAGAAATTCTGTCTAGTTAGGTCCAAAGCAATATTTTTTTTCATTTCCAAATTCATAATTTCGAAAGAAGCAGGAKGATTTCTATTAACAATATAAGGAAAAAAGACTAAATAACATTTTTCTAGTTGCTTCAGGGCCCTTAGAGTCCCAGACGATGATAATTTAATGCTTTTAAATTTGCCTTTTTACCATCTCAGAGGAAACCTAGGCATATTCAATGCTTGCTTTATAACAGATCTGTGCAGGTTTACCTGAGTCATCCTCTCCCTACTTGTCTTGCAATTTGTTTACTGAAAAGCAAAGCATGAATCTCTAGGGGAACCGTGGCTGGAAACAGACTATTCTGGGTTGATCTACACCTCAGGCCCTTCTTTATAGGGGCCTGAGCTGTGCAAATTCCCATCCCCACTGGCAAACACCTTGGGGCATGCCAAGAAAGGCAAAGTAAATGGCACTAAATTTAGAGTTTTAAAACAGTTTCCTTTAAAACAAGGATGTTTTTCCTTCTTAAGTCAATATCATACTTCCCCATAAACAGTTTGCTATATAATTTCTTGTATTTTTTTTAAAAAAGTGTAGACTTTTAATGGAAATCTGGCCTCCCACAGAGGCAGCAGATGATTTCAGGAAGCTCATCCCATGGGCAGGAGGATCATCTTGCTTTATAATCCAACACCTTGGCCAGGCAGCAACTAAACGTGTGGCCGGTTGGCGGTGACTCCGGGAGTCCTAACCGTAACACAGCAAGAAATGGGTAGATTGCCCCTCAATTTTTATGAAGCCTCCAAAACACAGGGCTGTAGATTCATGTATGGAAAACCATGCAACATACTCTGGCTTTGGGCCCTGTGAACAGATAAGAATAAAGGTTGGCAAGCTGTGCAGATGAAGAAATGAGGAGTAATTGGAGCACTGAGGGCTCTGCACCTCGTGCCTGGGCTCCAGCTGCAGGCGTTTGAACTGACAGGCTGAGAGCAAGAGATGGCATGTAAAAGTGGCCAGGGTTATTTAATATGTTGGCTTTTCCACTGCTCTTAGCTCTGCTATCAGAGTACTTAATTTAGTTAGATATGGAGCAACCTGGAAAAATAATGGTGAGCTTAAAATGAAAAAGCTACTTCCAAGAAAGAATTAACTGTCAGTCCCATAGCATTGCTGGAAAACTAATAAGGTACTCATTAGGCATAGGGCTGATTAGTTTAAAAAATATGCACACAGCATCAGCATTTTTATACATATTGGTCAAAAAGCCTTGGGGTGGACCTATGTGAAGTTATCTGGTCAGGACCTGAGTGCTGACACCAAGGGGCCTTTGGGGCTGATGGCACCAAGGCTTTCCCGCAGTTCCTACCGCCAGCAAAGAAATGGCCAGTTCCAGCGTGCTCGGGGGTTGGTTTTCCCAGTCAATTCTCTTGGGGCTGGACCACTGCAACTGGAAGATGAGCTAATCAGCACCTCCATTTGAGACCGGCAGCTAATGCAGCACCTGCAAGTGTCTGCTATCACGGGTGCTGCACTACACGGCCTGGGGTTGCCCATGTGGTTTGCCAAAGAGCTAACTTGCCTTGTAGAGGAAAGGCCTTATTTAATTGGAACTTGCCTGGGTAAATTCAGTGTGCTTCTCACTGCCACATACCATCCTTCTCTTTGGTGTTTACTTGAGGAGTTGGTGCAGCAATACCAACGAGAGACCCCAGGCTCAATCCAGAGCTGACTAGAACGTGCAAGTCATCTGTGGTCCACTCCTTGTTCCCATTTCATCTCAAATCTTTATGTAACTAAGAGAAATAGTCACTAACAGGGAGTTTTTTTAGGTTGTAGCATCCTGCATAGACACACCTACAAAATGATTTGCTACCTTCATGATGTTTGTAGCTTTCAGACCCTACATGCCCAGCCCTGCATTCTGGCCCCTCTCTTGGGCTGCATTATTGCAGTATTCTTTGAGCTAAATTAGCAGCTCAAYACTGCCAAGAGTGAAATCCAGCCTCTTCCTCCTTCCCCTCACATAAAAAACAATGTTATGGTTTTGATTGATTGGGTAGTGCAGTGAGCTTGGGAAAGCACCGAGCTTGCAGGTTCTGCTTCTCTCCCAAGACTTTTCATCCAGAGAGAAGATTCATAGTACGAAGAGGAAATTAAAAACTCTTAGGCAAGACAGAAGGCAAACTGGTCTTTCAACTTGCTGGGCCAGCCTAGCAAGAGGCTTGAACACCAGCATTTCAAAACCTTTGAAACTATTTTCCTTTTAGGAAAGGCAAACCACTTATCCTGAAGGATCATTCCTCCCTCTAGATAGGAAACGAGAAAGTCACTTGAAATCCCGCTGTGCATGAATGTTCAGCCTTCTTTGGAGCATCAGCAGCTACAGCAACCTGCTCAGGGCAAAAGCTAGCAAGGGAGGAGGAGGAACGCCAGTAATAAAGTATTTGCTATAACACATAAGACAGAAAGAGGTGACATTCCCAAAATACTTCTGAAACAAAGTCAGTGGTGACTGCATCAGCCTGCTATGCTACCCTGGCACTCTGGACTGGTATTTGACGCGCCCTCAGTTTCTCTCCTCCTCTGCTCTCATGTATTTACCAGCGGGCAGGAGGAAGGGAAGCGCATGCAAGCTCATGTCAGCATACCTGGGCCGGGCTGGGAGCTGGCAGAGGCTGCCAGGTAGAGTATGAGAAGAGAGAAAGTAGAGAGAAAGTCACAACCTGACTCAATAAACCAGCATCCTGGTTTGAAGAAGGCAGGTGCTCAAATGAAAGTACAGAAATGTGATGGAGAGAGAGAGTTTCAGCTTCAGCTAGTTAATGCTAAAACCATAGAAGGATTGTGGTTGGAAAAGACCTTTGAGATCATTGAGTCCAGCATCCCTGGTGGTTCTCTGGGACGTGCAAGCCCTGCAAAAAGTGCCATGCTGCCAGCAGATCTAAGGAGATGGCAGTCTGCAGAAGGTGGGAGAGGACAATAAATAACTTGTTAAATGTTGTCTGTACTCTGGGCAGCCTCGTCCTATGTTTGTGATGGTCTGAAAGTCCATTTAACAGCATTTAACAATAAATTGCCAAGGAAATGCAACATCCTGGAGTACTGGAGTTTACCTGGAGTACTGTGTTCAGTTCTGGGCACCCCAGTATAGGAGGGACGTGGAGCTTCTGGAGAGGGTCCAGAGAAGGGCAACCAGGATGATTAAGGGAATGGAACATCTCTCGTATGAAGAGAGGCTGAGTGAGCTGGGCCTGTTTTCTCTGGAGAAGAGAAGGCTSAGAGGGGATATGATTAATATGTATAAGTTCAGGAAGGGAGAATGCAGGGAGGAAGGGGACAAGCTGTTTTCACTGGTGGCCAGCGATAGGACGAGGGGTAATGGCCACAAGCTGAAACACAAGAAGTTCCGTCTCCAGGTGAGAAGGAGCTTCTTTACTGTGAGGGTGCCAGAGCCCTGGAACAGGCTGCCCAGGSAGGTTGTGGAGTCTCCTTCTCTGGAGGTCTTCAAAACCCGCCTGGCTGCCACCCTGTGCCACATGCTCTAGGTGTGCCTGCTTGAGCAGGAAGGTTGGACTAGATGATCTSTAGAGGTCCCTTCCAACCTTAAATATTCTGTGAATCTGTGAATCTGTGAATCCTTCCCACAATCTCTGCAGCAAGGATGCTTRTCCTGATTCTGTGGTGAGGAAAAAATAAATAAATAAAAAAGAAGAATTTTATGCTTACTGAGTAAGTAATGACAGGGTCAAAAGCCAGTTCCAGTGAAAAGAGCCTGGAGCAGGACCAACCTTTAGACGGCAGTGGCAAATCCTCATGCTGCAAAGACACTGCACGTGTGCTCTGGCTTGAAGAGACTGCCTGACTCTGCTGGCATATGGCATATCTATTTGGTGTAGCTGGCATAGCTTWTATGTAGGACCCAGATTCAATAGCACTCAATAAGGTGTGCCAAGGTATGTTCCTAAATGTCATGCTGAAATGGGGTACAAGTGCACAGCTTAAAAAGCCTGAACAGTGGAACAGCTACAAAACGAGTGCAGTTTATTGCTACTTGGTTTGTGTAAACCTGTAAACATGAATTTTGCCTTTGCCTTTTCTCTCAGTATCCTGTGGCCCTCTAAGAAGAAGGCTGTTAGGACTACATGCAGTTGAATGAAGCAGGGTCCTAAGGAAATTCCGCTGTAAAACCCAGTTTACTTTCAAAATGCCAAGGAAGTTGGCCTTGAAATGGAAAGGRGTTCTCATCCCCAAATCCAATGAARCAGCTATTCCTTCCACACATCCTGTTGAGAAGYTCATTGCTGGGGTAACTCAGTTTTAAGTTGGGTAGCATAGTTCAAGGATGCCTCGAGAAAGTCCATGATTTTGTGTTGAGGGATTTGTAGTTTTCTGTCTGCTTTATTTTGTTCACTAGTGKTAAGTAACTAAAGTTCCCCACCCCAGTGTGCAACCTCCCACCAAATAGGTCGCTGATGCATATAACAATATCAATAGATTGCAGATACCTTGCCTGAATAAGTAAGGTTTAAAAATCGAGGTGAAAAACCATAGATTGCAGATACCTTGCCTGAATAAGTAAGGTTTAAAAATCGAGGTGAAAAACCATTGTCACACAAAACAGACCATACAGATAAGCAGCAGGCAATCAAGAGTAGTCTTTTATTGTCTGCACTTAACTATAAATGCTGGCCAGGATTCAGGAAGGATTAAATGTTTCTACAGGAACCAGAGCATTTGCAAACAGAGCACTGAGCACCTGCTAATGCTTTGTGCGTGCAGCTCAGGGGCTACAGCCCATTTCTTGTGCTCATTTGCTCCTTTGCTTTTGAAACCTCCCTTTATAAAAAGGACACAGGACTTCCCTGGGATCTGATAATCGTAATAGGTCTTTGACAGTAGCCCAAATACCATGATTTTGCTATTTTTTGTTGTCTCATGAAATGCAGATGTGGTGCGAGGCAAATGCAGACTGCAGCAAGGAATACACCTGCATTTCATGAGGTGCAAAAATATAAAAYGAAGTTCTTATACAGCCAGTCCATGATAGATCTGGCCAGAACCATAGCTCACATTTCTTACACTAGCCCCATCAAAGCTACATAAATACTGAAGTTGTTCTGTGGTCTTCAATGAATTACTCAGACAACTAGGACAAGCAGGCTCGGGGTCCACCTTTTCAGATTTTTCTTAAGATGTTTTCAAAAATGTCGCCAAATTTTATCTACTGAAAATATTGAATCAGAAAATATATGATCAGYAAGTTTGAATTGCACAACAGCATTTTTTTTGTGCCACAACTTTTTAAGCCTCAAGATATTTATTGGTTTGTCAAAGCAATTACAATATTTAAAATGATACTTGTTTATTCAATATTGGGTGAGGATATTGGTTGGCAATAATCTGAGAAATATGTACTGACACTGGAACTTGATTTTGGAATCATTCCCATTTCCTTTCAAACGTGTAAATTAACATACCCAAAGGAGCAACCCTTCCAACATCACAAGCTGTGATTCTCTTTATATTCTCTTTTCTCTTTCAGAAGATTTTTGCATTYAAATTGCTGTTCAAAATGACTAATACTTTTCACCAATATTCCATCAAGCTAGTGGCAAGGAGAAAGATGTTGATGAAAAAAATCTCTCTTAATGCTGGGCCAAAACAGTTGTACGATATCAGGAAGACACTTATGTAGGTGGTGAAGAATATTATGGTCCCTTATAGCAAATTCCAAAGTTGGAGGGACAGAAATTATATTTTCCCAAATCCTAGATTTCTCATTTTCTATGCCATTGTGCTGTTTCAAAGCTTTAGCACATATTTAATCCTGCTCAAAGGCAAGTTTCCTTGGTAAACAACACAAGATTAGGTCCTTGAGGAGATCGCAGAGGCAGTTTCCATCATGCAACATCGAGTTAAAATGTTGAAAGTAAAATGCTACTGGTAAAGCTCTTTTCAGCTCTAACGATTAAGGTTCAACTTTTGTTACTCAGAGTATTGCTATTTCAGGTGCGCCCCAGCCCCYTCTATTTGCAGCTGAACCCTGCAAGGCAGCACATTTTTGCCCATGCTGCCAGTGTGTGCCCATAATCTGAATTCTCTGTGAAAGGGCCAGAGATGTGAATGAGGCTCTGTGCACTGGGCTACAGGAGGGGATGCTTTAAAGSCTTTGCAATCCCAGCAGCACAAGTTTCTTTTCTCTTGCTCCTTTCCCTGACCTGAGCTGGAGAACTCATCATCGAGCAACTAAAATGATTAAGAGAATAGAACATCTCTCGTATGAGGAGAGACTGAGTGAGCTGGGCCTGTTTTCCTCTAGAGAAGAGAAAGCTGAGAGGGGATATGATTAATATGTATAAGTTCAGGAAGGGAGAATGCAGGGAGGAAGGGGATAAGCTGTTTTCATTGATGGCCAGTGATAGGACAAGGGGCAATGGCCATAAGCTGGAGCACAGGAGGTTCCGTCTCCAGGTGAGGAGGAACTTGTTTACTGTGAGGGTGACAGAGCCCTGGAACAGGCTGCCCAGGGAGGTTGTGGAGTCTCCTTMTCTGGAGGTCTTCAAAACCCGCCTGGATGCCACCCTGTGCCATATGCTGTAGGTGTGCCTGCTTGAGCAGGAAGGTTGGACTAGATGATCTCTAGAGGTCCCTTCCAACCTTGAATATTCTGTGATTCTGTGATCTCCAAAGGGGATTTGCCCCCCATCTGGGGGCACAGAGCTTTCCTCGGGCTCTGTTTGCTCCTAGATACACGTGTGTGCTTAAAGCCGACATCTGACCCTCTCTTACTTCTCCTGCTGTCTGTTGTGTTTTTATAAGTTTTATTGGGAACTTTTGACATAACTCCCAGCATCTTCAGAGGAATCTAATAAATACATGTGGATAAAATGGGGAAAAATGCGAAACACTGTGGGACGCCATTCCAACTTCCAAAAGTTTTACTTCACTTATGCTTCAAAAATGGGCTGTTACTTCAGCTAGTAGATTTGTCCCCCTTTTGCTGGGTAATGCACTTCCTCCAAAGGGCTGTGAAAGTCCTTGGTACTACCTGCTGTGACGAAGCAGAGCCTTGGTGTGCGTGAGAAGCGGCTGGTGTATAAACATTCGCTCTCTTCAGTTGTTCCTTAGACAAATAAAAGCACTCAAGGGATCAGTGCTGGATGAACCTTCTGGCCACAACAGGCTTTGGGCAAGTGGTTTCTGTGGTGGGTGAGCCCTCTGTGTGCCTTCTGTGTCTACAAGTGGTGGCCTCTGGATGTCTTCTCAAGCACGTGGGTCTCCAGCAGGCCGAGGAGAACATTTTGAGGTGCCTTCTGCTGGCCTGGGTCCCATATGGGGGGATATGTGGAATATATAATGCTGTGCTTCCCGAAGCGCCTGCGAAGAGGGAAGAAGGAGCTACTGTCCCCAATGACTCTCCTTTGCCCTTCCCTGCCCTGGCTCATTAAGGATCCATTCCCTGCCTTGGCTCACTCAGGGCCCTCTTGCCATGGAGGCGGGAGCGAGGCCACCCCCAGCACGGGGCTGTTTGCGGGCCACATGTGACTGTGGTTCGATGTTGTACCGTGAAGMAGGTCCCGGGCCTGCCGAGGTCCCTGCTGCTCGCGCCCGGTCTGATCCCACAGGTGGAGCRCGTAGGGACGGGGAAGATGGCGGCAGGCCTGCCTGTGACTGGGCCGTGTGTCGGCCCACACAGCTCCCCTCGCTAGGGCAGTCTGCAGCTCCCGACATCCCGCCTCGTGCCCTCCCTTTCCAGCACAGGGCTCTCCTGTGCTCTCTTTTCCACCTCACCCTCTCAGATCACAGCCACGATTCGCTCACAGGATTTTGGAATTCATCGCACAAGCACATTTTTCTGCAGTGAAAGTGAAGCCGGCCTGTTACATTTTCTGGTTTATTTACACCCACAAGCTCCGAGTCTTAAAAAAGCTGCTGCCTCTTGGACTCCTGGCATGAACAAACCAACCAGCTTTGGCAGAGCCGCGCAGGACCTCCCAGATCAGAGCACGGCCACCGCATCCCAGTGCTCCTGTCGGGAATGAGCAGCTGTGTGGAAAGATCAACAAACATGTCCAATTACTCCAAGAGCCATGAAGTGGAAAAACACAAAACAAGGAGTTGTGGTTGAGACCCTGCCTCCAGATATGGCCTCAGAAGTCGTGGGAAGTGCTGTAACTAACGGGAAGCCCCAAACTTTGTTTCCTTTCAGTGGTTCTGTGCAAAAAATTGTTTATTTTAGGAAAGGAAATCACCTACCTAAACCTACCTAAATCACCTACCTAAAGCAAAGTTTGTTTATGCTTAGTCCATAGGAGAAATTGTTTAGAAATGATTTATGTGAGAATATAAGTCTGGCAGAGACCTCAGGTGAGCTGCACAATTGCTGGCTAGCTCTGTGAGCTTAAAATGTGTCTGCGRCTGCTTTGGTTTCCTCAGTGCCTTTAAACATGATTAAGAGGAAAGAAAAACATAAAATCTGAAAAAAAAAAATCCAAACCAAAACAATATAGACCTTACTGTTTCCATGGAGTTTACTTCTTTCTATTTGTTTTCTCAGTATTCCAGTAGCTCTTTCCTCCTTTGTCTAATATATGTCCTTAGGTCTTAATACAGAGAACCAGTTATGCCCACACAGCTCGCCCGTGCTTGCTTGCACTAACGTCTCTGCCATGGCTTGGAGGCCCCTCTGCCCTCCCTGCAAATCTCCCTTTCCACCCACCACCTGGCTCTCCCCAGCCTCCGTGGTGGCCTTTCCWTCCCCCTCACCCTCTCCCCACCATCAACCCCTTCCAGGCTGTGTGTTCCTCGCTCTACCAACATTTTTGGGAACCCTTTCTCCCTGGGACCTTCCTCAGCGTGCCCCGATTCCTCAGAGCCCACAAATGTAGAAGGCAAAATTGCTGCCAAAATCATATCCTTGTCCAGGGTAAGACATTCAACCTTCAGTAGAAGTTTTGAGTGTGTTTCATCCATACAGACAGCTCTGTTGCCCTATAGGATCAGTCAGTGCTCACAGATGCCTGGAAAATTTTTTTCCCCTTTCCTTTAATATTTTTTCTTACTGTTCTGTTGGTTTTTTTTTTTTTTTTGGTTGGTTTGGTTTTGTTTTTTTGAGCGCTGTGTGCCCATGAACTCAGCTTTAGGGTGTAACTGATGGATGATTTAAGCTTTGTAGAATGTTATAAAGCTAAACCTTAAAAAATAGAATAATTTGTATTGTGTAGGGATTTGTCTTCATGGGAAAGCTTATTGGTATAATGATGGCAGTAATTTAAACCTCTTCACCTCAAGCATGGATTTGCAATGGCATGAAAGAGAGCGGATCAGGCAGCCCCTTGCAGTGCAGTGCATGCTTCATGTTAAGTATGGGGGACAGAAAAGTCCCTGCAGCTACTTCCTACCCCAACTTAGCGTCTGCTCTCAACTCTGTACCACATCATATGGAAACCTGCACTTTGCAAAGGTATCCACGAAGTGTGTTTATATCAGTACAGGTATATCAGTAGTAAAGTGATCCTGGCTAACTTCCCTGTAGAGGCAAGAGCCAGTGCTCTGGTTTGAGACTCAGTCCTGCAGCCTCATGTTCATATGAGATCTCATCCAAAGCCCATTGAATCCCCATCCATTTCAGCRGGCATTCACGTTCTCCCAGCCGTGGCTGATACTGCAGATAAGAGCTCCAGGATCAGGTTCTTTGCTTCTGCCTCCAGTTAAATTACCCTAAATTAAGCCTTGCTGCTAGGTAATGCTTGCATTCACTTTKCAAAGGGGGAGGACCCAGTAGCTCTTGGATATGCGCCCCGCTGCTTAGATGCTTCCCCTTTTGTGATAAGAATGTCTCACGTCACAGCGGGGGTGTTGCAGTGTCACGCTGCTGACTGCTGCATCAGTGTCCGTGCTGGGACTGAATCAAAAGCTCCTTTATAGCTGCGGGCTGCAGCCTGCCCCACGACAAGGTGGTCAGATGGGCAATATTATTATCAGAGCCCTGTGTGCTCTGACCTCCAAACGTCTCATTCCAACAGCACTTTGTACTGTGCTCACATACGGTGTTTTCTGGAAGGCTGGTGCAGTCCAGAGAACTGACTTGATGTTCCTTGTTTGTACTAGATTCTCCCTGCTGCATTCTAGGAACAGAAAAATCACATGAGGTTGCTGATCAAGAATTACTGACATGGGTGTCATTCACGGACGAAGGTCTGGTTCAGAAATGGTTAGAAACATTGTAAGAGTAGTTATCTTCAGTTGCAAATTGATTTAGTTTTTCTTAAGGGATTGGAGGTACTACTTCCCTGTTCAATAGGTATCTGCAGCCATTGCACAAGAGCCTCCTACTCTAAATATCTGTGTTGCAGTTTGTCAATCTGGGATGAAAGAGAAATGAATCTAATACATAAATCACTCTCTAAACCCTCAGACTCCAGAAACTCTACTGCATTTGAGGAAGATTTTGGACCCCTGTTCTATAAAACTGCACAGGTAGACCCCCCAAAAGATTTAAGCACAAAAACCCTCTCCCTGATTCAAAGCAAACTCCCTGGCATGATGTACAGAAACTGAACCTTTTTTTTTTTTTTTTTTTGCTAGTTTTGGCTAGTTTTTGTGAAATGAGATGATCATAATCATTACTTAAGTGTCAGAAAGGTCCAGGCAGAATCCTTGCATTCCTTCAGTGGAGAATGAAATGATACCCTTCTTTTCTGATACACAGATGAAATTTTCCTCATGACAAAACCAAAAGGATCAGACAAAGCTGAAGTGTTTAATGTTAAATTGAGACAACTGATAGTTCACCAATGGCAGTACAATATGTATAGCCATGATTAGAATTTGACAAAGGTCTTCTCAAAGCCTACTTTAAAAAAGATGAAAAAAAGACGCAGGTAATACCTTACAGATACAGGCACTACTTTATTTTGATGTTCTTCTGTCTTATCAAAAGCCCCATGCAAAGCCCCATCCTGTCATCTCACAAAATATGCATGTATTTCTGCAGAGCACGTATCTAGAGGTGACATTTTGGACTCTGTGGACCAGTGTTAGAAACCAGAGCACTGAGACATCTGAATCTAACAGGAAAGTTGAGAACCAAACAGCCATAGCCGCACTGTGTCACACAGAAATATGTCATACTCTGATCTAGTTTTCCTRTAGGAGATACGAGGATGTGGATAAGGTGTAGAGTATAGCCATATGATTCAACTCACGGGCAGAGGTTTTGTTTCCTCCTATCACATAGGATGGCTGTAATTCCCCAAATGAACAAAGCCCTTAAAACATAAGGCAGACAGCAGGGGTCACAATCAAGGGGGCTGCAGCCCAAGAAAGGGGTGCATGGTCACACACCACAGCAAGTGAAAGCCTCAGGCGTACTTGGTCTTTACCCTTCCTGCCAGAAGGACAGTCACATCGTGTTTTCCTCCTCCTACCTCCATGGTTTACCCCTGGAATTGCATGCCCATCCTTCCTGCACTACTCGCAGCTGCTGTGCCAGTTGTTCCTTGTCATCTACTTCTTTTTCCACAGCAAATGATTGCTCTTCACAGGGGACAAGGTTTTCCAGCTTTCTGACAGCCAATCTTGCCTTCCAAATGGCTATTATATCTTACATAATTCAGACTAAGGAATCAGTAATTTCCCAGGCAACCCACCTCCTCCTCTTTCAATTTAAGCATCACATTTTCTATTCTCCAGCCAGGCTATGTTGGGCTCTATTAGCTATGCTCATTATTTATCCTTGCTAATGCATATGAACATTCATATTTAAGTTATTACCATGCTTTGGGAGACAAACAGTACTTCATATTATTTRATGTCTTGAGAATTAGTTTTTCTTGTTGTTCTCAGAGTACTATCACTGTACACGAAAGCATTGGACCTGGAGGAGTTGTTTCTGGTACTAATGGGATTAACTTCCAGAGAAAAAAACATGGCTTGCAGGCCTGAACCCTCAATTTGTCTCGTAATGTTCAATATCAGTCAAATATATTAGTGGTTCAACGAGAACATAAACAATGTCTTACCTTTGTTCTCCAGACTGTCATTATGGGAAGCCATGCGAACAGGTATAAATAATATGTAAGCCTTACTGTAGCAGGTATCTACGGAAGTTTAAGCCAGCTCCAAGGCATAATGGAATGCAAATATCAATGACCAATCTGTTGAACAAAAAATTGTGCCCTAAATCTATTCGTGTTTATACTGTAGGCAAGTAATGCTAAGTTGAAAAGGAAAATTCATATATCACAGAAAGAATTATTTAACCTCCCCTTTCCTCCCTGTCTTAGAAGTTTATACCTCTAACCAGTGAGAAATAACAGAATTTTCCTAAAAATTCAGCTTTGTCTATGATCTCCCTTAAGGATACTTAATCTTTCTTAAAACTGGTAAAGTTTCTCAATATTGCTGCTGTCCACAGGTTCCAAAGCAACCTTTGATTTTGAATTGGAATAAATTTCGAATACATTTTGTCAGAAGGGAAAATGGGAATATTTTGAATCCAAGCAAACTGATCATAACGAGACAAAACTCTTTGAGGAGCTTAGACTGATTTCTTATGCTTAAAATCTTTCCATATGCTCGAAATACTTTCCATTGGTCCACTGTAAAYGTTAATCCCAAGTATGTTGTTTTGTGTGTACATCATGCTTCCTTCTTACAAARATGTCAGCAAGAGGTGACATCCTAACAGAGTGGAATATATTTGGCACAACTTTGGCACAATAAATTAAAAGCTGTAGAAGAAAATGAAATCCCAGAAGAGGACATTACTATTAGAGAGATAAGTGAATAGGCTGAAAATGGAAACTGTCCAAAATTGCAAGTGATATAACCGAGATCACTGAGCTTTTCTCCTCTCCTGAAAGGTATAGCCATTTTTCAAAGTTCTCAGATCTGCATTATCAAGGCACTGCAACACAATGTGTGCAACCATCCCTATGACTTGACGAAAAGTAATTTTTAGGTCATTAGTTATATTAGATCAGAAGGCAAAGAGTTAATTAAAAATGAAAAATAAATGAAATTAAATGAAGGATTTTGTTCCTTAGAAACATAGAAGTGACAAAGTATAAGGCATTAATTAAACAGAGAAACCTTTTCTTCATGTCTTTAAAAAAATCTTCAGGAAACTTGAGGCTGAAACAGTCTCMTAAGGATGCTCAGATTTCAGGAAGTAGAAGGGAAGATCAACAAAAAACTTCTTCTGTGGGTGGACAGAGCCCTGGAACAGGCTGCCCAGGGAGGTTGTGGAGTCTCCTTCCTCAGAGATCATCTAGACATGCCTGGATGCCACCCTGTGCCCCATGTTCTGGGTGTCCCTGCTGGACTAGACAATCTCTAGAGGTCACTTCCAACCTCAACCAGTCTGTGATTCTGTGTCACTCTGTGATTGACAGATGTTTGGTGGATTATGGTCTCGATCTTGCAAGCTGTTTGTCCTTATGCACAGCTCCTGCAAGTTTATTTCTTAAAAGTCTATTCAGAAACTGATAAATCCATGGGTTTTCATCATAAAAATGGCTGGTTCATACATTTTGGCAAATGTAGTTTAGTGGTATGGTCTTATTTTATCTTTTCTAACAGATCAGCGTAGCCTTCCTAACAAAAGTTGTCAAAATAATAGAGTCTGAGATTCAGACAAATTGGTGAGGAGCACTCAGCACACAAAAAATACCAGGGAAAAGCTCTGTTATATACTGTGTCAGCACCTCGTCAGTCCTGGGTCCAACTAGGAGCAAACTGGTCACTGCTGGCACCTTCCTCCAAGTTGCCTGGTAGCTCCAGACAGGGGTAGGTAAGAGAGATTGACACGGACACCTGGTGTGTGTTTCTACATTTGATGTCTTCCCCATAGCTGTGAGACACTTTGAAAGTGTCTGAACTGAGTGAGGCTTCCCTGGAGGCCATGGGAACATCACCTGCCTTCAAGTCCAGGTTGAGATTTTCACAAACCGGTCATTCCAGTGATAGGTATTTTACATGCATCCAAGGTTGCAGGTTAAACTTCCTRGCACATATTCCAAAGTTCTTCTCTTTCATCTGGGCTCCATTTCCTATTACAAAATAAAGAAGCCTTTATACACGTGGCAGTTGAAATTAATAGTCCGTTGTAATGGTCAAAGTCCAGACCTTTAACAACTCACCTAGCTGCTCACCTGGGGCAGGACGGATGCACTGCACAAGTTTCTGAGCTTAACCCGGGGCTTTCATGAGGTGTCTTTTCTTTCTTTGTGAAGGAGACCTCTTACTACAAAAGCTCCTGGCTTCATTTCTGCCACGCTTAACATTTCTGTGATGAGGACTGTGCCTCCCTATTTTTGTTGTCTTCTACTCTGAATTAGCTCTCGTAAATATAGTACAGGGAAGAACTGAAGCTAGGAGCTCAAAGGAATCCAGGATCTGGCCCGGCARTAATCCTGCTGCACAGACGGGGCTGCAATCACAATTCTGTTTGTGAGGGGTAGATAGATAACGCTCTCTGGTAAACTGCAAGTTAAAAATGTTCCAGGCAGTTCAAACCAACAAAAGCCAAAGTCAAAAACTACTGTGCTAATAATAATAATAATAATAATAATAATAATGAATGACGGGATGCACCAATTAGTAAAATCAATGCAAAGTGATAAAAGCCCATCTTGCACAAAAGCCCTGTTTAAATGAAGTCTCTGTGTGATACTATCGATTTGGGAATTGCAGAGATGACTGATGGGAACAGTTTGGCTAATTATGACACTATGAAAGGGTTGTCTGAAAGCTTTTTTTTTTTTTTTTTCTTTTAAATTCCTGGATTCTACAAAGCCTTGTATCAGAAATGGAAATACAGTCAGAGTTGGAGCGATTCTCTTTTTCTCTGTGTCACTAGTTGCCCTGGCTCATGCCAAGGATCAGTATTAGCGAGCAGAGTGATTTGGAAGGCTATTGCCTTGTTCCAGTGTGTTAACGAGGGAGAGCCTTGGAATTAAAAGTAACCCCCCCGCAAGGAACCCCTTGCTCCTTGGTATGCTGGGTGGTTGGTTGTCGTCTTGTTGGAACATTTTTATGTTACTGATGGAACAGTTTCATTTCAGCCATCCGGGAGGAAAACAGCCCTGCTGGTTAAATACTTGTCGTGCAGCCTGGAGGACAGGGTCGTGTGGAGCCTAAGGCTTCCTGGAGCACCGGCTGCTGAGAGAGGAAGGACGGATTGGGGGACCTGCATGGATTTGGTGGCTTCATGAGCAGGGTTCTGACTTCCCCGCTTGCAAAAAGTAAAGCGWGTTGGGCATGTTACTCAAAGCCAGGATGACAGCATAAAATATGAGCAGTATGCAGAAGAGCTGGAAAAATGAATCAAGAACAGCATGCTGCTATGGAATTAATTATTTATTTATGATATACGTATTACGGTCGCTGAGAGTGTTAAAATCMAGGAATGTCCTCCTAATGGCACAAGAAACAAGTGTGACCACTATTTAAATGCTAAGGTATAGTYCAGAAACCTAATTTGTGCATCTGGCTGTCCTTCCCTTTGCCCTTTTCTCATTTTCCCCTGAACCCCACGCTGCGCCTTCACTTCTCTTTCAGCACCGCTGTGGTCAGGGCTGCAGGCACCCAGCAGCCTGCACCCATGGGCAGAACTATCTGCACAGCATTTCCTGGGCAGCAATATTGCATCTAAGCAAAGGGAATACATTTCACCCCATGGACAAATTAATTATATGAATCAGTGAAATATGAGAATGTGGAAGCCAAAAAAAAAAAAAAAAAAAGTGAAAACGAAAAGATGCAGGAAAATTCCCCCCCAAAATAGGTTAAAACTCGTTCTGTGCTTGTCTTGTTTCTTATTCTCTCAGCTTCCTGGTAGGATCTAGTACAGCACGTCCTACCCAACAACTTCCTCTTAATGAGATTTTCAAGGATCCAGCTTAGAATCCTGCACTGGATCTTTCACTGTTTATTTCTAGGACATCTGCTTTATATTTTAAATATTAACATCTCATCATCTGGTACCTTTTCCTAACAGATACATTCCTTGTATGTTATCAACTGCTCCACAACCTCTGTGTTTGAAAAATCCCTTGCTCAGCAGCAGCAGAACTGAACAGGCAATGCCCTCAAGTGAAGGAGAAGGTTTTACATGGTCTTCCTTATGGAAAAAAAAAAAAAAAAAAAGGAATTTTGCTATTGAAAAATGTAAAAAAAAAAAAAAAAAAAGGAATTTTGCTATTGAAAAATGTCCATAAATAGGTCTTGCATTCATGGACAAAGTCTCTGGCATTTTTTCTGCAAGACAGTATGACAGTGAGAAAGAGGGGGAGAGACCAAATTGTAGGAATTTTTCCATTTTATTGCAAAAAAAATCAGACTTTCCTCAGAAAGAGCAGTGATGCTTTTCAATTATACTCTTCTATTGCAATAGTAATAATAAAATAGATTCACTTCAAAGTCTTACAGAGAATATTCCTGGGCTGGGGATGCAGCTAGTGCATCAGTTTAGCTCAGCAGCAGCAGTGAAATACTCTGCTCCTGGTGTGAGGAATTAATCTTCTCAGTGACTTTAAAATGCTGTTAAAAACAAAATGAGATTACTTAAAAAGAAAAAAGAAAACAGTGAGAGTGTTATTTCCATCCTTGAAGATATTCGAAATCATCTGGATAGGGTCCTGGGCAACRTGCTGTCCATGACCCTGCTTGAGCAGGGGCTGGACAGGATGATGCCTAAAGGTGCCTTCCAACCTCAACCCCTCGGGGATTCTCTGAATAGCAGGTGTTCACATCCAAATCATGCAACCCTGCCATGCTCTGCCCCACCGGGTATGGGCTGGGTTTCTTTGCCTTGACTTTATATATTCCAGTTTACATTTCTCTTCATCTAGAATGAAAAACTCTTTGCCACACTTTTAGACAGAAAAAAATGATGCATGCAGTTTTGGGACAGGATTCATTTTCCATTGAGATGTAACTGCCCTATTTCTGCTTTGACTTGTGTAGGCAGCATGAACCTCTCATTGCCACAGATTTTGGGAAAAAAAAAATCATTTTCACATTTTACATCACAAACCTGGACAGAACAGAATGGAAATGGTGCAGTGCAGTACTGCACTTCTGAAAATCAGGTTATTGGGCCTGGAAATTCCTGATTTCCTGATAGGCTGGTTGTTTTGACTGTGTGATGAATTTTCTGCTGTAGATTCCTTCAGCTATTTTGGTTGCTCCTAGCTTAAACAATTAACATTTAGCTTAAAAGATTCTTTACTAAAAGCAGAGCAGTGTTTTGTTTYCTGAGTATTTCACATTCTGGATGTCAGCATCTCAGATCATCAGATGTAAATCAGGAATGCTCAAGATCAAAGGAAATAACTGAAGGGGAAAAAAAAGAATATTATAATAGGCATAACACAGGGCTTCACATGCACATGCAAAGTTTCCCTTATTCAAGTTTGTGAAACCCTTTAAGATCCTGAGATTGCAGGTGCAGCTGAGGTACAAAATACAATGCCCTATTGTTCTCCAAGCAGGAACCTCATCGAGATATTTCTGTTACTGAGTTGCTAAAACTAGCCAGGGCTCTGCTGCTGAATTTCTGCAGAARTTTAAGTTTTGTATGACTTTTCAAACTTTGGTCTGTCTTCCATGAATGCTGATTTGATACCSTATGCATAAGCATGGGCAGGAATACCAGATGTTCATCACATTTTTGTCTGTCATTTGTTCTTCTTATTTTCCCTCCCTGTTCTGAGTTCTGATTCCTCAGTTAGTCCCTGTGAGCTGCCTAGAGATTCCCTGTTGGCCTGCAGCATTATCTGCCTTCCAGTTTCTCATCCATTTTCAAACCGCAAGGCAGAGCCTGTTATTTTTGTTATTTCCTTCCAGCTCCATGATCGAAATCAACCTTTACACACAGCACCATGGATGAGGACTCTGGAGAGTGATTATTAGGAGTCAGCCCTAATAATAATCTTTACCTAGAGCTTAATAAAAACAGAGAAAATGTCCCATTACCTTGGGCAAACATTTTCTCTCTCTCAGAAGGCTTAAAATGGTAAAAACCCAATCTTTCATGAGAAGACTGCAATGAAGAACTTCTTTCCTCCTTTTACTGGAGCCTCTAGGCTTAAGTCAAACACTGTGGATTTGTAGCTGTACCCTTCTATTCTCATTTAGTTAATCTCCTTTTTATTGATTGCAGCAGAGCTTTCACCTCAAATGAATGTAACTAATAATTGCAGATACAATAATAAGTGAATTCAAATTACTGTGTATGAGGCGTATATGAAGTCTCATAATTCATTATAAATTATTAATTTTTGTCAGTTAGGTTTTGAAAATGATCTCGGAAGATGTAAAGCTACCACTAAGTAAATCTGTTGGCATTTTAAGAGATGAATGTAATAGTGCATTAAAAATTCTCTTTGTGATTATTCACAGAATAACTCCGAGGAATGTAGTACAAAAATCCACTTCTCTTCGAATTGAAGTCCTCCTGCATAGCTATTGCACAGCTCGCACAATTGCTCTCCACTTCTTGCTRTCTTGATTGGAAAAAGCAGAATGCAGCAGTGAAGCTGGAAGCTGCTGTTTCTTCTGGGAACAGGGGAAGACCAAAGTGGGTCCTGTGACATGTTCTGTTATACATGGTTTGGTCTCCTATATATATATAGGAGGGAGGTGCGCAGTGCCTGCTGACACTGAAGAGCRTAAGGCAGGAGCAGGCTCTGTATTGAGTGTGATGCCAAGTGCAGCTTTGGAGCTCAATGGGGATCCCTGGGATTGTGTAACTGCCTCCTCTGGACACCAGGGAGAAAAAGCAGGGAAGCACAGGCCAAATCTTCCTGCCAAGTGCTTCAACTCAGTGTGTTGTTCTGCCCCGTGATAATTCAGCATGGTGCTGTTGGTGCCTTTTGCACACAGAGTTACTTCCCTGCTGTAGTTTGCAGCCCTTAAAACCAAAATTTAACCTTTGTTTTCTGCCCGTGCCACTCGTTACAGTGTGTGACCATTTTAGCATTTAGCTCTGCTGCTGACAGCCGCACGCACTAGAGCTGCACGGTTAAGTGGTGAGGTTCCGTGTTTGCTCCTCTTCAGTTTTTGCAGATGAGTATTTAGCACACGCCAATTTTTGCTCCCCATTCTGGCCACGCCATCAGATGCATCTTGTGCCAGACAGGCTCCAGACAGTGATAACCCACCCACAGGCTGCACMATATTCACCTGAAAGCCTCTGCTCGCAGCTTCAGGTTATCAGCTCCACGACTGCCTCATTTTACACGCACCAGAACATTGCCCAAACTTCTGCTTTTCTGTGGTCAATATAAGAACACTGCACATGCGGCGCCTGAGCACAGCACGACGTGAGGGAAATGCCCGTGCCCATACGCTTGCCTGTTGTCACAGTTATTTTAAGTGTATGTTTAACTTGGTGAGTTCACACACTGCTGTGCAGCCATGTGTTATATATTAACTTGGTGCTGAATGCTTCTGGATCGYGCCGGGTCCCTTTCGCTCCCATTGGCCTTGCAGGGAACACAAGGCACTCAGCACCGTGCAGAATCCAGCCCTGAATGCAGGCAACAAAAGGCTCTTTCAAAAACCCAGCAGGTTTTCTGGAGCAAGGTTCATACCGTAACTGTGCAATATTTTGTGAAATGGATTTGCATACGGTTAGACCAAATCCTCTGCAGAGCAACACGTTTCTTAATTAATGGCTGCCGGGAGACATCAGCATTCTAGGTATGTACAGTCTTAACGAATTATTCTCTGCAGTTCTGATTTTGCCAGCTGTTCCAGTGCAAAACGGGCTGATGCAACCAAGCTTTGATCGTGAGCCTTGTCCCTCTGCCGGGGAGCGGGCGGCTTTGGCGGTGGCCGAGGCCGGTGCAGCTCGTCACCCAGCGCGCTCAGGGMCGGGTAAAGGCAATTCCTCTGCCTTTAAAACAGGGAAGGGGAAGGTTCCCCGGGSTCAACCCTGCTTGCTGCAGCCCCGGAGACGTTTGCACATTGGTGTTTCGGCTGCCAGGCCCCATCTGGCTGATGCTGCCCAGGTGCTGGGGCCCGTGGTGGCGCTCAGCGGGTCGGGGCTCTCCCCTTGGTGCCCTGCAAGGAGCCTTGCGGAGGTTGTGGGGAGCACGGCGCTACCGAAGGGCGCTCAGCTGGTYGGCTGCTGTCCCGTTAGGAAGCTGGGATAAGCAAATGCATCGTGGCAAAACGTGCTTTACTGGGCTGCGGATGGTGCGTGCCCTGTGCAAACTGCAGWATTAATCATTACTCTTTCTCTGAACCTTGCCTCAGGAGGAGAGCTTGGCAGTGGCCCGTGCTGTAAATGCAGCTGTATTTGATGCAGCAGAAGTGCTGCAACATGCTGTTCCCAGAACGCTATTCTCCCTGTTYTGTGTGGAGATGAAGTCCATAATCTTGCACTGCTTGCAGGGCAGAACACAGGCTCCTTTAAGCAATGGGTTTGAGTTCCACTTGCAGGCAAAAAAATTTACTTCCCAAGAAGCTGTCCCTCCCCTCTGTGTTCAGGGGCACTGCCAGCACCCAGCCTGGCCCGAGGCAGCCCTGGCATCACTTCCTAAGTGCTAGTCAGGACCTAAAACCAAATGCTACCGTCAGACTTAAAGCTGCTCAGAGACAGAGGAATGGTTCTGCTCTGGGGGCTGCTGCAGGAACCTGCCCTTAGCCCAAACATATCCYTGTGTTAATAATTATAGCTTTGCAAAATACCCTCTCGTGCTCTTGGTCTTTGCCCTGCAAGTTAAATACTAATTGCACAAACACTTTGGAGTGGATTAACTCATGAGATAGGGGGATGGCCGGCATGGAATGACGCTTCCTTCTAAAACGTGGGATGGCAGCTCTGGTGAAAGGCTTTACCTGCAGTCAGTGTATGAGACTGGGATGCACGTGGACTCACAGAATCACAGACTCCTGGTGCAGCAGCCAGGTTTCCTGCAGGAAAGTTTTCCAGGCTGTCAGCCTGGCTGCCGGCTGAGCCTGGGAATGGGCAAAGCCCAAGAGGGAGCTCATGAGGCTTCAGGAGCCCTTCGTACTTTCCCTGTAGCTTGAAGCACAAGGAGCTGAGAAATTGAGAGTAGTTTCACCCTGGCAGGAAAGTGGGGCACAAGGTGGAAGTGTATGGGAGCCGAGGGCACTGCCGCTGCCCATGTGGCATTTTCCAGACCTTTCCGTGTGGGATGAAGGCACCGCATGACTCCTTTGTAAGAATATGGCAGCAGAGAGCAGTCACAAGCAAGCAATATCCTCCCTGGGAAAGCAGCCCCTGTATTAGGGTAAATGAGGCCGGGGCTGTTTGCTAATTCCCTTTCATTAGCCTGTGCTAACAAAGCTGYGCGCACGTTTAATACGTTCTGTAAACCCTGCATTTCCCTTTCCTCTCATTTAAGAGCAGGTTAAATCTGGAATAATGAGCTCTCAAAAGCTTAGGGGTTCCAGTAAAATGAGATTTGGCTATAAATCACTTGTTGGTTTCCAGTAGTAACGCCGTTGTAGCACTGGTGCTCTAGGCAGTGAGGAGCAAGGTCTGTGAGAAGAGAATGTACTTTATTAGCATGTATAATTTAAATATTAAATGATAAAATAACATTTGCTACTTCTTATTGCAAATCTTATGTAGAATTTCCTTCCCTGAAGAGCCTGAACTCCCTCTCCCCCGCTCTGCATAGACCCCAGATCTATGAAAAATTTAATAGTCAAATTTGAACTGTTTCCAAGTGTTTCTSTGATGCATTTTGTTAAGTGCTGGAAAATCAAGATGTAGAATATTGTGTGTGGAGCACAGTGAGTAATTTAGAGGGTTTCTTAGGCAGAAGTAACCAGGATCTGCGGGACAGAACACTGGATATTGAATAAGAACAGTTTATCAGTTGAACAACAACCAGCTTTCAGATACATTAAGCATCTCCTCTTGAGCTGGTGTGGTAACATATAAGGATGACACGGCTGTCAGATGAAACCAGCTTGTGAAAACAATGATTAAAATATGTAAATATRTATGAGCATGTATTTATCCAGGGGTCTTTGGGACTCTCGGAGTTCCAGTCTCCCGATAAATCTCACATGCACCAGGAAAATTCCCTGGGGCTGGCGGGGGGTGTCAGCAGTGCCACGGCGGAGCAGGAGCACATTGGTCATCCTGCCCAAGCAGACAAGTACCTGCTCAAGCATAGGCTGAATACCCGCTGATATTTTCTCTGGAAAATATTTTTTTTAGGAAAAAAAAAGAAAAAGCAAAAGCAAACAGGAGTTTTAGGTGGCTTCTTTACTGAGTTACATTATAAATGGTGCTTCCTGAGGTGCACAGCAAACCCAGCATCCTTGCTCCGGTGTCTCATGTCCATTGGGAGGCTGGGCTGGAAATTGCACACGCAGCCCCCCAGTTTTAAGACACGATGCTCGTGCAATGCTCCGAGGGCTCTTGCGCATCCCAGTGCCCTTCCCTGTGCATGGCACTTGTTCTCCTGACAAGATTTGCTTGCCTTGAATTTTAACCAGGCCTTGAGCAAAGGGACAGTGTGAGTGACAGGAGCCAACATGCTCTTTTTTCAGCTCGGCGTGGTTAAGCCAAGGCCGCTCATTGACATAATTTAACTGTAGTCAGGAAATACAGTCTTTTTGGTCAGAGTTACATTGTGCTCTTATGGGGTATGAATTATTAGTCAGGTCTGCAGGCTGCAGGTTAGAAAATTAATAGACATTGGCAAAATAATAAAAAAAAAAGGCACTTGGGTCTTGAAACAGGCACTCTGGTCTGAACTCTTTTTGAAAGCTGAACTTCAGCCTTTGCCTGCTGCACGGATAATGGATTATTTTTCCATATGTAACTTTTTTACAGCTCACATCACCGTAAGTATCGAGGTGCCAGAGGGGCCCTGAYGGATACGTCCTCACAGGCCTGTAGGTTATAAAGCATTACTGCTATCTTCAGATTTTTTAACATGCATGGCACTTAAGCTGAGAAAAATATGCTGAACTGCAAAGGTCAGGGAGAAACAGACTCCACAGTTCCTCCTTTCCTGCCTCCATGGTAAAGACAGCTTTCCTGCCCAGCATGGGGGTTTCACTTTCTCAGCTAATTTAGCATCACTTTAGGAGTTGGTGAAATCCAGAGTTGTTTAAACTCCAGTGAGTTTATAGGGATATAGGAGCATCAGCCGGCAGTAATAAAGACCCTTGTGTCACTGATTGCAGCCAACCCATATTCCAGGCATTATGTCACCCAGTACCCTGGACATCCTGGATATATACCCTGGATATAAACCTAACAAGCTCCATCTTAGTGTACTTAAGTGAGCTTTTCTTCCAGACTGTTATTCCTGGAAAAGCATCATTTCATGATTCCAATGTTCTGGTCTTTAAAAATCTTCTTTGGATTTTCCAGCARTTGCTCAAGTTCTAGCTCGCACGGAGCTTTACTCATAGCACAGATGAGTATTAATTTTTTTCCTTCCTTTGCAGGCAGCTTGTCAGCTTTGTCACTTCGAAACAGGTCCAAAAAAAWAGAAAAATAAAACGATGAAACTTATAGAAATGTACACACGACTGAAACTACCCATTGCTTTCTGTAGGAAATATGTGGTGACACTTCTCTAAAGGCTCCCTTAGCTGTATCATGCCTCACACACCAGGTTTTGAGCCAGTCAGTGACAATCTCAGGCTCTTTGGTTTTTTAAGGACTCCAATGACAAAGAATGAGCTGTGCCAGCATTACCAACACTCTCCAYTTGCATCCTCAGTGTATCTGAATGACTAACTTGTGCAGCTGCAGTACCTATGGACCTATAGTAATATTTGTACTGCTTCTTAGAACACATTGCCATATCACAAGTAAATTATCAGGCTGTAAGACGAGATTTTCTTTGGTACTGCTGATAAGGTATCTAATGCAATATTACTGGCTATTTCTAATGGGACCAGTAAGAGGATCCAAAATTCGCAAATTTGAGCATAGCTGATTCCGTGTCCAGACAACTAAATAATTTTTCTGATGCGTAGCATTGTGTATTTTCTGTATTTTCATTGTGTATTTTTAAAATGGAGTAGCTTGTTTTCTTGCCAAAATAAACAGATTTTTGCTAAAATGCAGCCATCTATGTTTTTAAAATTGCTCTTGATTTTAGTGTTACTAATGTAGAAAGTAATTAGTTCTTACAGCACCGGCAAGACAGAGCAGTAAGCATTAGCTAAAGATTTCTCAAAGCTCTCAAATCTTCCAGCAGGTTAAATTCAGAGCACATCTTTCCTTGCAAAGGCCTCAACATTATTGTCGGAGATATTCCTAGCACATAAATGTTGTTGTAGCACTTCATTGTTATCCCTTTACTCTAATTGCATGTTTTTGTAGCTTTTCCATTCTAGAAGCTTTTTTTGACAAATTCGATTCCCACAGAAAGTGGAAGTTATTGACAAACCAGGGGTAGAATTAGCTATAGGATTTTTTTTTTTTTTTTCTGAAGAAAGGGAACCATGGTGGAAAGGGCAATTCAATCTTTYGGCGCAAGAAATGTGCCCATGAATGTTAATTTTAGTTTAGACTGTAACAAAGACAGCAAGGTTGCCATTGTAYGGAGCGACTAAACAAAGAAAGGTATTGATGCAAACTGAGCACAACCGAGGGGTTCTTGAGGCATTCGAATGAAGATGGCCTGGAATAACAGAAGCCTCCACAAATTAACAACCCCCTCGAAACCAGCAAGAAAAAAAAACCTTCTCCTCCCACATGCCACTTGTTTCTTCCTTTCCTAATATTCCTTCATGCACTTCATATAATAAGAATATATTCRTAATATTAATATTCTCCATGTCATTCTTCATGAACGTATCAAAGCCTGTAATTTCCCTGCGCTTTTAGCCCTTGCCACCACGGCGCTGGCTACGTAAACAGCCGCACCGCAACCCGTTGGGTATTGCTCTGGCGTCACCCCGGGCCAACTATGCTCCCRAGACCCTGTCATTTGGTGGTAATAAGCATCAGAGGCAACCTGATCTTACACAGCTTTGCATAATCCTCAGCCRTGTGTCATCACCCTGCTTGAAGCACATTTTCACTGCGAGGTCTTCCCTGATCTCCGGTAGACGCGGGAGCTCCGCGGTGGTGGCACCTTCAGCTGGGCTGGATGGTCTGAGCAAGGGCCAAACACAGAAGGAACATCAAGTTCCCCTATCGAGGTCAAAACTATTCTGGCATTTACCTATTTCATCTTCTCGGGGAACCCAGCAAGGCACCTTCATTTCATTAATTTAGGAAGGCCTCAATTTTAAATAGCCAGGATGGGATAGTGAGGATTAAGTAGGTGGGGAGCAAAGCTGATGAAGAGATCTCAGTAGTCACTTCTAGATATTATTATATACAAACAAACAAACAAACAAAAATGGCTGCAGGGCAGTCAGCCACGGTGGTGAGGAGTGTGATTTATAAAGAGAGAGCAGATACAGCCGAGATGGAAGAAAACAAAAAGAGGRAAAATTCCCTCTGTCTCTCCAAATTTGAATATTTTTTCTCACATCAAGTCTGGATTAATTTAGTGTGCATCTATTTAAGAGAAATTCTCATTTTTCTCCTTAAAAAAAGGTGCATATGTATAGGAAACCTCAAAATTGTGACTAATCCCCTTTCCTTCCTAGTTGAGCTCCCTTTGCATCTCCGTGGTCGTAGTCTTTCCCACTTCTTAYACTTGCCGAGGCACAAAACAAAGGTGGGCCTGGGCCCTCCTAATTGCGGAGGGGAAGTCGCCTTTGTGCTCCGGCCCACAAACGTTCATTGAGAGCTGCTCCTCTGCAGGGCCAGCTGCCCCTCGGGTCACACTGTCCCCTCTCAGGCCTGGCAGAAATAACAGCAGCAGCGGGCGGCGCCGGGGGCTGTAAATCGCATTGTGGGCCTCAAAGGCCGCGGCCGTCCTTCAGCCGCAGGCAGCTGGAGCGTGGTAGGTGGGTGGGTAGGAGCCACCCTGGGCTGGGATCATGGTAACATGGTCCACGACAAGGGTCATTTTTCACCCGGGAAAGCGCCAGTCCGCTGGGCTGTTGTGCTCTCCTGAAATCACAGCTCTGTGGGAACGAGCAAGCGCAGGAAAACATCCACGGGAGGACAGGGAAAGAGGTGGTTTGTCACGTTGTGTTTTACAAATTGGGATACATTTTTCTCACCTTTTTCAGGAATAGCCCTTAGCTCTTGCACCACCTGTGAGTTAAGGTCACCCAGTAAAGCAAATGCAACGGGAGCTGGCCTTTAGTGAAGACTTAGGAAGCAGCACAGCAAGTACCAACAAAGCTGACAGTGATGACTTGCATTGCTCAAATAAATAATTTAATCACCAATTTAAACCAAACTCTTCTTTGAACATTTTACTTAGAAACATGATTTATTTCTTTTTCTGTAATTGATTCTTTTTCTGGACCAGAATACCAAAGTTCTTGAATTTGGAAAATCCCTTTTAATTTATTTCATTTGGTTACAAATATAAAACAGACAGAAAAAATCCTCCATGAATTCAATTTATGTATTTAAAAAAGATTAAAATAATTAGCAGCATATGTTGGTTTGAACTTGGATACACAAACATACTGCCCTTCCTTCACTGCTGCACTGTATAAGTTGAGAGCTTGATCCCCCTGCCATTGAAGTCAGCGGGGGAGATGCCTTTAACTTCACTAGATATATGACTCAGCCTAATTCCCCAGTGGGGCCTGCGTGTGTGTAAAGATTCCCGGGAGGTTAATTGCTTGCAGGGAGAGAGTCTTCGCCCGCCATGGAAAGGGAACATGCGAACTGCAAAACTGCAGCATTAACTGAATACTGCAGGAAAGCAGCCTGGAAAAGACACTGCCGTCCAAAGCAAGAGCATCTCCTAAGGCAGCAGTTCTGCATCTTCATAATGAGCTGCAGCCGCTCTCTACTTTAGGGTATTTTAAGCAAAGTCCCCTCCCGTGTCATCTTACCCAATGGCTTGTAAATTATGACAAAATGTTTTTGCCATGTGTTCCTGAGATTTATTTTGCTTTTGATTTTTTTTTCCTTTCTTTCCTCTTGCCCACTGGAGAGTACATTTTTTTAAGCCACAATTTGAAAATTGACATTTTAAAAGTATTTACTGGAGAACCACAAAATAAAAAGTTATGGAAGTGGAAGGGGGTTTCTAAACGAACTAAATAGAATCATTYTTTTCAGACTTATAAGATGTAAGTGAATGATTTTCTTACAACATGGTAAATCCTAAAATGTGCGAATTAATATTCTAAGAAAACTAAAAGAAGAACGCAGTTAGAAGTTTGACTTTTTATTCCTCCTGCAGCAAAACTCTTCATTTTTTTTCTCCCATGCCTCATTTGTTGTAATCCTTTCCCACCTATATTACACTTTGAATAATCCCTCTCATTCCTTGTCACATGTGCATTAAACCTCTTTCACGTTACAGACCTAAAGCTTCTAAAATAGCATTTCGGTTCTGCTGCTGTGAGGGTGCGGACCGTTGTCAGGCAGTTCTTACTGCTCTCATGCATATGCTGATCTACAATTTATTCTTAAAGTTCCTCTGTTCCTAAACTGGAACTTGCTCAGCCATAATTTATAATCCTGGCACAGACCCGGAATCCGTGGCATCACTTTTACACATCTGGAGTTAAACTATTAACTGGGAAGTAACAGGGGATAATTTAAGTTTTTTCTTTTATTTCTGCCTTTTCCAGCCGTGACAAATAATGTCAGTTCTCTCAAGAAAGACGAAAACAAAAGCAGAAAAATTTGCCTGTATTGTGACTACATCTTGTTTTCCTCAAAATATTGTAAGAAACATAAAAGTGATTCAATTTTATAACCAGAAGAGTTATCTGCCTTCTTTCCCATGGTAGCCCTATAGATAAATGTAACTTTGTGCTGTTTTTGTGAGCCTTGGTGCAACTGCACTTGAGCACTGTATCCCCAGCCTTTAAAATACACATTCAGGTTTAGAAAAGACTCACTTAATGATTCGTGTCCATGACAGGTCCGTGACAGGACCCRTGGGCACAGACTCAAGGCTTCCCCTGCCCAGGGCACACACGGGGAAGGGCAGGTTTGGGCTCAGCAAAGCTGCAACACTTGGAGGTGGGTTTTGCCATGGATTTATCAGTAGAATAGCTATCACCTACAGGTCTGGAAGATGCAAACTATCCCACCTGCTTTTAGAAACTACACTACATGCAACTGTAGAAAATATACTACATACAACTAGAATTGGTTGGCTAAATAATAGACCTGGATTAGTGGCTCAGCTCAGTGCCAGCCCCATAGTGTGTTCTGCTTTGTCTTCTTGTCCCACCAGTAGACAGAGCACATGGCAGGACCTAGGGGTTCCCTTCTCTGATTAAGGGAATGGAACATCTCTTGTATGAGGAGAGACTGGGTGAGCTGGGCCTGTTTTCTCTGGGGAACAGAAGGCTGAGAGGGGATCTGATTAATGTGTATAAGTTCAGGAAGGGAGAATGCAGGGAGGAAGAGGACARGCTGTTTTCACTGGTGGCCAGTGATAGGACAAGGGGTAATGGCCATAAGCTGGAGCAAAGGAAGTTCCGTCTTCAGGTGAGAAGGAGCTTCTTTACTGTTAGGGTGACAGAGCAGTGGAACAGGCTGCCCAGGGGGGTTGTGGAGTCTCCTACTCTGGAGGTCATTGTTTTCACAACCAGGAAGGTTGGACTRGATGATCTCTAGAGGTCCCTTCCAACCTTGAATATTCTGTGATTCTGTGATTCTGTGATTCTCTGAGGGAGGTAAAGGAGAATATTCAGCATGGATGTGGTGGGCAGAGGCAAGATGATTACACAGAGCAGGGCCTGTTGGAAATCAGGTTTGGTTTAAGGATGTTAGAATTTGTTTAAGTGACCCTAGAGATACAGATGTTCATGCAAGGAATGCRTGAGAGAAGTTTAGAAAGGCAAAAGTGTTTTTCCAGCAGACTTCTGCTTTACGTTTTATCTCATATAAATGAAATGATCCCTTATCAATGCTGCTCCAGTTGTTCTCCTGGCCGTTTTCACTCCTTTCACTGAGCCTCCCTGGGGACTTCCTTCTGCCCCAGGCTCCAAGCAGATGCTTCTTGTGCAGGGTGTCCCCCCTGCCACGCATCCCAAACTGGGTTCCCCCCGACCTGCTCCCCGCTGTGTCAGGGTTTCCAGCCTTGCTCTCCATTCCCCCCTCGCATCTCCGTGGAGAGACGGCCCTGGCAGCCCCGGACCCTTCCTGAGGGTCCCCTCAGCAGCCCCTGACCCTTCCTCTTCTGCTGCGCCCTGAGTTGCCCAGTTTTCATGGCCCCTCTGACCCTGCTGTGCTAAACCTAGCTTAGTTGTGTGTGCAGAAATACTCCATAAAATAGGACCTCCAAAGCACACTTAGGCCGAGGTCCATCAGCTGCCGTGTGTTTCAGCTGGGAACGAGGACATAGRGGAATGTGTGACAGCCTCACGGGCGGTTTTCTGTAGCGTACGAGCACGAAATAAAGACTCCAAACAAAGCGCAGCCCTTCCTGCTCCCCGTGGGGCCGGTGCCCCCCGCGGGACACGCGGACCCGCCGGGCCGGCGCGGCCCCTTCCGCAGCGCCGCTGCCGTGGCGCTTTAACGCGGCAGGGCCCGGRGGCGGCGCGCGGCGAGCGCAGCCCCGGGGCCGCCCCACTCCGCCCCCCGCCCCGCGCCCGCGCGGCGGCTCCGCGGCGGCGGCTCCGGCCGGGGCGGTGCGGGCGGCGGGCGGCCCCCCGGCACCCCGCAGGTAAGGGCGCCTGCTTCCAGCCCTGCTCTTCCCTCTGCATTTTCTCTTTTTTCTTTTTTCCCCCCCTTTTCCCCCTTCTTTTATCTTTCTTCTCCTTTCTTTTATCTTTTTTTCTCCCCTATTTTTTCTTTTCCCTTTTTTCCTGTCTTTTTTTCTTTTTCTTCCATTTTTTCTTTTTTCTTCCATTTTTTCTTTTTTCTTCCATTTTTCTTTTTTCTTCCATTTTTCTTTCTTTTTTTCTTCTATTTTTTCCTTTTTTTTCTTCCATTTTTTCTTTCTTTTTCTTCCATTTTTCCCTTCCTTTCCGCTCCCCTCAGCCTCCTGCCCCCCATCCCCTCCGTTTCTGCCAAACGCCGCTTTTCTCCAACAACTTTGTCTCCCCACCCGGCGCTGCTGCTGCCCGCGGGAGGCGGCGGCGGCCGCGCGGAGCCCCGCGGAGCCCCGCGCTGCGGCCGCGGCTCCTCAAGGAGGAGGATTAGAAACCGAGGTTGGAGGCGCCTCCTTGTAACGCGCCGAAATCCCTTCATCCCGGGAGGGGAAGCAGCTCCCGCCGCCCCGCCACAAAGAGAAGGAACAGATTTTAAAGCAAACCCAGAGGAAGGGACCGGGCTCGCTCCGCATGGGATCCGGTTTCCAGGTCCCGAGCGCTTGGTGACTCTGTGGCATTTGGCGCTGGCTTCGCGTGCGCCGYGTGTTGTCCGCTGCGCCTGCAGCTTGTGGCCATGGAAGCCCCCGGTGGGCTCGCGCATCCCTGTGTGCCGCAGGAAAACAGGATAACAGGATAACAGGATAACGGATCACGCAGCCCCCTGGCCTCCCCGCCACCTTCCCCGCGCTACCATCCCTCTCTTCCAGCTTCTACAGCACATCCCTGCACGGAGGCTCCGTGCCACCTTCCTGGGTTCAGGTTTCGCGTCCCAGTCCCCACGGGCCAGGTCCTCCTCCAGCAGCTCAAGCTTCTGTTGTCTTCGCTTGGGGAAAAACACTTTGCAGTGCCCATAAYTCTGAGGTTTATCTACCTGGAGAGCTGAGGTCCTGCTGCTTTCATCAGCAAGTTGTGGGAAAATGAATCTATAGGAATCCTTTTGCCTGCCCTGTGAGGATCTGGTGGGGCTTGATGGGCATGCGCCGTTGGTGGGACATAGACTTGTTCCTGTCATGCATCTCGGGGGTCAGTGTTTGAGGAAGCCTGCGCTGGTGGTCGCTTGGGTTCTTTCATCTCCAAAACAATGTGGCGGGGGATTTTGTTTCGTATTCTCATGGAGATGTCGCAATAGCAGCACTGAATTTAATAGCTTATTAGGCATGAGGAAAAAAAAGGGACATATTGAAATTAGGCTGGTCTCCTAAATTGCTAATGAATGCCATTAGACTTGGAGAGTTATTGTCCTCTCTTCAACACTGTGTCATGCCTTTGTTTGGCTAAAAAGCAGCCCTTGATTTTGTGGATGTTTTTATTTCTTCTAGCGGGCCCCTAGCCTCCCTTAGCCGGGGCCTTTGAAGGCAATTTCTCTCATGCTGCCTTTGCTCTCTTGGTGCAGGCGGTGCAGTCTGAGGAGCTCGGAGCTGCTGGTCGATGCGAGCGCAGGACAGAGCACGGGGAGGCCCATGAGGGGCAGGCACCGAGGCCCATCGGCGCCGCAGAGGACAGCGATGTAGATTCGGGCTCCCGCAGCCTCCGCCTGCACGCGTGCGGCCTCGAGAGCATGACCGCGGTGCAGAAYGGCTGTGGAAATGGCACCACCCTTACTTGTATAGTTATGGATAAGAAGGAGCCCCAGAGCCTCGCTACCGCCGTCAGTCTCAATGGGGGATACACCACCAGCTGTAGCCATGAGGAGGAGGTGCCAGGTGATAAACTCAGCCCTTCCAAAATCATGCGCTTCTTCTCCACCCCTAGGAAACGGGCTAATTCCAACTCGGAGAGGCCTCGGTCTCTCGTTTTGATGGGCAGCTCTTCCACGTGGAATGCTTTGTCTTCCATTAGAAAAATGGGATCGTTCAAGAAGTTAAGATCTTCAGTTCTCCAAGGAATTCAAACCAGGGAATGTCCAGAGATCTTAAATGAGAACAGCACGGGAAAACAAGGCTCAAATGGGGCAGTTGTGACAGTTCAGACTAACAGGTATTCCTATTCGGGGCCTTTGCAGGATTTCCAGGACGCAGTAGGTGGTTTAGGTTCTGATTGCTCCGATGCTGAGGAAGGTGATGATTCTTTTCTGAGGAACACTCACCGCTCGCGCAGCATCAGGAGGGCCTATGGGGTTGGCCGCATAAATTTGCTGGACACTGATAAAGCTCCGAGTAACCACAAATGTGCCAGGCCAACCTCTCCTGCCGCCTCAGAGCCAAAGATCTGTGAAATTGTGGTGAAAGATTCTGAAAACAACAGGATCATCTATCGGAGAAGCAAAAGCTCAGACAATTTAAACTTCCTGAAAAAAAGCTCTTTCAAACGAAAGTCCACCTCAAACCTCACCGACCTCAAGGCCGCACATGAAAAGCAAATGCCCCAAAGGACAGTAAGTGCCACATCCGCTGACTCGGACAAAACCAGCGGAAACTCCGAGAGAAGGTCCAAGCGGTGGAAGAGCCCTATCAGGGCAAAGGATTTTGACCGAGTTTTGAAGCTCGTAAGCAACGTTACAGATGCGGCATGGAGGAAGGATGGCCCTAGGAGCGCAGACCCTTCTCCCAGCGACCAGCCCCAGAGAACCAGGCCAAACAGCAGGCTGCACGACGACTATTCGCGCAGGGTTTCCAGCAGCACGGAGCACGACAGGAAGAGGTGCAGCTCCCCAGCGCCGAGCGCCGACTCCACCTCGCCTGGGACACCTTCCCTGCAAAGCCCCACGGGTCCTGCGTGTACCGAGGCTGCAGTGAGCGTAGCTGCYGCTGAAGACAGAAGCGTCAGCACCTCATCGGGGATCCTAGATTCACCTTCTCCGATTGACATCGGTCCAATCCCGAATGAAGTGTTTTATTCGGACTCGGATGAGCCGAAAGCTCCTTCCCAGTTTACCTACGAAGCTGAAAACCCTCATGTTCCTGCTAGGCCAACTGCTCCTAAGCCGCAAAGCCCCAGTGCAGAGAAGGTCAAGTGCAATATGAGTTTGCAGTGCCCAAACCACCACAGCACCTTGTCCCTGAGCTCGATGGAAAGCGAGGAGAGRATGGAGGTGCCGGGGCCGAAGCTAGGGAGGAATCCTGTTTGCTTCCAGGACTCTGTGCAGACTGTGTACTAYGACGATGGAAATGAAGACAGTGGCATAAGCAGCCACTCTCAGCTGAGCCTCAACTTAGCCCCTGGTGCTGAAGAAAAGAAGGAAGAGGTAAGAAAGCAAGCAACGTCCTTTATAAGGTATATGTATATGTGTCGGGTTTTGCCTTTATTCATGCAGAACAATGCGAAACAACCTGAGAGCTGATGGGTGTTTGCAGCTTGTTATTGCTCAAATATGCTGACAGCAATTATTTCTTTTAATATGTTCTCTTTGGAAGCTAACATCAAATTATTCTCCTTTGTGCAATAATATCAAAGCAAGTTTTGGCCGCAAAGCTACACATGTACGTTTTCAAGGGCAGTTTATAACCCCCTGCAGCTACACCATCCTGTCATGTGGTCTTGACAGATTTTAGCCTAAGCAGGGTCTAGCTGTATTTCTTCTGAGCTGAAAGATCTCCAAAGAAACTGTGGATGCTAAAAGTGGGGTTGATTCAACATATGCTTTTTTTTCTGTAGAACCCTTGCAGGATACGGTAGTATTTGTAGAGCAGCACGGTGTGCAAGATACAGAATAAATCCAATATTGGGCTGCTCGCAGTGTTCTCCCTGTGCCCTGATGGCTGTGCTGGGTGTGAGCCATTTGGATGCCTGCCTGCATATTTCAGACAGCAGTGCTCTACATGATGGGCTTAATATGTTGCCACTGACAAGCTGGACAAAATACCGGCCTTTCACTGTGCCTCATTTCCAGGTTCATGCTGTGAGTAGATGCTAGATGTGCTGCASCATCTCGGGGCGAGTTCAGGGAATAAACCTGCGTCTTCCTCTGAAAACACYGAGGAAAAGGCGTGTGGGTTGGCCCTGGAGAAGGTGCCGTGATTTGGCAGTGCCAGTGAGGAGCTGTCACTAGTGTGACAGGAGYAGCATGAGCTTAAGTGACCGTGGCTCCCCTCAAGTTAGGTCAATGTATCTCATATCCCAGGTAAAAATGAGAAAAACTGTTCAAAAGTTGTTCAAACCTCAGCCTTTTGTGCTGTGTAGTCTTACAATGTGTGTGAAGCCATCTTTCCTTTTAAAGCCTACTGTATTTTTTGCMAACTAAATACAGTTACAAAAGTTATAAATATTGTCATTCTGCTGGAGAAAAGCAAATTTATTTACTATGATGCCTGCAACTACAGTAAAATTTGAATAAATATACCAAATTTGGTATAATATAACCAAATATTACCCAAAATTTGGTAAAATATCCCAAAATACGCATGCATGTAGGAGCTCTGCGATCTGGAGTCCCACAGTTGCTACAGCTATCTGTCTTTCTTTAAAAACTTGCTTGAAGAGTGTATGCAAGGAGATGCTTTTACATGGCCAGGAGAGCCCTAGCGTGTAGATGGGATTTCTCAGCAATAAAATGGGGAAATCTTTCACTGGCAGAGTTAATGCTCCTCACCTACCATCTAGCGGTGATCTGTGTTCATGACACAACCAAGAGACAACCAGCTTGTCCCTCCCCTGCCCTCCCAGTGAATCAGCGCTGCCTTTCAGAAGTTTTTGAGTGGTTGCCTACACTTAAACTTGCTCTTTCTATTATATTTTGAATGAATAGTCCAGACATTGTATCATTGTCTTTGGTCATGCCCAAAGGGTGCATCCCTGAGCTGTGGCCCTTGGGGATATGAATTGGAGAGCACTTCTTTCATTTCCTTGGAAGGTCTCCTCCGTCCATGACTCTTCCCTGCATCTCTCAGCCTAGCTTGAGTATTGGTAGCTTGGTACCAACCATTCCATCTGTTTATGCCAGGAGATTTTTCTTTTATCTGAAGTTTATTCAACTGCAGGCACTTCTATGAATGCCACATATTCATACAGTGAGGTCACTGGCGTTTGAATGTTTGACTGTGACTTGTTTTTAGCTCTGTCTCACACCCCCATGCTACAGAACTGTTTGCAAACAGAAAATTGCTTTTGTGACAAGTTWTTCTGGGCAACCTTTTGAATGGTGATGCTGAGCAATGCAAATCCCAAACTTAAGACTTCATCGGAGCTGCACTCACAGACAACTCTTCAGTTTCCACATTTCATGTATCGCTTTTTATATATATTCCATATATATATATATTCCATATATACATGGTGTTTTTACACCATATAGTGCAGCACAGCCACTCAAAGCTCAGTGGCTCAGAGACCTGGTTTAATGCAAAGGTTCCAGTATACCAGTCAGGCTCAAACCTGCTCTCCTTTAAGGACTGGCTCCAGTAGCTGGAAGCAAAACCAGTTAATTCCTTTACCCATTTATTTAGTAGATTAGTTGGCAAATGAAGTTCTGGGACTTTGTTAATCTCTGTGTATTCCCAAATGTGGAAACTGTTTCCACATCGTGTTTCTTCCCCAACAGTATAAAGCTGATTTTGTTGTATTCACACATATATATCTATTTGCCTGAGTTGCTGCTATTTTTTTTTCCCCAATGAAATTTGGGCTTGAGATCCAGTCCTGGCTGTCATTTTATTGCCATTTTTTTGGTAGGAATACATGATGTACTAGAGCAGTGTTGGTGCTCACCCATCCTGGGTGCTGGGGCTCCTGGAGGTGGCTTCCCAACCAAGAGCTACTTGAAGGGTGCAAAGGTCCCTGCCCCAGCTCTCCTGAACTGCTCTCCAGTGACACCAGTCACCACGGGCTGCCATGGCCCGTGTCTTCTCCAGCTCTGCTTCATGCCCGTCTCACCCACCTGCAATATGTTGGTTTTAAATAGCACCAAGAGATGATTAAGTACAATTTCTGTGCTTAGGCAGTTTTTCTGTTGTCTTCGCCTTCCCAGAGAAGAGCCCCACATTACTGCGAATCATGAAAACTGAAACCCTGTGCTTTGGCCTGGCATGTGGCAGCTGCTAAGGCGACCTAGACAAAGCACTCTGCTGAATTTGTTACAGAAAAGATAACCAAAGGGTTATATCAATATATCAACCATTTGTTGATATATTGCCTAGATCTTCACAAGCTCTTAGAACACCTGATATTTAAGTTGCCTTGTTGGCAGCTGGCTTCATGGTACACCAGACTTTTTATAACTCAAATGCAGCACTGTATCTGTATGACTATAAACAAATGATAAATTTAAATTACAGTGGTAATTGAAGAGGTAACTCTGCTGTAATTAGAATTGAGTCACATTTTTGCTTGCAGCCTGTATTTTACATCCTGTGAGATCTGTCTGCTGACTTAGTTATTATGTTCATGATATTTGAAAATCAGTAGCCCTAGTTGACCTATGCAGTACCATTGCTGCAGCTCAGCAGTGTCCAGGGTCTGGCTGGCCCAACATGCTGTCCCTATGCACTGCTGGGCCCCAGCTGCTGCTCTGCTYATTGCCATACAGGCCTCCAGGCTTGAGTGCAAATGGGTGAACTTGGAGGAGAACTTGTGAAGGAAAAGAGGAGGAAGAGCTGTATGGATGGCACTTATAGAGGGGATTCAGCCCTGCCCACACTACTTATCCTCCCTACTTGCTTTGAAATATGTCCTCATGGTGAAGAGTGGAGAAGGCTGGGCATGGTCATGTTAAATGCACTAAGCATTTAACACACAGCAGCCAGGAGCTGAGGATGGACATATTTGGTCTGTGATACAAGCTCCCAAGCCCTGCAGTTTTCACCTCTCAGAACTGGCTTTTTTTGGATGTGTTCATCTGCAGGTTGAGTGATTACCTTTCTTGAATTAAAATAGGTGACAGGTATATAAAAACACAGGAGAACACTTCATTTTAGGGATATGAAGCACATAATACATACAAAAAAACTTTGGAGTAATTTTGCCCAACTTCATCTTAATTTGTATAACCGAAAATGTGATAAACTCTGGAAGGTGATCAGGAAAAGTAAGGTAGGGTCTTCTAAAAGTAAGGTCTTCCAAAACTCACTCTTCCAAAAAGTAGGATTTCCTACTTGTAATTTGGAATAGCACCACTTAGGGCTGCCCTAGTTAGTGCTAGCAACCCCGGGGGCTGGGAAGGGAGCAGAGCAACACCCTGATCTGCTCCCAGTGCCATCCCTGAGGGCCAGGGAACATTTAGTTCAGAGTGAGTGAGACTGGATTCACACTCAAGCCTGAGCTCAACCCTGTACCAGCCAGGGTGCTCTCACACCACTGCCACCCCTCATAGTGGCTCAAGGAAATGCTTCCAAGAGAACTTGCCCAGAGCAAAACCAGAAACCACCGGCATTGCTGCAGACYCAAGCGACAGGACTCATCACTGGAATGATGCAGAACAGAGCCCTCAAAGGACACATATATCTTCCTTCTGCCACAGCAAAAAACTCTTCCAATCAGAACACGCTCTGCCCTTCAGTACAGCCTGTGCCAGGGAAAAGAAAAGCCCCAAGGCAGCGGTGACAACCATCTGAATTTCAGATGAGCTTACATTTTAGACCGGTGAATGTGCAGTTGGATGGAATTGGCCATTGCTGAGCGGCAGGAGCTCAGCAGGGCAGTTGCTGTCCCTGCAAAGCATCTGTGGATGCTAAAAGGGGATATTCAGGAGGGCTCCCTTGCAGTTAGCTCTGAGAAAGCTGCTTCATTTCCTTATTACCTTCATGCTCCTCTACCTTTCCAAAGAGCATCTGATGTTTGATTCTGCTCTAGCTCCCTGCTGAGATGTCAGTAGTACCCAAGTGCTGCTCGCCGTGCGATCCTGAGCCTGGGGCTTCCAGAAGGTAATTCAGCTTATGTGTAGAGCAGGGTGTTGAACTGAAAATCCATCTCAACTTTCAACAAATCTCAGCTCAAAATCCATCTCTTTGCAAAGCCCAGATGGAGCATCGGCAGCTTTACCGCCCTCCCCTGCAGCACCCGGAGGTGGCTGAGCTGCTGAGGTTATGGGAGCCAAGATCCTCGGGAGCAGCGTGTTGTGCCAGGCTGGAAGAGTGGATGGAGCAGACTCAAATCTTCCAATCCAGGCTCAACCACAGCGGCCTCACCCTTACGCCGTGGTGTAGGAAGCAATAGTTTGCAGATATAAAAGCCCAAGGCGACTCCACCCTGGGCAYGTGGAGCTGCTGGTGCCTGGGTTTGGGCTGGGATAAGGAGGCCGTGCTCTCATGGATAGCAAGAGGGGGAATCAGGGCACCTCAGCACTGCAAACACACTGAGACGTGGTGTTTTGTGTGTGCTTTTTATACATAAAGTTCCATTTTCAGCCTGTAGTTATCATCTGGCTTTTGAGGTTGCCCAACGGATGTTAGAAAGACAGCAGGCAGCTTGGAAAAAATTGTTTTACTAAATAAAAAAAAAGAAAATCTTTTTTTTTAGTGGTGTTACATGATTGGGGGTATCCTGAGTCTGTTTTAAAAATGATGTAGAAGTTTATTTAGGGATTATTAATGCCTATACCTCTTCTGGAAAGAGGCAGTACTACTTCACTCAAAACAGGCTTCACGCTGGACTTMACTTCTGCTTCACTCCGGACTTCATGCCTGCTGTTCTAATTTAGATACCAAAGAAAGAAGAAACAGGGCCAGGGTGTCATGCAGCAATCCTCAAGTTTTAGCAGGATTGCATTTTCGTATGACCAGTCAGACTTTCTGCAGAGCATTTTGTGTCAGAAATATATCTCCCATATGTCAGAAATATTTCTTAGCGACACTTGTTTGGGCAAGAGAGTTAAATAACAGAAGCGAGGATGAAGGAAATCCTTGAGGTTTGGGACCAGATTTGAGAGTCCTGAGGTCCGTGTGTCATTTCCAGCTCAGCTATATGCTTCCTGTGTGACTTCAGTTACTTAACTGGTTTGTGTCCGCTCCTTATCTGTGAAATGAGAGTATTATCAAGGTGAACTCGTTAATCTTTGTGAAGCAGGTTGGTCGAATGGAAAGCATTATGCTTGTTGATTGAGATAAGTGTGCTTTCAAGGATCAGGTTAAATGAAGCAAACCTGCATTAGAATTGCCTTAGAAATCCAGGCCCAAATTTTGTTTGTTTTTATATCCATATAAAGCTATTTTTAAATGACTTTTTATAGCTCTGCTGTTAGTTAAATCACTGCAATTGTTTTTATGTCAACAAATCCCAAGGGTAGAATTAGGTGTATTTTTTTTTCTAAGTGACGGCAACTTTTAAATTGTGTTTTTTACAACAATAACATATTTTGCTAATGGGAACTGATTTTACCATATTGTGGAGCACACTTGTTCCTGCATCATATGGTATACATAAATACATATGCAATAGATGATCGATAAATGTATTTAGTGTCTTCTCAAAGGCTAATAAATGTAAAAGTTGTTGATGGTAGAGGAGACACGGGACTGGATCACTGCATTTTTCTACCATCATTTCCACAGTAACAGTTGTTTTGATGATAACTTTGTTGAAAATTGTCAATCGTAGTGGATCAAGAGGGAAACATCAGGCTAAAATGACAACACGTTAGGATATTTTTATGAAATCTGTAAGGAAAGCAATAAATATTTTTTCTCTATAAGGCTGTATTGTAGCCAGAGTCTGCTAATCTCTGTGTCTGTCACAGCAGTGTGTGTAAATAAAAATATTGATCATGTTCATGAGACATCTAACAACCTTCTGCCCTCTGCTAGTGGGGATGATAAATGAGCTTCAACTCATGTTCCCCCACTGCTGTTTAGCAACAAGAAAAAGTGCAAAGGTTTCCTTTTATCGTGTAGCTGGGTGGAGACTTSTTCCCTGAACTTCTACCCCGTTCAGTGAAGGTGATAAAATTATTTATGACCACTGGGTTCATGATYATTTGCTTGGTCCTTCACAGTTTTGCTAACTTATATGAGTTTAAAAATCAGTGATATTCCTACAGATTGCCCACTGCTTATCCATTCCTGTCTTGTACAGAAACATCAAATGTTTAATAGTCCCAAATTGTAATGCTGACATCTGTTTGTCATTGCTAGTATAGTTAATTCGTATGTTTTTAYATAGATTCTTGAATGCACACTGAAAATGTGTATGTATGTTATCAAGCACAGAAATATCTATATAAAATAGCACAAATACTGTTTCTTTCTTTTCCTGTTAGTGCTACAGTTTCTGGTTTTAAGTCTTGTCCTTTTTTGGAAGAACATGACTGATTATCCATCATAAGTTTTCACCGAAAATATGTAGTAATCCAAGCTGTAACTTCTCAGCCTACTCTTACTTTTTTTTTTGAATTTTCTGTTTAATTTGTAACACCTTTTTATAGATTGTATGAGGAAATGATCATGAAACTGTTGTTATCTCTTCTTTGAATTAGAAAAGGGCTGCTGTAGTCAATGAGGGAACACATATGAGGGGAAATAAACAAAAGCAGCAGCAAATACAGATTATTATGGAGCTTAAAGGCATGAGGTAAAAGCAGAAGCTCTAGTGAGCAACAGCTTCAAAATGTCCTTGAGCAGCAGTTGTGCAGTCCTTGCTTCATGGGCACCTACCTGCCAATTGCTAGMAGAGGACCAGGTAGAAACGTTGAAATTCAAGCAATAACCTGTGTGCTGTGAGGGTCACAGATACATGGCTCTAAAAGAAAAAACACTTTTTCGAAGTAGGACCATGAATAAGCCTGAGGAATTGATAATAGCCCTGGCATAGACAAAAAAGACCCTGTGGCATTTACCCTTGTGGCAAGAAAAAGGACTTTCTAGAGAGATTTGTCTGTCCCTTCCTACTGCAAGACTTTTAAATTGTGAAATGTTAATTGTCTTAGCACAGTTARAACAAGAGAGAAGAATAAAATTATATATAAAAAAAAAGGTAATGTTAGAAGTGGTAGTGGTAGAAATGCAGATTTTATTTGGTATAGAGTCTCAATACTGTAAACCTGCAGGAGCATGTTTATAGAGCTTGATTTTATTTTCATTAGGGAGATTATTGTCATAACTACATTAGCAAAAGGTCCCACAGCTATCATTAGTTGCCCTCACAAGCAGCAGTTTGACCCGTCTGTGTGTAGGCTCAGATTCACGGTTGGGGCTTTTTCTGCAGTGGAGTTTGTCAGGTGTGTGAAGAAATATCATTCCTGTTTGGCATAACTGCGTCAGGAGAAGTTCCCCCATGCAGTTTCAGGTACTGACAAATTCTGGCCATTTCACTGGTATGAATTGCATCCATATGAGGAGCACTTCATCAGTATTGCATAGGTACAGATCTTATGCTGATCCAGAGAGGTATCCATCTCTCCTTGGGCAAAGCTGCTTTAGAAGACAACTTTTGGTGCAAATTTGTAAGATACACAGTGTCATCTAATAAGTAATTGCAGAACTTGGCTCTCATCTGTGTATAAAAGCTGAACTAAGACTTCAATGCTTAAATACCTGCTGATCTTGCTTACATTGGTATTAATGAGTAACAGGGTCTGCGGACAGCAGTAATATTCCATTAAATGCAACAGCGTTGTACCAGTGCCAGATCAAATTGAGTGGGATCCTAATCAAGACCTTGAAGCTGCTGTACTTGGTTGTGAAATCAGCCTGGGTTCAGACAAGGGGAGATGATGTCCAGCTGATTTGGAGTCCCACTTGATATCACTGGCTGCTGGTGAGCTACCAATGAGATCTCCTACCTCACCCATAAAGAAGCAAGCACTGAGCCAAATTTTTAATACCAATTATAACGAGCCTTTGGAGACTTCAAKTCTCCTCCAGCTGCTACTCCAGGAACCTTGGGGTTTCCTGGAGGCCATGTAGATGTTTTGACAACCCAAGGCATYAAAGGAAGCAGCCGAAGGGAGCTTGAATCAGCAGCATCACTGGGGCCTGAAGAGCACACCCTAAACTGCATGCCTAGAAGTGGCACCTGAAACTGAATTCAGAYCACTGGAGATGTAGGGTAGCTAAAACAGTCACACAGAGTTGACAGGAATGGTGTGGGACTGGTGGGAAATACCCACCTTGCTGGAGTGGCTGAAGGCACCAAGCAGGATTCCCTTGAGAACCTAGAGAACATTTTGGCAACTGACTCCTGAATTGCTCTACTGGCCCCCAAAATGGGARGTTCAATCCAGTTTTCTGAACACAGGCACCTGGTGCTATGTGAGATACCCTGAGCTGCTCCCCCTCATCTGCAGCTGCTGCTGCAGAAGGGCTCGAGCCTCCTGTAGGTCCTGCGTCATATTTGCGTAGCATATGATATGTGCAGATCCTTTAGATCCCCTAGATCTTTTGAAAAGGCACCGAATCTCAGTCTGATTTTCTACTGACTGCAAAGAGCTTTAGTGTCAGTAGCTAATATATAGACACCTGCATTATAGACATCAAAATGTAGGTGCTCGAATCAGGAGCTGAGTCCCATYCTGAATGTTAACAGTGAGCTCTTACATAGGAATAATAGCAAATGAAAGTATAGTGTGGATCTAGGTAAATCTTCATTTAAAAAGATTGTATTTGTCAGTATAGCACTGCCATGAAAAGAAAGCTGTGGAAATACAACAGTTTAACCAGGAAATTATCTTAGGAATTTATATGTCCAAAGAATCTTTATTCATCTGCATATAGAGCCTGCAAGTAGAGCTGTCTGTGTTTGCAGTCTCATAAGAATCTTAAATAGGTGCAACTGAAAGGACAAGATGAATAATTTCAGGTTTCAGCATAGGTGATGCTGTATTGTTGTTAGACTAGCAAGGGTGAATTTCAGAAAATCCAGTGTGGACCCATGTTAGACCTTTACTTGTCAAGACTAAAGAAATTCTTTGAAAATTTTGATTAACACTTTCAGTGCGTGGGACAAGGCACATTTTGGATTTCATCTCACATGGAGGGTCTTGTACATCTCAACACATGTCCGTAGAAAACTTCATTTCATTTATAATGGATTAATCGAGAGGAGGTTACTTGAGGTCAGTGGAGCTGCAGCAGTATGATGAGGAAAAATATAATGATATAGGCAAAGATCCCCAAAATTATTATTTTTTTTCAATGATTTCAAGAATCACAGGTTTAAGTGTTTGCAGTGTTGGAGCCTATGAGTTCAATGCTGTATTTATTTCTGCTAGTAAGTGGTCACTTGAGCAGGTCCTCCTGCTTGAGAGGAGGTAGGTGGTCACTTGGAGGAATGTGAGGTTATCAGTATGTTTTCATTCAGTATTTTGCTTTGAAAGGATTATATTCTGTTTTATTAGTATTCTTCAATGCAAACTGAATATCTAAGCTTAAAAATAGAGTCCTTCAGACCTGTTTATTGCAAAACAGAGATTGATTTCATTGTCATTTGGATCAGCTGCTGTAGGTGGAGTGCTGCAGACGGAGAACAGTCCTCGCTTTGCAAATGTTATTGCTCAAGATAAGGGTGTAAAAGGCAGATTAGGCGATGACATGTGACGTGTCCCTTCCTCAGTCTAAAAGTACAAGATCATGGGATGAACTTTGCCTGACTGGTTATACAGAGCGTGTGCTCACATTTGTAGTTCCTGAAGAAAAGACTTTGCAAAACAAAAATATAGAATGACTCTAATGAACTCCATTCTTAGCCACTGTGTGTGCGGAGATCCGTCACCTGTGTCTGATTCTGAGGTAAGAACCTTATTTAATGTGCGATTTGCTGCCCTGATTCTTGAGGAAGTGTTTTTAGAGGCTGGTTCTGGTGGAGCTGTGTTAGGGTGCCAGCCAGCCAGCCAGCCAGCCAGCCAGCCAGCCAGCCAGCCAGCCAGCCAGCTAGGCAGGTACTCTAATGAATTGCTTTAACTATTAAAAGCAGCCATGAGCTAAAATCTGCACAAGAGCTGAAGCGTTACTGAGTGACAGGTGTATGCAGTAGAGTTTGGGATTTATGCAGTTGTTCTATTAAGAATGAATTTCACGTTGTAATTAAAATAATTTAATGTAGAACAGTGCACAACTGATTTTTTTTCCTATTTTTTCATACCTTAATTGTAGTATTTATGTTAAAATGCTGAATATTTAATAACTCTGCCCGTTAATGTAGTGCATGCGGTAGTGCATTTTGTCCTATGCTGTCAGGCAAAAATCCACCCTAGCAAAAGCAGCCCACTATGAGGTGTCTTTCTGAAAAAAAGCTCATCAGATTTGACCAGCCTGGTTGAAAGTGGTATGCACAGGAGAAGGTGACAGAAGAGAAGGCATCTTTTTACAGGCTTCCTCGCAAAAGGCTGATTCCAGGCTATGGCACTGCTGAATGTGCAGCGCTTTAAATACCTTCATCTGGTCTAAAAGAGATGAACAAAGTGTAGCCAAGTGGCAATCAAAATTATGCCTCTATTTCTGGAATATATCCTAACTTTGATGACATTATCATAAATGCATTTGTGCAGTCTAAAAATACCGTGATAAAGAACAAGCTTGTTTTGTTTTTTACTACAGAACCAGTTCATTTCCAAATGCAGTGGACCTTCAAGAATGCAATGAGAGTTGTTTGAGAATATCAATTTGTCCGAGACATTATTACAGCAGGGCTCACTTGCTCAACAGGGCCGTGGAGTTTGTCACTCTTTCCATCAGGCCTTCCTGCAAGCTGCCACCGAGCCCAGAAACACTCAGCTTCCTCTTTCTRTTTCCCTCCTGCCCTTAATAGAGGAGCCAGAGAAAAAAAAAAAGGCAAAGAAACACTGAGATTTTGGAAATTTGAGGGAAAATTGAATGTAAACTTTTCTGTAGAATAATTTTCTCAATAAAAAAATGCAAGGATGTTGCTAGAAAAGGTTAAAATGAGATTATTGCAGTGCATTGAAATCCTTCAAAATATTCTCACTGACAGGTATTTCAACTGTGGTTACTTTATTCCCAGGCTTGCACTAGTAGCGCAGCTAGGACACCTGTGGGTTTTAACCTCCTAGAAGTGACTTCCTAATTTTCAAGGAACMCTGTCTAAAAACAGTAGCTTTTTCCCCGTGCTTCTTTTGTCACTGGTTCTGCTCTGTACGGCCGGGTCCTTCCCGATGTGCCAGAAACTTCCCCTTCCAAAGCAGCTCAGCTCGCTCAGCCGGCCCCCCAGGGCYACCCGTGGCCTCGAGCCATCCCGGCAGCGCCGAAATGGGACTGCCCCCTTGGCACCAGCTTGGGGTTGTTCAGGATCAGCAAACAAGCAGCTCAGGCTGCAGCTGAACGTCTCTGCAGGGCTGCTGATTCTCCTCGCCAAGCAGAGCTAAAGCAGAGCAGCCCCTGTTGACTGGATCTTTTAAAGATTACACTGTTCCTCACATACATGAACAAAGGCTATGAGTACCAGAAGAGTCTGGTGGGACTCCATASGACATTATGCAATGTCATATAGGACTCCATGGGACCTTATGCAACTACCATGGGACATTATGCAATGGAGTCAGTGTTTATGATAGGGCTAGTTGCTACTGCATAGCTTCATGATAGTCCTGTTGTTAGTGGTGCTGTTTGTCTAGGACGTGCTAATGGGCAGGTGTCAACCTTAGCACGAACTGCATGTCTCTTTTGCAGACTTACTTGCTTCCTGAATTGCTATTTGTTGTATTTTTTGAAACCCTTTCTTTCTAGCAATGTTAAWTTGATCTGCTGTATCAAAAACTCACAAATGCTTAAGTGTCAGAAAAAAAAACTGTGGCTTATTTGACTTGTTCACATTTAAAAAGGTTGTTTCTGATGACCACTGGAAGAGGTCCCCAAGCCAGGAGGAAGAAAAGCGGGACCCACAAAAGGTCACCCCCAGGAGATGGGGCTCTGGAAAAAGATCTCGGCCCAGRCCTCTCTCAGACTATGGCCAAATGTCCATCAGAAGCTTCTCTATACCAGAAGATGCGGTGGCTGTGGAGTCTCAGAAGTCTGACTGCACGGATGGAGAAAATCAGCCAGGACTGGCTTCTGTGGGGTGTRTGGTGCAAAGCAGCACGCTCGGCTACCACAGAGGGCGAAAAAGAAGACCCATCTCGGTGATAGGTGGGGTGAATTTCTATGGAAGCGGTCCTGCAGAAGAGATAGAAGGTCTGCTGACACAAGTAAGATACGAGATGTGCTCTCTGCAAACTGCCCGAGACCCTTTCACTTCCTTGTCTCTGTCTTCGACATAGAAAATAGAATGGATGATTCCTTTTCTTTCTTCCCTGCTGTCCAGCTGCCGTCATGTACTTACACTTCTGCTTTCCTTGTCACTAATTACTTTGTCTTGTTGAAAAACCAAACAGCATGGAATAAAACTGATACTGACTTTGGGATAATCTTCTTTGGATTATATCTTTCTTGGAATGCTCATTATTTCTATCTAGTTTCAATWTGTAAGAACTTGTCTGTTTATGGTGCAGCTCTGTTTTAGTCATGTTACAGTGTGTAGGTGCTGAGAAACACATGGCTACAAACAATGTGATAAATATGAAATCTGATCATTTTAAATGCTCCGGAAATAGCCCCAGTCAAAATGTGGCGTTAGCTGTGGTATTCAAAATTTTGGTATCAGCATATCAAGCACACTTAAAACTAATGCAGAATTTCCTTGAGAAAATTAGTAATATAGAATTAAGAAATTAATGAAATAAAGAATCTAAGAAAACTGGTAATATAAAAAATAAATGGATTCCTTCCAGGACTGCTGTTGCTTGTTCAAATGTGCTAGTTCTTATACTGTGAAACTGACCTTATGGAACACAAGTAACCTATAAGAAAATAAGTAGGGGATTCAGTTTGTAATTGATGGGTGCCTGTATACTTACTTGCCATCTCTGTTGACTTTGCTAAGAGACCAAAACCTAAAAACTTCAGATCAAGAAAAAATACCTCAATTTATTTGTTTATTTATTTATTTATGGAGCCTGGAGGCAGCCCTGAGCTGGTAAACAGTGTGTAGAGAAACCTCCTTCTCTGCTGTGACCAGTGGTGGACACGGCTTGTAGTCGGTTGCAGAGCTTTGGTCCCAAGGGCTTGGTAAAGCTGCCTTGTTCAACACTAGCTTGCTTTACTGACAAGGCTGGGGGCCTCCTACCTAAGCAGCTACTAATTGTTAAGTTGATTAAGCAAGCAAGAAAGAAACAGTATTTACATCCTAAAAGATTGTGAAGCTGTCTGATTCCAGTGGTTCCTAATGGAATTTGAATCCTCTTAATCTTCCTCATGCTGCTTGGCCTCCTGCTGAGATCAATCATGGTGCTGTACTCCCTTGGCTGAAATCAAACGCTGACACAATGAGAGGCTTTATAATCTCCTTTGGAAAGTTCTTATTTCTTAATGTGAACATTTTTTCTTGTTATATTACACATTTTTCTTTATATTGCTTTGATTAAAAAAAAAAGATCCTAAAGTCTATACCAGCAAAACTCTCAACTCAAGCCAATGAAAGTTTTATTAAATAATAGGCCATCGCAATCAGAAGTAATATGGGTTTCAAGGGGAGGTTTTTCTGACACTGCTAGTGCAGTCAACCAACTTTGAAAACCCAGGGGAGTATTTTAAAAGTGTGATGTTAATTCCTTCTTTATTATGTTTTGTTGTGATCTGACATCTTAGTTGTGAACAAGTTTTCAAACAACAATAAATCACTGGTTTCATAACAGAGCATCAACATATGGTCATAAAAAAAAGAAAAATGTTTCAGGTTATTTCCTCTAAGGGCCTATGAACAGTAACAAATGAAAGACTAAGGGAATATCTGAAGATTTTCTCTGAAGTTATATGAAGAGGTTTTGTGCTTAATGTGCAATATTTTGCAAGGTCATTAAATCTGGCTTCAGAGRCAGCATAAAAGTAGACTCAGCTTGCAAATAGAAGTGGTAAGCTCTCTAATCAAAATTAAACAAATGAAAGACTAAAGCTAACAGAATAGAAAATTCTGTTATTTTTACTATAACTGCTATTTTTACTATAACTATTCTGTTAGTTTTAGAAAACTAGAGAAAATGGCTTCCAGATAAAGTTTGAGTAAATTTAATATCATCTCTTTTTTAATGAGACTCCTGGGATCTTCTGAACAGAGGACCATTTAAACTAGTTTTGGCCTTCTTGCAAAATATACTAATTTTGCTTAAAAGCAAAGCATTTATTTGAAGAAATAAAGCATCCCAGGCAATTAACACACCTTCCTGCTATACAAAACTGCATTTGTATGCAGTTTTGGCCTACATTTTACTTTGGAGTTTGCCGCTAGTTGCAAATTTACAACCTCAGTGTGCCCTGTGCAGACTCTTCTGGATCCCAGTGCAGTTAGGCAAGGATTATTACAAGCTTAAAAGTATTAGAGTRTGTCCAGTCATAGCAGAAGACAGGGGAGATTTATTAAGACGGAGATGTAATGTTATTGCACTGCAGGGATGATGGATTTGGTGCACGGTGCTTGAACACAAGTGCTACAGTGCTTCAAATAAGGATGTTTACTGCTCTGGTAATTAGCTGAAGAAGCCTCGCTTCCCAAYGGGGTCTTGCTGAGCTGGACTTGTCCGTAGGCCTGTTGTTAATAGCGGCTCTTGGTGCTTTCTCCGCAGCCGGCCGCGCGGCCGCCGGTGCCGGCGCACCAGGTGCCCCCCTACAAGGCGGTTTCGGCCCGGTTCCGCCCGCTCACCTTCTCGCAGAGCACCCCCATCGGCCTCGACCGCGTCGGGCGACGGCGCCAGATGAGAGCGGCCCATGGTAAGATGTGCAAGGCTCGGTATACCTTCCTAGAGCWCAACTTTGTAAGCCAGCTTGGTGAGGAAATCCATTACATGGTCATGAAGAATCATAGAATCAGAGAATGCTTAAGGTTGGAAGGGACCTCAGAGGTCATCTAGTCCAACCCCCGGACACGCAGGATCACCTAGAGCACATGGCACAGGGCTGCGTCCAAGCGGGTTTTAAAGATCTCCAAAGAAGGAGACTCCACAACCTCCCTGGGCAGCCTGTTCCAGGGCTCTCTCACCCTCACTGTCAGAAAGTGTTTTCTCAAGTTCCTGTGGAACTTTTGGTGCCTCAGCTTGTGGCCGTTTCCTCTAGTCCTCTCGCTGGCCACCACTGAAAAGAGGCTGCCCMCTCCTCCTTACTGCCTCCCTTGAGGTATTTATACGCACTGAGCAGATGTAGTACCTCATTTCGTTGCCTTTTCTCTATAACATCCTTATTGGTAGGTTTGCTTGCCGTGGTCCGTGTAAAACCCATTTATCACACCCACTGATCAATTAATTCGTATGGTTTATTCTATGTAGTTTGCAGGCCTGTATTTTCCACCTCCTATATTTATATGCTTGCCTGCAGATAATTATAGAATATGAAGGAAATAAGGCCTAAAACACTTTAGTTTGTACCTGAACCATGTTCATTTTACCACTAAATGGAGGTATGCTCACACCACACAAGCTGTTTTTTTCTTTTTTTCATTCATTCAGCTTAATTTCTTCAATAGGAAAGTATTAAATAATCAAAGAGTGTGCTCCAGAGAATTGTATGCAGTTGCAAGTGCTTACTGAGGGGGGATGTGGCCCAACCAAACCAGGTTTTTGGTGCATGAAAGATACATTCTTGGGAAAAATTGCCTCTTTGGAAGCACTACTTCTCATCTGACCCTCTATATGGCCTATGTATTTTTTCTTTTATTCTGTTTGCTGTTAGCAAGCCATGCTACGTGAGTCAGTAGAAAGGCATATTTGGTATCGATGGAGCATTTCTTGGCAGAAGATAGCAGAAAAAGCTGTGTTAATTGCATTTGTCTTCTTCTGGACTACAGCAGGCATCGTCTGAAGACTTACTAATGCTTCACTGAGAAGGGCCCAAAGTAAAAGCTAAATTTTCCCTTGAGATCCTCGCTGTTAACAGTGAACAGACGACTAATGGGAATCTTCAGTCTGCTTCTCTGTGCACACAATCAGTAAGGAAGGCTTCAGTTGCCATGACTGAGGGGAGAAACTTAACAAACAGTATTTTCAGTGTTTTTTAAACAGTTAAATTTACTAAAATTACAAGTCAATAAAATGATTAGATTTGGCTTATATGATTATAAACCAAGTTTTAGAGGTAAAGATATCCAGATTCTTCTGAAAACATCCCTCAATTGCAAATTAACTGGCATTAGTTAACCTAGAGAACTGCCTGAGACTAATTTATTTCTTAGTATTTAGCTTTAAAGTGACAGCTTTCCTAAATGTAAGCGTACCAGATAAAGAAAGCAAGATTTCTGATACTTTTTCAAGGCAATACCATCACAGCAATATTGATTATACTAGATGTGACTTTTGGAAGTCATTATAATAAACACAGAAGCCAAGAAAGTTTCGTGAGTCAAAGCCCTGAGAGCAAGTGGAGAATAGCATGGACTTCATGGTCCAACGGCAGTTCTTCTGAATAGCTCCAGTGAAAAATACTAGTACTAGTCCCACACATTGTGGTCTCTTTCTTTTTTTTTTTTTTTTTTCCCTTAAATTCATGAGGCATTTTCTTGTCTTTGAACATGTGTGAGCTTTTTGTTTGCTCGTTTACAGTGAAATTTGATAACACAAAAGCTATTTATTATAGAAAGAAACTCTAAACTCTAGCATTGAAAACTAGAAATATTTTAGTTGCTTTCTAAAGCCTAGTGCAGATGTTATCTGTCTACTTTTGTAACAACAGGAGATAGAATTGGAGATCTAAATTACTAGAAAAATGGCTATTAGAAGACAGTAAATCATAACACTGCAGGAGACAGAGTAACAGCCAGCCAAGGCCTGAGTGAAACTTCGCATGAGACTAATGATGCTACTGCTGTGCTTGAAGGATTATGAGTTCTCAATACCTGGTGTCGGAGAGAGAGATTACCTGTCACAGAAGCGCAATTTTTTATACGCTCCTTAAAAAGTAACCCATTTTTATCATGGTGCGAACTTAAATTTGGCAGAATTTTTTTGTGAACTCATGTGGTTGGACTTGATGCTCTTCAAGGTCTTTTGCAATCATAATGATTCGGTGATTCTGTGGTTGTATGATCTCYTCAGGGACAGGAATCTCAGCTAATAGGGCAGGAACAACTCTTGTGGTGGGTGATGTGATCGCTGGTCAGGAGCATGGCCAGGCTGGTGGAGCGGACAGGACCAAGGAATGTGCTGGGAGCAGCCGGGACATCACGGAGACGAGCGCTGGAGGCAGAACCGAACAGCTGGGCAAAGCCTTAAATACCAGGAGCTCAGTGGCAGCCACGTCTGAGCTGCTTTAGATTTAGATTGTTTATGAACTGGGAAATGTTGGATATAAAAAGATCCTTCATTTAATAAAGGGCGTTTTCTAAACCAAAACAATGCAGGTTGCTGCCATGAACATTGAGATTATAGTGTCATTTCTAAGCAAAGAACTAGGGAAAAGCTGGCAAGGTGAAATAATACACAGTTTGGGACAATGCCTCCTTTACAGACAATGTTGATAAATCCTCAATCCTCAAATGAAGAAAGGGGCAGAAGCAGCAAAACTCATGCCACAAATAGTCTGTAGCAACTGTACAAACCCTTTTTAAAGAAGATGTAGAAAAACAGGCAACTGCCAATCACAGTGGAAATTTAAACGGTAAAATTACCATTGTGCAAGCTGAATAACAAAAAAGGTTGTAGCAGTGAAAGAGTGTCTCTTATCTTAAAGAAAAGTATCTTAAAGTATCTTAAAGAAAAGTATCTTAAAGAAAAGTATCTTAAAGAAAAGATATGAGTCAGAGGGATAAATAAGCTGACTGTATCAGCAAATGTCACAGGATCCATAGACTAGAATTGCATGCCTACACAGGGAAAGTACAGTATTAGGATTAAATTACAAACCACCTTGGATCACCAGGTTGGTGTTAGCAAATGTGGCATGCTCAGGAAACCAGGGAGACTGCAAAGGCAGCAAGCACGGTCATAAAAGGAGAGTTAAAGTGCCATTGTTTTTACCAAGAGTTGTCATTGAGCTGTATGCCTGTAGACATATTAGACACTTACAGCAAATTCCTATCATCTGTCAAAAAAAAAAAAAAGACTTTGGAAAACACCAAAATGGATTCTGTCATTAAACAGCAGGGGAAAGGAAGCTATCAGAAGAAAATAAGAAGCCCTCCTCAGATGGTTGAATTGCATCCAAATAGAAAAAATCATAAATTCCAGCAAAATAAAAATGCAGGAAGGTAGGTGGAATTTACTAAAGGTATAAAAATGTATGTCCTTTTTCAGAAATGTTAGAAGTAGGTAGGCTGCCATGCAGGGAAAATAAGAGCATAGTCATGTTAGATAGTCTGTCTCAAAATGAAATATCAACTGAAGCTTTAGAATAATTAAATGACTAGAAACAAATTGCTAGAACCAAGACTTCTAAAAGGATTTAAGAATGAAATTGCTTAGCGACTGTCTCTAGCACAGAATTTATTGTTTAAAATTGCATCAGTGCAAGAAAACATGAGGACATCAGTGTGATGACCAGTTCTGAAGCACCAGGAGGAACCAGTGAGCCGTAGACCAGTGAGTCTGATCTATAAGTACATAGAATGTATAAGAATATATATAGGACTTATAAACCATCACAGAGAATAACATTGACAGACTGATGGGTCCTTATAGAATCTTAGAATCATTATGGTTAGCAAAGACCCTCAAGATCATTGAGTCCAACCATAAGTCCCTCAACACCCTGCCTGTTAAACCATGTCCCTACGTGCCTCATCTGCACATTTCTTGAACACTGCCAGGGACGGTGACTCCACCACATCCCTGGGCAGCCTGTTCCAATGCTTGACCTCTCTTTCCATGTGTGATTAAGAGGAGTTCTCTTTATAGAGGAAAGTTGTGCCCCACAGATCTATTAGGTTTCCTGGAAAAGTCACTGAAGATGTGAACGGGATGATTCTGTAGTGTATTGGATTTTCAAAAGGCCTTTGACAAGATTTCTTACAAATGCATTTTAATAGGGGCTGGGAATAAGAGCGGAGATGTTCTCATGCACTAATAAATGGTTAAGCACTAAGAAACAAGGAGGAGGAAAGTGCCAGTTTTCTGGAGTCCTGTGAGAGACTGTTGCTCTTCAGGTGCTTGGTGTTTTCACAAATGATGTTGAGGAGAGAGAATAGAATTATATAGAGAAATTATAATTTTTGCTTATGTGATAAATTATTGAGGGAAGTAAAATCACAAGCTGAGGGTCGCAGAATTTTACAGTGCCAAGAAATGGTGCAGTATGGTGACAGGTGAAAATATGTGTTGATAAATGGAAAGTGGTGTATGTGGGGAAAAAAAGTAGGCTTACAGAGGATTTGGGGCAAGATTTTGCCATTGAGGGAAGAAAGAGATCTTGAAAATTCTACTGAGTCATTCAAATGTCACTTTAATGCTCAGAAATTCAGTGGCAGGAATTTCAAGGAAGGGGATGGAGAACAAAACAGCCRGATGGTCCCATTGCCATTCCATGGTGTGCTGAGCGGGGAGCATTTCCCCAGTCCTTTCTGTATACATAGGCTTTAGTAGCSCAGAAAAAGATACAGAGAAAGGCAAAAAGAGTAAGGGAAACAGCTCAACACTTCTGTGTGAGAAATGACTAACCAGGCTAGGGCTGTTCAGCTAACAACAAAAGGCAGTGGGGGAGAAACACCTGTAAGCTGACGACATAGGGGAAAAAATGAGCAGCTAGTAGTTATTTGATGTTTCCGATAATGTAAGAACTAACTGAAATGGTCAGATAGCAGGTTTCAAGCAAAAGATGAGTTTCATGTGCTGTAAAACTAAATTAAGATGCTAGTTGCTACACCAGGTATTTCAGATGCTAACGTTTTACAGAAACTCAGTGATTTGAAAAAATCAGCTCATTAAACATAAAAATATCACCTCTGCTCCCGGGAAAATGTGAATCGGGTCCATGAGGGGATGGAATTTGGGAAAGTATATGAGAAAAACAGCATTACAAGCCTCACCTATTTTTATGTTCCTTCCTTGGCATCTGCCACTGGCCGCTGTCAGAGAGTGCTGGTTTGGAGGGACCTGAGCTGCCCAAGGGTGGAGGGACCTGTGTTGTGTTACTTTCTCCTGTGAAGTCCCATTAGAATATTGAGGAAAGGGATAAAATAGGATTTATTGTACATTCAATAGGATTTTTTGTACATTCAGACTATAGTTACTGTAGTTTGGAGTGTTTGGGAGAAAACAAAGTATTCAGGCTTTCCCCATGTTTGGTCCCAGTCACTTGGAGAACGGGCTGGTGTTGAAGTGGTAAACGAGCCCTTGGCATTGCTATTCTAGTGTGTGCCGCCTTCCCGAGCGCCCTCGGGGCGGGATAAGCCAGCTCAGCAGGCGCTGGGACGCCCTGGACTCCCACTACAAAGGCCAGCAAGGGAAGGAACTGGCCACCAGCTTGCCCCAAATAAGCACTTGGTGCAGCGCTTCAGCCTCGGGCTGCGCAGTTGCTGGATGTGGCTGTGCAGGGGAGGGAGAGCAGCTCTCCCCTTAGCCCACGGCTGCCCTGCCGTAGTCATCGTGCAAAGGCACACGTTGCCTGCCAGGCTGCAAAGAGCACACGAAACCACTGCTTTCCAGAAATTACTTTTTAATGTCTCTTCTGTAAGAACAATATGGGGTTTGATCTAGCTGGCCTTTTGCAATACAGCTGTTTTTTCCCTTGCAAGTAGGAATTTCCCATGGCAGGGAGCAGGTTGAAAGGATGAGCCCCAGGATCATGAGCAGCTTTATCCCCCCACGAGGAGAATGTTTTCCTCAGTAGGTTTCTGTTTGCTGGGGTTGCTTTTACTGCTTTGTGCCGTGGAGAGTAGATTCTTGTCTGTATATAAATTCCTCATAACATAATATCAGCTTCTCATAATATGCAGTTGCTTATTTTTCCCATGCTGCCCGAAGAGTCTCCTTGCAGCAAGAAATAACAGGGAAGTCTGGGGCTTTAGGGCAGGGCTCCTCTCAAGCGCAGCAGGGACTGGATGGGAGCAGCAGGAAGGCATTAATATTGCAGCGTGGTAGCTGGCATTTCACTGCCTCCCGCGGCAGCGCTCCGGGAAGCCGTGTGATAGCAGTGGGTGGCCAGAGGCTGCTGCTGGAAAATGCCTCAAGGGCTCCGGGATGGCCTCGCTGGCAGAGGCAGCTCCCACTGAAAGGGCAGGCCGAGTTGAGCAGCGCAGTTTGCAGGTAAAGAGCGGCCCGTAAAGGCTCTCCTGGTCCAAGGTCCAAGGTGCAAGGTGCAGCGCTGTGCTTGGAAGCAGATAGGGGCTGCCTCCAGGAGCAGCTCCTTCAGCTGCTTCCAGGATGTGGACAGATGCCGTTTCCCAGCAAAACTGTGAAGGATGCAAAGGTGCTCCGTGCTGAGCTCGGGTGGCCGACTGAGCCCGACTGGGTCGTTTGAGTGAAGGCTGAACTATTTGGATACTTCCCTGTTTTCTGGATCTGGATTAAGTTAATAACTTGAATGAGAAACTATCTCCATCCCCTCTTCCTCCCCCCAGGGGATCTGTTGCAGCCTTAACATTTCGGCTGCTTGTACCCTTCTTAAGGAGATTCCATTTAACTGTGAAGCAAGAGAGGCTTTAACAACTATGCAAAAAACAAGCTTAAAAAAAAACAACAAAAAAACAAGTAATCTTTAATTTCTCCTGGCATTTTTGCTGCTGCAGTATAACAAGGCTGGGCTGCTATTCAGGGTGGTGTTGCACACAAGCAGCTCGCGGTTTCCTCCCCTGCAAACTGCGGTGACTTGAATACAGATCGGGGTGGCACCAAGTGCTCTGAGGAGCGGCGAACGCGCTCGCGGCCGCGCTGCACCCGTGGGTGCCGCCGCTCGCGGCTCTGCGCGCGCCGCCGCTTCCCCCGGCAGCCCGTCCTCCCCACGGGCCCCGTGATGTCAGCGCGGCGCCGCGCGCCCGCCCGGCCCCGCGCGTTCCCGTTCCCGCTCCGCTCCGGCTCCGGCTCCGCTCGCCCTGCCCGCGGCTGCCCGGCGCCCATCCCGCCGCGCTCAGCGCCGGGCTTCGTGCCGGGATCGTCCCTGCGCGCGCCGGCGGCATGGTGGCCCCCGGGGCGATGCCGCGCTTCTGGAGCCTCGAGAGCCTTCACACGGGTACGTGTGCGCGGACCTTGTGCTCCTTCTCCTTTCCTTTGCAGCCTTTCCAGCTTGAAACGATATCCCGTGGCAGCCAAGGGCAGGGCGAGGATTTGTGACGGCATTTCTGTTGCGGACCCTCCGGAGCCGGCAGAGTTTCGCTGCGGGCAGAAGGGCTCGGGAAGCAGCGTCGCTCCCACGCCGTCCTTTAAGTTTTTGCATTCCAGTAGCGCACCCAGGAAAGTCCCGATCCGCCCGTTCCAGGATGTAAACAGCAGAGGGAAGGAGGCAGAGTGCCCGGCACGGGCTTCGCTCGGGTCTGATTGTGCAGGCACTGCAAGCTGATGGCTTTGGGAAGGGGTCCTGAGCAGCTATCGGTGCCGAAATGAGGAACACTTGTCATTGTTAGCTAAATGAATTGGGGAATTTTGGTGTGTGTCGTTCCTGCAACCAACCCACAGACAGTGCTGGTGTTACAGTGGGGTTGTAAAAAAGATCCCCACGGTGAAATTTTTTAGCGGTTCTTAAGCTAAAAATTGATTTAAGGAATTGTTTCTTCACAGGTTTTAAATAAAGGATTTTCAGTAAGTTTTCAGGAGCATTTTTGAAGTATATTGATGTTCTGATTTAAGAGCATTTTGGGGAAAAACTAATTTTTTTTAAGAGAGATTCAGGATCCTTTCTGTTTAGATAGATTATGCCATTTAAGTAAGTGCATATTTAAAATGTCTGAGGAACAGAGTAGGAATSTGTAAAGCCATGTCCTCTTCTGTGAAGAACACAAGATTCTTCTGAGGAACCGAAAATTCTTTTGGTGTTTTAGTTAATCTGTGCTGCAGAGAGCTTTGATTTCTTCTAAAGCTTGCTACCTAAAATGAGCAGAGATGTGAGCTGTGGTACAAGCACCCACGGGGAGGGAGTAAAAATGCTTCYGCGTATATGGTGAATAACTCGTAGGTTATTCAGTGTGTGTGGGCACCTGCGCTGGCGAGCGGTGTGCATCAGAGCAAGGAGTCATCTCTTTGCAACCTGCTTAAAACAGTCTGGAGAAGAGGCCCTGCTGCTTTGCCTAGTGSCAAGTGGAAGTGGGAGGTTAAGGAATTCGGCTTAAAGATCCCTTCCCGTCACTCGGGACGCTGTTCTGCCTCCCACAGGCCACGTGGGGACTCGGTCGGGGACATGGGAACCATTAAGAAGGGAGTTTGGTGCCAGGGGCCTGTTGCAGATCTTATTTGCGATCGGATTCAACATAATCGGAAGTGTTTCAGAGCACCGTGTGTCCTCACGCTGTTTGGTGTCGATAGCCTGGCCTGGCTGTGCAGGGACGTGTGCCAGGATGGGTAGAGGAGGAGCAGAGAGCGGCCTGCGGCTCTGCAGCGCTGCCCACCAAGGGCTCCTGGCCAGGAGCTGCTCCCCARCTCTGTCTGGGAGCCCTGCACCGGCCCTCAGCTGCTCCCGCAGGGTCTAACTGAGCAGTGTGGGCAGCGTTATTAGGCCTGGTACTACTCTTTGTGGGCCGGGGCGGAGATAAACAAGTGAGCTGCGCCCAGGGGTGCAGTCCCTCACGTTTCGTACAGTAACTCGGGGTTTGCATAGGGCTGCCCACTTGAGCACTGCTCCTCTTGGGCTGTGTGTAAATAAAATGAAACTCCTCTCGGTTCTGGCCTGTGCTTCTTTACAAAGCTACTTTTGCAGTCAGAAAATGTACACTTGTCAAACCAATATTTGTCTTCGTTGTTTTTTTTATTTATTGTAATTAGAACAATTTTTTTTTYCCAGGAAGTTCTGTCATGTTCAGCCTGGCCTACCTTATCCCTCTCTCCACCCCATTTCCAGGTGATTTCATAGAATCAGAGCACCATAGCATCATTATGATTGGAAAAGACATTCAAGGCCAYGAAGCCCAGCTGTAACCCCATCACCACCACACCCTTTAACCATGTCCCTAAGTGCCTCATCTACATGTTTCTTGGACAGTGCCAGGGATGGTGGCTCCAACACTTCCATAGGCAGCCTGTGCTTGGCCAGTCTTTCCATGTGGAAATTTTTCCTAATATCTAACCTGAACCTCCCCTGGTGCAACTTGAGACCATTTCCTCATATCCTATCGGTAGATTTCAAAGTCTTCCCCGCRTGTAGGAGCCCTGGAAGAACCTACACTAGGGTAGTGCTGCTGCTTGGGCAGCCYCCTCAATGGTTACCCACAACCAGGGCCTGGTTGCAGTTGGGCCTGAGGACGAGATGTTGAGAATGTCACAGCAGCACGTGGGAAACTGCATTAACACCTCTGTTCCGATGCACATTATTTTAGGTGGAGGTGTAAAGAATGTTTGTAGTATTTTTCACACATAGTGAGGAGGCTGCTCAATTTTGTCATATACTAAACAAAGATTTTACAAAGAAGCGTAGAAAATAAATATATTAGGTGTGAAATATATTAGGTGGTTTTCCTAAGAGCTCTGTTCTCTCACACTCTTGCTGCTTTGTTCATAAGAAGAAAGGCAATTCCTAAGTGATTCCTCTTTCCTAAGTGATTCYTCTTCTACTGTCTTTATGAGTGTGCACTGGTATAAAAATGATTACTCAAACAACGGTCCCACCTGTCTTCTAGCTGCTGCAGATGGTGGGACTGAATCTTCAGCTTTGGTGGATGACAATGGCAGCGAGGAAGATTACAGCTATGAGGAGCTCTGCCAAGCCACCCCGAGATACCTGCAACCTGGAGGTGAACAGCTAGCAATTAATGAGGTAAAATTGTCATCCTGGGTGACAGTCTGGTATGGTGAATCTGTGCAGTTCTATGGTGATGGTTTTCAGCTGGTGTGGGGTTTAATGTTAATGAGAAGTGTGGTGATTGTGGCCATCRTAACTAAGAACTCACCAGCCACAGCATCCCGTCTCTAAGAGGGCCTMAGAGCAGATAGATGCCAAGAGATAGATGCAGAACAGTGCAGTTTCACATCTTGACTGGGACTAATCTGGAGATTTAGCTCAGCTGATGGGCACAGTGTAGGACTGACAGACTCAGGTTCTCAAACTAATAAAATACGTAAAAAATTCTGAAAATCCAGAGTCTTAGTTTTGTCCTGTAATGAGATTAATCTTCAGGGTTTAGTGATGCATTTTGGTCTACTAAGTAGTTTGTAAATAGTGTGTTGTTTATTCATTGCTCATCACAAACTCATTTCCTTCCCATCTCAGCTGATAAGTGATGGCAGCATCGTCTATGCAGAAGCTCTTTGGGACCATGTGACTATGGATGATCAAGAACTGGGCTTCAAAGCTGGAGATGTCATTCGAGTCCTGGAAGCTTCCAACAAAGACTGGTGGTGGGGGAGAAATGAGGACAAGGAAGCCTGGTTTCCAGCTAGCTTCGTCAGGGTTAGTAACTCTGCACTCTTTTGCACCACTGTCACACTACTTTCCTAGCAGAATTAATGCAGCAATGACTGTGGCATTTCACTCTAATGAAGGGCCTGATCCTGTGATCTTTGCATCTGAGTATCAGTGCTCCTGATGGCTTCACAGGAGAAAAAAGAGTAAAGCATCAGAGCCCAAGCTCCTCTGTCACATTTTAATCTTACTTCTTTCTTTGTGTMGTCCTTTTGTAACCAAAGGGATTTCATGAGAAATGAGGGTAGAAGAAAACTCAAACAAGGAAAATCGATGTACATAGAAGAGATATAACAGCTTTCATAGGAGAGTAGGGAAAGCTGTGCTGCATGCTATTCTGTTCTTACATTTCAGAGTTTTCTTTGTAAAATAATGTTTAACTTATTATCTCAACTTTATGTCGGAGTCTGGTTCACAGTGAACTCCTTAGTGAAACCTCAGTCAGATTATCATGACAATATAACGCTTGAGGGTCCTAAAATTAAACTGTATTTTGTAATTTAACTTAAAGTACTTTTTGAGATCCTAATGAAACTTGGGCTTTGCTGTATTAAGTACTGTACAAAATTCCAGAGGTGGTTCCTGCCCTTATCCTGCATAAATTTCCAAACAAAATTGGCAATCAGACAAAAAYGGGAAAAGGATTTTCTGTTGTACAGATAGGAATCTGGGGCAGAGGGAAAATACTTAAAAGTATCTGAGTGACTTGGCACCATGGAAATTTTTGCCTGTAAGCTGACTTGCACAAAACTACAAGTTAGGGTGAGAAATAAGCATAGATCTGCAAATATACAGGAAGCACAACATGGTGTCTGTGAGATGCTGTCAGTAGAAAGCCATGTTTTGATCAGCTAGACAGAAATCTCAAGACTTTWTTGGAATAGCAAAGGTCAATGAGATTAATCTTGTTGTGGACCCCTCTCGATAAAGTAGGAGTTGGAACATATCTCTAGCATGTCCTATGAGAGGTTTACCTCAGCACTGTCATGTTCTGTGACTGCTTGGTGATCTGMTCTAGCTTGCCCTGTTTGTTCTGGCCACAGCTGCGAGTTAACCAGGAAGAACTGCCAGAAAACTGTGGTAGCATCCAGAATGAAGAACAAGATGCAGACATGAGCAAGCATCGCCAGAAGATGGCAGAAAACAAGGATCAGATGAGGACCAATGTCATACAGGAAATTATGAACACAGAACGAGTCTATATCAAACATCTCAAGGACATTTGTGAGGTATGTGCTTTAATCTGGGGGCAGTCTACTGACTTAATGGGAARCAAAACTTCCCGTATCAGTTGAGAGCCAAAGTGGTTTCTCTTATCAAAATACCCCAATTCCACATGTGAGACTTCCAGTGAGAACCATCCTGTGTGCTGTTCTGACTCCTTTCTCTGTAGATTGACCCAAGGCATCACTTGCTTTTTTAAAAAACATCCCACTTCTGACTTGGAAAAAGTGCTTTGCTTGTCTGACCACTATTTCCATAGCCTGAAGACAGAGGAAGTCCAATTTATTTAGTACGTTTTACCACTTGGTTTTGATAGAAATTTGTCAGTACGTTTACTCGATTCTATTACACTTCAGAGATAAAACATTTGGAAAGTAACCTGGAAGGAGAATTTTGGGGCTAGGGATTTTTTTCTGGGTGCTTAGTAGCTATGAAGAAATCTTTAATCCCTTTCCTTGTTTGAACTATCGAATATGAAGAACATGGTGTTTTTCTTCTGTTCTTTGCTCAGTTATTTTGGAGGAGCACCCTAGACCTGAAAGCTTCTTAAAACGTTCTCTGAAGTTCGCTGCTTCTGAAAGGGACCGTGATGCAGCTGGCCTGTCCTAAGGCTGCCCTTGTGATTAATAAAAGTCCAAGGAAGGCTGCTAAGTAACCTGTCAAAATACTCTTTCTACCTTTAGTTTGCTGAGGATGTTTTTGATGTTGTCATCTTTTGTCCACTACTCATTATAAGCTTTTTTAATGGAAAGCAAGGTAGACCAGAGGTGAACTTCTAATATCAGAGGACATTTTTTTTTAAGATCAGAGCTTTTCTAAGTGATCTTGAAGGGAAGGAAAGGAAAACAAATTGAAGGACAAAATTTCTTGTTAATTTGTGGACTATTCCTTAAAAAAAGTAAAGGTGAATTGTGTCGTCTAGATGCTCTCTTCTGCTACAGTAAGTTTAGAATAAGTTTTCGTGAATATCTGAAAGATCACAGAGGAATTTGTGCATACAGATGTGTCTCCCTCATGGTTATCTGGGTCCTAGGACATGACTTTCATCATGGGTCTGCTTTGCTCGGAGGGTCTGCTTTGCTCAGAGTGAATCAGTAGGGTGGTGCAGGCAGGATGGAAGGCTGAAAATACACTGAAGAAAGACTGAGTCAGAAAAGTTACTCCAGATGCTCATGCAAATTTGCAAGCTCTGCACCAGAATGAATCACTAGGGCTGGTGCCATCAGGATCATAAAACTGCAAGTACACCCAGAAAAAGATTTGAAGGTCAAAAAATTACYTGCAGCCCACATATACAGGAGCTGCATAGATCATTTTCCATGTTGGTTTCTTGMTCCTAAATGGCAGTGAACTTGCTAGTTAGCTTATGTACAATGTGGTGGCCCCACAGCACTCGAAGCAGACGCTTGTGGAGAAGACAGGCTGTTCTTTCCTGCAATCTGCACCCGAAGGGCTGTGGGAGAAGCTTATCTGAGAGCTGCCCCATGGAGGAGCCTGGCAGGGAACCTGGTGCAGCAGTTAACCTTTGCACCAGCCTTTGCAGMAGCTTTTGCACCAGCTGCTACACGAGGACAAGAGCAGAGCTGATGTTCCTCAGCCTGCAGCTCCTGCAGCTCCACCCTTGGCTCCAGCCACAGGGATTAAGGACTCGGGGCTGCATGTGGTGGCTGCCACCGAGGACCTGAGCCCCTTAGAGCCCCTTCCTTCCTTATACCCATAGCTGTGTGAATGCTGATTCGATCTAATGTGGAGTTCTGAATGCAGAGCAGGATTTGCCCGAGGCTGTTTAAAACTGGAGCACTTGGCCAGGTAGCTCCTGCAGGTTGGATGCAAATGAAATGAGCCGGACCTGTGTGGTGTCCTTACAAGTAGAGCGAAAGGAGTGGAGAATCTGATCACTTTTTTCCATGCATTCTTGCCAGTATTAACTCCTGGGAGTGCGATAAGATTTTTACCCAGCAGTAGCAAGCTGCATGTGTTGTAGCATGCTCTTAATTGTGTTTCTTCTGGGCCCTGCTTACAAATCAGCAACGAATCAGTGCATTAGCTTTGACAGGGCTGTTTTTATGTTACCTGCTTAGGATTTGTTCTAACATAAGGAAAAAATGTTAGAGCACAAGTGAATTAGAAAGCGAAGCGCAGCAGCTGAACTAGTGCTGCACATGGGGCTCATGCCAGGCCTCCCCTGGCTCCACAGCAGGAAGAAACCAAGGAGCTTGATATATTTTGARGTCTGAGGTTCTCTGAGCCATACTGTGGAACAGAGGTGCCATTAGCAAAAACTGTCGTGTAACATTTGAACCCGAAATCGCTCATTCTGGAACCAGAGTCCTGCCGTGAGACCACGGGCCCCAACTCCTGCCAAGCCAAAGGGGCTTGTTCGGAGCAGGACCCACGTGTGCATCCTCAGAGCTGATAAAAAAGGAGGTGCTCTCGCTTCATTTCCAGGGTTATATTCGGCAGTGTCGCAAACATACAGGAATGTTCACCGCGGCGCAGCTAAGCACCATTTTTGGGAACATTGAAGATATCTACAAATTCCAGAGGAAGTTCCTGAAAGACCTCGAGAAGCAGTACAACAAGGAGGAACCTCATCTAAGTGAAATAGGATCGTGCTTTCTTCAACACGTATGTCGCAAAAATTCATTTTGTTTATGATGTGAACAAAATACGATAAGAAAAATCCAAGTTACCAGATAAGGAGATGATTTTACTAACTTATCAAATACTAAACTATGCATAGAGAGTATTTTGGAATTTAGAGTGTTTACAGTTAAAGAATTACTTAAATGTTTTGGATTTCTCCTCTTTCCTTAGTAAGAATGTGTCTCTGTACACATTCAAGTTGCTTTTTCAGAAGTAATCACAGATGAGCTGGACCATGTCCAGTGCTCTCAAATTGTTTCAATAGGCATGCAAAAATGGCGTAAAAAGAAGAGAACAGAACAGGGAAAGGAAGTGCAAGGGAAAGGCTCTGTAAGTCCATTAAAGACACTTATTGAAGCCATAGCCATCAACTGGAGCCTCCATTTTCGTGCTCATACAAAGAAGGTCCATAGTTTTAACGACTGCAAAGCAGATTATTATGTAGTGGTAAAGGTGATTTTTTCTTCATTTTGGAAACAATTTAGGAAATGAATTAATATTATTGCATAAAATAAAAGTTACAAAACATCCATCAATCTTTATAGGCAAATTAGGTAAAACTGTGACTTTTTTTCTTTTTTGTAGCAAGAAGGCTTTGCTATTTATTCAGAGTATTGCAACAATCATCCCAGTGCCTGCATTGAGCTCTCCAAGCTAATGAAACAAGGCAAATACCGTCACTTCTTTGAGGCCTGTCGCTTGCTGCAGCAGATGATTGACATTGCCATTGATGGCTTCCTTCTCACGCCTGTCCAGAAGATCTGCAAATACCCTCTGCAGCTTGCCGAGCTGCTCAAGTACACCACGCCGGAGCACAGGTGAGAGGATTCAAAACATCCATCCTGAACTGTAATAACACCTCATTACCTGACATTTCAGACAGAAATAGGCAACCCAGARCCACACGGAGTCTTTTCAGATGGGGAACAAAACTCAACCTCACTCCTATAGAGCAAATCTGCCTCTTGGAACCATCAAAGTAATAACAAAAATAATATCTGAAGTGTAGCACAGGGGAACTGGCAAGGTGCCAGAGACTGAGGAATAAACAGAAGGGTGGTGGGGTGGGGGGAAAGGAAGGATTGAAGAAGGGMATATACAGAAGAAAGGGAGAGGCTGCATGATCTTGCGGACACAAGAAAAGGTGAAGAGGGTCTTAGAGCCAAAACACAATCTGAGTGAGTTTGTAACTTATGTTTTGAAATTTGAAAGCAATAAAAACTGCAGGAGAAAGAAAAATGTTGCAGGAAGCCCACTTAAAAGATATAGTTCGAAACATGGGAACACAGGGAGAATGAAGAGGGGAGATAACTAAGAGAGCTCAATAAAAGGAGAGAGAAAGTAACTTAAAATAAATTTCGTAATAAAACATTAGCAAACTGTTCAGATATCAGGGTATTTATATCTACTTCTAATGAAAAATGCCTCTAACAATAGAGACATCATCCGGCAAAACTCCCAGTGACTTCATGAGAAATACTCACCCCCACTTGCCAAAATACAGAATAGTTGGGGATCGTCTGACCTTGACTCTGGTTGTGATCCATATAGACAGGCATCCATATACTGGATTGTTTGGAGATCTCTTCCCCTTCCGTTCCACTCTATCATTTCTTGAGGATCAGCACAAAAATTTGCCATGAGAATCCTTGTTATCTTCTCCTTGCAGACCTCTTTCATTTGTCTACTTCATATAAAGATCCCAGCTCCTCAGAATTGTTCATCCCACTAGGACAAAGCACAACGTTCCCTTTTATCTCTAAGTTGAGTCTTTATCACTGATTGTAAATTATGAAAGTGCTTCTCAGTAAAGACAAATTATTGATTTAAAAAATCTTCCTTTTAACTGATTAGTACACTGACTTCTGTTTATGAAATTAATCTATATAGCACATATACTGTTTTCAGGTATTAAAAATCAGGTAAGCATTACCATAGGCCAGAAAACAGCATAGACCAGGAAAACATTATTCTGAGTGTGTGTGAGACATTATTACCATAACATCTAAAATGCAGAATTTGATTTGGACAGGACTTTTTGCTAATTTAAGAAACTAATGACTTCCACTCCATGTAATTGTAAAAACAACCCAGAACCATCTGAACCGGAGCTGAAATTCAAGTGACCGGTTTTATTATGAAAATATGTTTTTGTTTTGTGTCTGATAGAAAGCTGGAAGATAAAGGGAAACTTCTTTTGCTCCAAAATACTTTTTTACAACAAAGCCCAGATTTTCAGCTGGGATAAAAATGAAATGCTCCACTGAACTTACAGCTTCTTAGCCTTTCGAATATACCCGTGGGCTAATTCACCCTTTGAATAAATTAAGATTTTATCTTTGAGTGGTCACCTTTTACCTTGCACAACTGCAAGGAAAACGTTCCACTGTGACCCCAACCATGTTCAAGGTGCAGAGACCACCTGGAGCAAAGTTTCAAAGTTTCATGGTCCAAAGTCTGCACTTTTTTAATCCTGAGAAAGCTCCCCTTGGTAACAGTGGGGATTTTTTGCTAGGGGCTGTGGTTGAGGTGGCATGAAATAGTGGTGGTCAAGAGCATAATGCTTCCCATCAGCTGTGCAGCTGGCAAGGTCCAGCAGCAAGTACTAACATCAGTGGTTGTTACTCACTGATTTAGGAAGATTATTCAGCAAGCTGCGAAGACTGTAGGTAGAGGGACAGCACGGTGTGACCATCTTCTCCCTCTTGTGCTTGTTTCTCTCTTTGGTGGCACTATGCGTGGAGATACCTTCAAAAACAGGCATGTTCTCAGTGCACGTGGCTGCCCACAAGCACACATGCCCACGCTCGCACAGAGCCTTGGTGGAGCTCCAGGCAGCTTGTTTTGGAGCTTTAGAGTGGATATCTTGTGTTTTCATACAGTGATTAAAGACTCAACGTGCACTGCCCRCCGTGAAGGCCATGGGTCATGCAACAAGTGAGGGCTTAGGCTCRCACCAGTAAAGAAGGAACTGAGATAAGGAAGGGCAAGAGTGACCATGTTAGTATCACGCGGTCGCTCCGTGGGACATCTCCCTGACATCAGGAGGATCCTCTTATTGTTAATCTCACTTTTTGTATCAAGTAAAAAGAAAAGAGTTTCCAGAGATATAAATAAAAAGAGAGTCACACGCAGGCGAGAAGGGAAGTGCATCCATCAKCAGCAGCAGATGAAAATAGGAGCTGAGACAGGAGTAGATAAAAAGGCCAGTGAGGCTGACCCTCGCACAGGATTTATTTCTAGCTGATTCTATTTTCTCTCAGGCTCCATTCCTGATAAAGGAGGGGGCTGCTCTGCTGGGACTCTTGAGGCCAGAAATAAGTCTGTTTCCTTCCCTGTTCTCTGTTCACATTCATCAACTTGGTCTTGGGGACAGAGAAAATACAGATGTAAAACACAAATCCAGCGATGACCTTTCCAGTAAATTTCCTCTGAAATTTTCCCTGCAAACAAACTCCTTTGGTGAAATGCATGTGTCAGTGAGGTCGGTGAGAGGTTTACCACTGCTTTCTGAAGGACCAGTGTTTCCATTAATAAATCTACAAAGCGTAGCAGTATAGCAGCCCTGAATTGTGCAGACTACTGTATGTGCTTCAAGATAGCTGAGAATCAGCTCTGAGAGGAGGCATCACTGGGTACTAGAGGCAAATATTCTCTCAGTTACTTGTGTCATATCCACTGCATAAGTGATGTTTGACATGTGTCTGTCATGTTCACAGTGATTATAACGACATTAAAGCTGCTTATGAGGCCATGAAGAACGTAGCTTGCCTGATCAACGAGCGAAAGCGAAGACTGGAAAGCATAGACAAGATTGCCCGTTGGCAAGTGTCTATCGTGGACTGGGAGGTAAGTGTCACCTGTCCCCTTGGTGGGCAAAGGTCCTGTGTCCGGTACCTCCTGTCCTCTGGGGGATGTGCCTGGCTGTGCAGGGTGTTCAGAGTGCCCACATTTCAGCTGGTCATTGCTCAGTTAAAAGTCCAGTTGCCTCCTTTGCAGTGAGTGTGTTACTGATTACCTCGTCCTGTACTCGGGAAGAGCAGCTATTATATGTGCACATGCACTTGAGATAACATGGGCATGTAGAAAATGGACTTTCTTATCTTAYATCTGTAGACTCTTGTTTTGACTCCTCGCAGTTTTATCAGAACTTGAACGTGCATCACCGACTTTCTAATTAGAGTTTCATGTTGATTTATGCAGAKATAAAGAACAGAAACATGCTCACTGAGTTTGTCTGGGCGAGATTATCTCCCTAAGACACTTTCAAATCTCACCGTAATAATATAAGAAAATTGAATGAACATAAGACTAATTAGTAAAGTGAGAATGGTAAGATCCTAAAATATTATTTATGTATTATTATATAAAAATATGTATTTTTTTCTAGGGACCAGATGTGCTAGCCAGAAGCTCAGAACTGATCCATTCAGGAGAACTGACTAAAATTTCAAAGCAAGGCAAAAGCCAGCAGAGGACTTTCTTCCTTTTTGACCATCAGCTTGTGTTCTGTAAGAAGGACCTGCTGAGAAGGGACATCYTGTATTACAAAGATCGAATGGACATGGATGAGATGGAACTTGTGGACGCAGAAGATGGCAAAGACAAAGACTTCAACATTAATGTTAAGAATGCTTTTAAGATTATAAACAGAGCAACAGATGAGATTCATTTGTTCTGTGCGAAAAAACAGGAGGATAAGAAGAGATGGATGGAGGCATGTGAAAATGAGAGGAGGAGAGTTCAGGAAGACAAAGAAATGGGTGAGTGCAAAGTTTTCCTCTCAAAGGTTTCCTTTTAATATGGTCAATTTCCTAGTAAAACAAAATTTCGCTGGGAAAACACATGATAATAATAAYAACAACAACAATAATAGTAAAAGTAATAATGGAAACTATTTTTTACTTTTCTAAAGCAGTAAGGCAAGTCTGTGTGCATGTCTGTGTGCTGACAGCACAAGAACTTCTCCTTTTTATAACATTACCTTCATGAGGAAGAGAATAGCAGAATTCATTAGTAACACTCTTCAGGCTTTAGGTGGCAGCAAGTTAAAATCTTTAGTGCTCTGAACTGGATGACATAACTCAGAAATTATTARTATTTTTAAAAGCTGGCAATCTCACATTCCCTGTTTACTCAAAACATCTRTTCATAAGAAAGAAGAAGGCAGGAATAACCCTTAGGCAGCAACTACTGATTTTAGTGGCTTCCTCTTTTCTGATGCTGTTGTAAATATGACAAAAATAAGGCCTCCTCCAAATACATTGTAGTCGGCAGGCTGTTATTTTGTGTCTTGCTGGGCATTATTAGTTCCTGGCCCTGAAGTTATCCTTATGAACTGAAAGAAATATAAACATTATGATCAAGCCATCATTCAAAACTCCAAAACTAATAATACTTCCACATTATACCAATTCATGTTACAAAACCAGTCTGAAACCCTTCCCCATTGCACCAAATGCTTCAGTTAATCCCAGTGATCTTGTGTCCAGAGTAAACAGTGAAGCAGCCACACTTAAACTTTCCCCAGACTTTTTAAACCAGCGCAGGACATGCCTGTGTGACAGTAGGAGCTGGCGGGGCCCAAGCCTGGTGGCTTTTCCTGGGTGCTCGGTGCACAGCCTGTGCTCAGGGCAGTGCATGTTGGCTGCCTTCCCCCGTTAGCCTAGACAGAGCTCTAAAAAGTGGCTGCTGCAAAAGGGTGCTGGTGTTTGGAAAGCAATAAAGTGTTTTATTTCACAGGATCCAGTGGTGAGTGTCCAGCTATCTCACTTGTCATGAGAAGGCTGCTAAGAGCCTTAGCTCCAGTGGAGAATAGTGGGTCTGTTACACTGAAGGGCAGGAGACTCTGGTTGCACAAAGTACAACGTTCCTCCTTTGTCCTGTTCCTCCTCTCCCATCTCCTCAGCTCTGTGGTCCACGCCAATCTTTCAGATAATGAATATGCACTTTTTTTTGGAATGGGGCTGAGCAGAAGAAGATGAAGTGCAACCATTTGCACTTCAACAACTTCAACAACACTTCAACAACTCACCCCTTCCGAGCAGCTCTCCTGAGCTCTACAGCTCTTGCTCTACACCTTCTTCTGCCACAGCTCCTCTCTAGAGCACTGGAGAGTTGGGTGCCCTGTGCTGGGCTGCCTGCTCACGCAGCGACARCTCTGCCAGGTACAGGCAGTGCTGTGTTACCTGCCATTCCTTGCAGGTGGTTCTGCACTAGAAAGCCCCCGGCACCAGGTATGAGGAAGCTACAAAGGTGCAATAGCTACAGCCCTAAATATAACTATTTTACAGGGAGAGGGAGATCAGTAACTAGCCCTTATTTAAGGCTAGGTCACCAATTTCCATGGTGATGAGTGCAAAGATTGTGAGGGAGGTCAGCAGTGCTTTCTGTTCCTAAGGCAGTTTGTGACATAAGGGAGAAAATCACGGTATGCTGACAAAGTGTATTTCTTATAATGTCACGTATGCACATGCAGCTGTTTGTGTCCCCAAAAGCCTGTGTAAAATCTAGCTTTGTGGAAACTGCTGCTTTTCAAGTGTTACAACTGATTATTCAGATTTAGGGTTTCTCGCATCAGTATCTTCAACCAGAGGAAAGATTAATTAAGTTGTAATAGCAAATGGCTGCCATGCAAGACCCAGGGAGTGACTTGGATATCTCCCCATTACCCAGCAGACCCAGATTTCGTTTTTTTGGCACAGCTGAACATTTCTGTTAGCCAAAACCAGGGGGGAGGTGCCAGGATTCTCAACCTCAGGTTTAAATTTATCTCGCTGGTTCTGTAAGCGATCTTGCTGGAATTCACAGGAAACCTCTAACCATCAAAGAACAGCTCTTCAAAACTCAGAACTGCAAATAGCTTTTTACTTCTGTTTTCCAAGATGTTTTGGTGCAGGCCATTGTCTCCCAAACCATATCAAGTTTTTCTTAGCTTCTATGAATGTGTGTGAAAAAAGGCCATAGCTAAAAAATCACTCCAAAACCACTAATGGTAAGCCTTAGAAAATGGTCTGAACTTTGTTGATTAAATTGCTCTTTCCTTTTCTTCTTCTTTTTTTTTGGCTATGTGCTTATTCCTATGAAGAAAAAAATTGCAGAATAAAAGAAAATCAACTTTTACAACCTCYGAAATTATAGCTAAATACTGTTGTATTATATGATTTTGCTGATTTGTAATATCTTCTTGATAAGTACAGGCTAAAAAAAAAAAGTAAACAGAATTTTGATAAAGAATTTAGATAAGTGGAGGAAAATGCAAAACGGATGTCAACCATTTGTTCTTATGACTTTGCACAGCAATTTCTGGGCTGCCCTGTCTGCTGCTTCTCCCAGCACATCCCCAAATCACATGTGCTGTGCACATGAACTCTTTAAACACAGAGAGTCTAAGCAATGAAAATGTGGAAGGAAAATAGGAAGTTTCCTCTTTTGGAGCAAGATGAAGGTTGCAACAAGGTTGGGTATTTCAAACATGAAGATATCAAGAGGCTAGTTTTYTTTTGTACCAAATCTGCACTACTGCTGTGCCAGTGACTTCAGTTTGTTAATACAAGTTAGATCAGAGTAAATGAAAAGATTCTGCATTTTTTTTCCCACTACTTGGTGGCATGTAACTTCTAGAAGTGTTAATTTTCTTTTTTCTTTTTCTGTTTATCTGCATTTATCTATAAAAATAATATTTTCACTAGTTAGCTCCCCACTGATCACCATTTGTTGGAATAGGAAAACAACTTTTCCCACTAATCTGCTGGCGAATTAATGTTTCTACTGTTACCACCRTGAAAAAGTTTGAATATTTAAAATTATTTGACAAAGCAAAACATGCTTTTGAAAAGTGAAAGTACATTGCTATTAAGRTTTTCTTAAAATTGGTTAAATAATTTACTTACTAGTTTAATGTAATCAAATAATGGATACAGTATTTTTTATTCCAGTGCCCTTATTTTCTCTTTGACATAGGAATGGAAATCTCAGAAAATCAGAAGAAACAAGCCATGCAGAATGCCCGAAAATCAAGGCATGGAAAAATTAAAGGTGAGTATTTAAGAACTGTTTTACATTCTTAATGCACTCTACCCTCTCTTATATTAGGAAGCAATACAGTCTGACCATGGTTGAGTCTTTTTATCTTTTTAAAAATTTTCATTGGTTTAAATAGATCAATAGATCTATAGATTCAAATATCTCCCCTAGCCTATATTTCAATTTCAAATTCCTTCATAATCCATCCACTGAGTTGGCTTCCCAGTCTCCTTCAAGTAGGCAAGTGAATATTTTCCCTTTATCAGAGAAGAAAATTAACAGATAGGATAAGTGGTTTATTTAAGGATATAAGGAAGTGTATGCAAACTTTAAATTAGAAATTAGAGTTACTGTTTCCTTCCATTGCTCTTAGTTTGACGTTTTGCTCTTCTTTAGCGTACTGTAGAGGTCCTTCTGGGAGCCACATTGATAATAGCACACTCTAGATGACTTTGTTTTTATCCTCCTTCCAAGTTGCTTAACATGCATAGAAATGTTAAGAGAAAAAATGACTAGAGAAAAATGGGGAGAAAAAAAGCTTTTTATTCCTTTTCCGTCTTAGAAAATGTCATGATTTTGTCCTTTTCAGTTTAAATTCAATTTTGCCTGGATGTCTAGTGTATTGAGTGAATAAATTGAGAAACTTATGAGAAACTTTAGAGGAAAAAAAAAAAAAACTTGGTATTAGGTAGTCTTCTGYTTCTGTTTCAATGTTATTAAAGCATCTTTATCAGTCACTAAATGCCAAGAAAATAATAGTGCATTATGAATCTGTCTGAATTATTGAGCAGTGTCTGGAAATAGAGATGTGGAGTTTATGTTCAGAATGTGCAAAGGCCAAAGTCTGAGAACATTATGCTGGAAAAGTACTCTCCAAATTGAAGAAATGCATTTTTTATTATTAGTAATATCTTGCCCAGGCTTACCCAAGATTTGACTACAATGGCAGCATATATTTTCAGTGTTTTTCATTTGAACTAACTCAATTAACTTGTACAAACAATATTGCCAGGCTTCACGAAACAGCTACTTATCTTTTTGATAGTTCCATAATGTAATTTGCACTGGTAGAATCCTCTCTTCAAGCCAGCTTCAAGCAACAATTAAAAAAAAAAGTCTGAAAATAGAAAGGGTAACATCTGGTACTGCTTCCATTCAAGATTTTTTGCACTGATTTTACTGACAGAATCACAGAMTCACAGGCTGGTTGAGGTTGGRAGGGACCYCTAGAGATCATCCAGTGCAACCCCCTGCTCCAGCAGGGACACCCAGAGCACGGGGCACAGGGTGGCAGCCAGGCRGGTTTGGAAGATCTCCAGAGAAGGAGACTCCACAGCCTCCCTGGGCAGCCTGTGCCAGGGCTCTGGCACCCTCACAGGAAAGAAGTTCCTCCTCRCATGGAGATGGAACCGCCTGGCTTTCAACTTATAACCATTGCCTCTTGTCCTATCACTGGCCACCACTGAGAAGAGCTCAGCCCCTTGCTCCCTACATTCTCCCTTCCTGAACTTATACATGTTAATCAGATCCCCTCTCAGCCTTCTCTTCTCCAAGCTGAACAGGCCCAACTCAGTCTCTCCTCATACGAGAGACCATTGGATTTGTCCCCTGTTGTTGTGATTATTTTTCCCCCGTGTCGGTTACTTGGCCAGGTGTCTCATAGTGGCCTCTGACCTGTTCCTCCCGCAGGTGTGAGCTATAACGGGTGCCCGATGCCTCCTCCCCACCAAAGCCTGCATCCCATCCACCAGCGCCACATCACGGTGCCCACCAGCATCCCGCAGCAGCAGGTTTTTGCCCTGGCAGAGCCCAAGCGGAAGCCRTCCCTCTTCTGGCACACCTTCAACAAGCTCACCCCCTTCAAGAAGTGAGAGGCCAAGGACACCAGCACGGGGGGAGAGTTATTCCAGAGAAGACCTTGGAGATGTGGTTAAGCTTATATGAGCTCAGCGAATCCTCAGGTTTGGAGGGGAACAAATTAGGCTCCCTTGAGCCAGAAATACCACCTTTGTCTGGAAGAAGAGTGAGGTTCTTCACCACTGTTTGGAAGCGATGTTGGCGGCAACGTGAGCATTGCTGATGAAGAGCAGAGGCCCTTCTGACAGAGACAAGCTGCTGTTGATGGAAAGCAGCAGTGTTTCATCTCTATTTCCTAGTTGTCTTCAAATAATGATGGAATTATTCAGGTCGTTGTAACATTTCATTTTTCTTGATCTTATAAAATGGCCAAATTTAGGTTAGGGAGGAATTTTTCCCTAAAGGTGTATCAGCAGGGAATCTTAGGGGAGTCTTCTCCTTCCTTTTGGAGCACTGAGCAGGGACTGCTCATTCAAATCAGGTGGGGCGATCCCATACCATTGCAGTACTGTCGCAGAATTTGATGGACCTTAATCCCTCCTGTCTTTTTCTATTAAGTTGCCAAATGGCAGGAGAAAGTCCCGCAAGGCCTTATCATATTCCAGATTGGAACAGGGAAATTTTGTTCTGTCATATAGAATCATGAACAGAGTGCAGAACGGACTCTACAGATCTGTGCATTTATTGCATACCAGTTAAAACAAGAGGAGCCCACGGCATCTCGAGTTACTTTCAGTCCGAGCAATATCCAGCATGCATGGACGCCCGTCAGTATAGAGCTTTTATATCATTTTCTGTGCACTTCTTAGCCTGGGAGATGCTTCTTTATACTTCTGATATGCTTATTTCTCAGTGTAAAAAGTATTTTTTTTTTTAATGGACATAATGTGAATGTACAAAGTTAGAGGTGAGGAAGTATGAGCAGCTGCTGGCACTACAGTCTGTGTTACATAGTTCTCGCTCTGTGTCCTTCCTCCTCGTACAGCTTCCCTTAAACATGGATGAATGGTACTGCAAATCTCCACTGAGTTCCTGGAGCGGTTTCAATCTGTGCTTCTTGCACACTGTCACTTGACAAGGGGGTTTGACCAGTGGTTTCCTCACAAACAAAGAGAAATCCATACTGGAATGGACAGAGAAATCGTGTGGATCAGAAATGGATTTTTGTGTAAGACCGTCATTCTGTACTGGAAGGGGAARGACCTGTCTTGACTAAGGTCATCTCTGGCCAGCGTCTGCAATACCTAATTTGCCRTAATTTGCCTATAACATGAAGTTGATTTGGGAGAATAACTGTTAAAAAGCCACCAGGAGGAAAGAGGATCTTGATTKACGCAACACTGATCATTTCTGATTGATAATTCTCATTAAAGATGGCAAGACTCATGTCAATATGGAAGGAAAGAAGGACTCCATATTTCAAAACTGATTTGTTATTAATGTCTTTCAAATGTTTTATCATATGCTGCTGATTAGGGGCATTATCTGATGATAACGATAGACCCAAGAGTATTCTTTGACAATGGACACAATCAGCTTTGTCATGAATATGTAATATATGAAGAACAAAAAGGGGCTACAGGCCAAGCATCTTACTAACAATGTTGAAAAACAAAACAAAAAGCCTTATTTTAAACATGTATTTGTTTCTACTACTGTTGTTACCTCTGCATTTTTATTTATCATCAGTGTTGTGGACCCATTAATCTGATGATTTTGTGGTTTGATAGCTCAGTGGCAACTCCTGCAAAGTTGGGTTTGTAGTTTTAATGACACCTGACGATGTACATTTCAAATGCCTTGTGTATATAGCTAGCTCAGCAACGATGCGAGGTCTGGTGATGCTCAGTTGCGTTGCTCACTGTGAACTCATTGGCGTGTGCTTCTCTGTCGTGGTGGAAGATGACCTGGAACAGTTAAGAACTGCAACATACATTTACATTTCCACTAACTCAGTTCAAAGAAAGTACGCAGGAAAGTGAAACGGCTGGCTGGGTTGTGTGCTCCTTTTGATGTTTAAAACAAGCCATCTTGCTTCAGAATTTTTGAAAGATAATTCTCAATGTTCAATTAAACACCATGAATGGACTTCCAAATGAAGGCAGGGATGCGCATTCTTCCTCTTAGATRAGCAACCCTTTTTATAAGTGTTTCTTACATACCCATTTTTCTGGGTACTTGCCATGTTCAGGCCTGTAAACCAAAGCGGTGCACATACCATGGAAGTGGGGAATTTCTCATCGTCACATTTTTGAAAGATTTGTTCCAGATCTTTTTAAAAGGTCTGACGTTGTGGTGCCCACCCAGCAGCTTTCCCAGCTGGTCACGTTTCCCTGCCCCACTCAGTGAGCCTGAAGACACGATGAGACCCACACTTGTCTTTGATAAAACCTTCTCCATTTCAGGGCTGGGTCCTGTGGGATTCTTGGAGAAAACACAGATTTTGGGATGCATCTGCTAACACGTCAGTGCCCACAAAGGCTCTTTCCATATAGTAGTCCCGGTGCCTTAGCCCTAAAAATGAGCATAAATGTTTGCATGTGGTTTTGGATGGATTTGGTTTCTTCTGAAGAGAGCTTAATTTCAGAGAGATGAAAAGCAAGTGTTTCATTGTGCAGATTACTCAGGAAAGTTTTACATACAATATCCTAYATGTAGATGTGGTTGTTTATAATACCACAGTGTCTTTATTTGCAATCTGATTTTGCAACAGGTTAAGAAGAGACCAATACAATGTGCATTTTCAGTGAATGTGCTGGCTATGTAGGGAAGACTGAGAAAATAAACCAACAGGACACATTTAGACAACACCATAAACTTTTGAACAAATTCTAGCTAAATGAAAATACTCAATTCCATTAACCAAAAATTAAAGAAAATACTGGGAGCTTCAACTTAATTTTAAAGTCTGTGGACAAAACAGCTGCAAATAAAACATAAAGATTTGTGTTAAGCAACTGCTCTCTTGACCAAAACTCGAAAGTCTTCATCCTACTTCTGATGACAAAATTTGCATATCAACAGAAAAGTGTTAATGCTCACAGCCMTCCTTTTCCTCTTATTCTCACAAGCTTTAAGTTGCTATTAACTGTCAACTGATGTAGGCAACTCCTAAGCACAGCTGTGCCTCATGTAGATACCGCACAGCCAGAGCCTTCCTGAGGGCCTGCTGAGTAGATAACCTCAGACTTCAAGCATGGGATGCAGTAAAACAGAGTTGGCCTCAAATGTGTTCCTACTGGGTTAGGATACTGCCAAACCATAATTGCATCGAACTCAGAGCATTTGATGTACGAAATAATAAGATTGTTTTACAAGTGGCTCTTGCCATGCTAAATTTCACATTGAGTTTTAGTGGTCAGGAGTTCAAAGAGAGACTACTCGAATGTTCCACATTTTAGTTGTCCTTTCAAAAGAACCATTACAGAGTTTTGGAGCCAAAGGTCTTTAGCCATAACTAGTACAATACCTTTCTTTGACTGCCTTTCTCCTTTTTTTTTTGTTTTTCTTAAACTTGTGGCATTTGTATGTAGGAGATGCCTCCTGAATGTGCTCTAATTTAAAACTATTTGCTGTAAATACTAGGGACGACCTGCATGTATATTTTATTTGGACTAGTGTTTTGTAACATTTTATCTYGCGTGCGTTGCTTTGTGCATCTACCATCTGTGAGCTGTTACACACGTCGTGAATCGAGTGCTACGGCTACGGAGCAGATGAATTGGCTGTTGACAGCTGATGTACCTGTACAGGACTGCAGTAACCTGACGTGCATTTGTTCTGAATTGCATTACAAGGTTTATTTACTYGTGGAGCATCGTTTGTCAAATGAATCTATTTTCTGGACATACGTTCAAACTTACCTTCCCATTACTTTTACTGTACATGCTTTAATTAAATAATATACAAAGCTGGAGTTCTTCAGCTGTGTTTTGTAAAATTTTATTGTGCAGTTTAAATTTTTTTTATTAATGTCCACAAAACCTCTTCTGTGAGGCAAAAGTATATCTAATGACATATTTATTATTTTGAAGCAAAAAAACCCTTTTTTGCTTTTTTTTTTTTTTTTTAATTCAATAACAGCTTCCCAGCACTCACTCATTTTAACAAACCACTTAACCTGATTCAGGGGTTGAACTCTTCATCCATCATTCAGGCAAAAATCACCCTTGTTAGTGTCCCAGGCACATCTGTCATCATTGTGCTTGTCTCCTTCCTGGCAGGCAGTTCCTCCAGGACCCCTAGCGAAGAAATGTACATGCAATTTCTTGTATTAATAAAAATATTGCTAACCTGCGGATGGTGATTTAAGTTCTGTGTTTTAAGTAAGGAGGTTTGAATTTTATTTTCTTTGGAACAAAATCAAAAGTTTTTAAGAGCATTTATCCAAATGATTGGAGAGTCAAGTCACTGCTTCTAAGCTGAATTGAGAATGTTCAGGTAAGATTGAAGTAAGTTTGACTGAGAAAAAAAGAAAAAAAAAAGATGCTGTTCAAATGCTGTTCAAAAGTTCAAATGCTGGCAGGCTAGGTGGGCTTGCACAWTCTTTATTTCCAGTTTTGGAAATAAAAGGTGAGAATTTCCCAGGCCTCCCAAGTGCAATGGCTGGAGCAAGGTTTAAGCGCTCGGATATCACAGGTGCCCTGTGAACACTTAGGCAGATCAGATGACTGAAAGAAATTTAGAGAACATTGGAGTAGGTTGGTGTAATCAGTGCATTTTCTAAGGAGGCTGAAATTCATCTAGCCATGGTGAGCTTGTTTATCCCATATTCTGAAATTCAGGCTCAATCCTGCAGACTGTTCAATATTGTCWAATTCTTGTTATTGTCAAAAAAGGAGATTTGGGAATCCTTCTCTGGAGATCTTCCAAAGCCGCCTGGCTGCCACCCTGTGCCCCGTGCTCTGGGTGTCCCTGCTGGAGCAGGGGGTTGSACTGGGTGATCCCTAGAGGTCCCTTCCAACCTCAGCCATTCTAGGATTCTGTGACTCGGTGTTCCTGGAAGAGCAGCAGGTAACAGATCTGCTGTAAGCTCAAGCAGGTGGGGCTTTTCATTCATGCACAGACACACACAGCACTGGTTGGGTTGAGTTTTATTTTTCAGCCTGTATGATTGTCTGCAGTGCGTAACGTAGACAAGGATTCAGCCCTTTTTTATGTCACAATATCAAAATTAAATCAGAAATTTGAAATTAAAAATTAGAAATAGAAAACAGCATAGTATGTTATCTGTAAGGAAAACAAGTATTGAGTGCATTTCTGATTATTTTTCTAAATTTAGTTATTCTCTCCTGACCAGCTAAGGAATCTCTAGTGAGAATGGTAAGAACATGTCAGAACTGTGCCAACTGGCAGCACAACAAATTTTAAATCCTAGATCAGTGCAAAGTTTAGTTTAGTGCAGCCAGGACTGATTTCCGCTTCATTGGGTTGAAACTCAGGATATTCTCACATATTTAGGCTCTGTTTTTAAAAAATAAGTGTGTGCTCTTGTGTGTGCATATACATACTTACATAGAAATACATATGCATATATACTATTTATTTCAACATGGCACCCCCAGATATGACTCTGTTGGCACTTCAGTGATAACTTGATGCACACTGACTCACCCTCCCTGTGTTTATGCTACCTCTTATATTTCAATTGTGCATCTTGGCATGGGAGGCCTAGGCAATGTTTTTCCAGAGTCACTCTATAATGTTTTAGGCACATTCAGAGAGGAGATACTTACCCATAAAGGACTGAAGAAATGTCTAGAAGCTGCTCTGCTAGCAGTGTTGGGCACATCTTCTCTGCCTCTTTGTCTTTGCTGCCCTTTCAGCTCCTCACAAAGGTGATCAGCACAGCTGTCAACGTAAGCAAAAAAAAAAAAAATCTGCACTTCCATTTAGATGCAGTGGTTTGCGAACAAATGATGACCTGCTCCTGTGCAGTTATTTCCAAGGTATTCCTCTGTGATGACACCAGTGTTGGTCTTCAAGGCTATTCCCACAACACAGTTTTCTTGGTTCCCTGCTAAAAAATCATCATACTGGCCTAACTTGAGACAAAAGAGTCCATCAAGATAGATGTTATGAATGATTTATATCATCCTTGCCTCTGTGGGATGGATTATGGTTGTTTTCAAATTCACAGCCTCTTGGGGGCTTTTCTGGATGCCTCATTGAGACCAGAGCACTAAGCTGCCAGGAATGGGACATTTTAATGACTCCAAATYTCCAGGTGTGAGTGCAGACAAAGGATTAACAACCACAGAACATTTCAGATGGTCCCTATCTAGTAGATAAAGAGAAAAGGAGTGTTGGTCATTGCCTCCCCAATCTTCTTATTAGCACAGTAACAAGGCTAATTTGGCTAGAGAAGGTTTTTTCAAGGAAAGCAGCTCATGGCTTCRCATTGTGCTTTTCTTCCTCGGTGCACAGTGTATCTAATATCCCAGGTACAATCCAGGACACCATAGAGCTTGCAATGTTTTTTATTACCACAGGGTGGCAGTGAAGACCTTGGTGAAACCACTCCCTGCTCAATCCTGATCTAATTGTTCTTAATGGTTTTATACTACTGAAAAATAYGTTGCCTGTTACACAGATCATACTTGTCCTGTCCCTGCAGTGTGTGGATCTCCTTGGACACGGCACTTTCAGGAACTTCCACTGGCCAGGTGAATTAAGGCCACTTCTTGTAACACATTAACTCCTGTTTTATCCGCCTGCTTTGACCGTCACTGTTCATGATCAGCACTGAGGGAGCTGCTTTCCCTGAGAGACCAGCAATTGCAGTAATTTGAAGAAGATACAATTAAGAATCATGGCTTCCTTGTAATTAGCCATCAATAATATATTTAGTAGCATTATAGCTTCAACTGCTGCATGAGTGGCTAGGCGAGTATCCCACGAATTAATCATTAAAAGCTCCTTGACACTCAGTTCTCTTACTTCAACTCAATGTTGTTATTTCTTTTTTGTAGTCTAATATTTCCAATGATTTTTTTTTATTTTAGTGTTTTTAATTTCTTTAGCCTCTTTGTCAGGCCTCCCCCAGCTTCCACTGTAAATTGCTTTTTAACTTCTTTTGATTTTTTGAAGCGCAATATTGGCATGATAATTCTTTCTGTCCTACAGCCCTATAATTCAAAAGCTAACATTTGTGCAATGTATGTATAAAAGTAAACAAGCAACTCAAAGCCTTGCTAATCCACTTGAACAGTTTTCTTCCACCTAACAGTGGTAAAATCCAAAGTGCAGAGCGCTTCAGCAAAGTACTTCAATAAATAGAAAGATGCTTGCTTAAACCTCTATTTTAATTATTGAACAGCTCTAAAAAACAAATCACTGACCTTTGAGAATTTAGTGGCCAAACAAGTGCGTGTCCTGACAGAGCAGCTGGTGCCAGCATTCCTTTTACATGAAGGTTTTCCACCCTGGAGAAAGATGGCAAAGAACAGCACAAGTACAAAGTAAATGAGGTAAGGTCAAATATCCTATATATGATGATGATGATGATGATGATGATGTCCTCTTGTGGTAAGGAATGCAGGAAGGAGGACCAAATGTCTATTCCTTAGGCAAGAAGAACTCCCTTAGATGACTGGGAATGGATTTTTCTGACAGGAAATGGGATCACACTTTTCCATAGGGCACATCACACCTTAACTGCTTTCTACAAAGCACTTTTCCTTCCTTTTGCACCCCTCTAGAGTCTTTTGACTAAGGCAGCAAATATTTACATAGCACAGAAGTAGCAAGAAATTGTTTGACCTATTTGCAGCTTCCTTCATTGCAAATTAGCATTAACAAAAAGGGATTTCACTGATGCATGATCAAGTATCTCTTTGTAGACCACTAGCAAAGTCTCCATAAATAACGTTTCCAATAATTGTTGTAAAATAGGGAATGCTTTTGGAAACAGAATGGAACGTTAAGGAAAGTGTCCCAAAGTTGACAGCTTTTTGTATTAATCAAATTTATTGTATAAATCAAAAAGAATATGGTATTCCTAACAGAGTTATTTTTATTGAGAACATATGAAGGTATCTCTCTTTTTACATGGTATCCTGTTTCTTTATTCTGTAAACCTGAGAAATGATAGTGGAGACTAAAGACATAATTTGCTTAGTCAGTACTCATTATTATTTCRAAAGAGGCATTCATCTTAATATTTATTTCTCATTAATGAAAGAACTGATTGAAGCCAATTACGTGAAATTTACTCATTCTGATCATGACTTGTGTAAGTACTTAATCTACATCACCTGAGCTGCTGCACATTTTGAGATGTTTATGCATACTAATTCCAAATAAAATAGACATTCATTTTGTCCCTATTTAATTCTTGTCCTTGAATCTAATCTCTTCCCATTAATTGTTCTTATACTCACATTAAGTTTCATAGAAGTGCCCAGAAGAAAGTATTAATGTACTTCGGTGGGCCTCTATTAAAGGCTATTAAATATAAGAGCATATCTAATGAAAGAATAAATTTAAGCTGGCTTTATGCAGTTACACAGGAGCCAGGCTAAAGATCTGTTTTTACCACAACGTTCCATTTCTTGATCCCTCACATCTTTGCCCTCATCTCACTCTTCTTGGGCTCTGACCCTCTTTGAGGACATGCAACTTATTAACCCAGAAGAAGACTATCTTGGCCAATAAATAAATAAATAAATAAATAAATAAATAAATAAATGGAGCATGACTTCTTTTGTGCTGAATTAGTGAGTGGACTCACCTTAGCTCACCTCCTGTAGGCACCAGAGCCAGCTCCTGAGAGAGCAGCAGCGCAGTGCAGCCACGAGCTGGGACAAACATGCATGGTGCAGTTAGCATTAAGACCTCAGCTTCTTCATGGTTATGAGYTGTTGGGCTGCTTCAATTATGTGCTATTATTTTATTCTTAAAGAGTTGCCAATGCCTGTTTCTGAAAAGAGGCACTGGCCATGAAGTAGCTTCTCTTTGAGTGCAGGTTTTACTGGAGGAGTCCACAAAGAGATTCCTGAGGAAGGAGAATGTCTGAACACAAGCTAAAGTGCAACACAGAGAGACAGGACATGTACAGAAACCTTGTGCATGAGTAGAACATCACCGATCCAGCCTGAGCCACCYCAAAGAGGTGAACTTTTAACTGTACATATAGATTTAGAACAGCAATAACTTTGTTGGTAGCACACACTGGTATAGACTTGCCRAGATAGAGTTTTCGGGATATTGGTCAGTGTAAATCAGATCCTTAAAAGTTCTTCGCCAGATAGCTGGTTAAATCCCTTGCTTTAATTGCTGAAAACAAAACTGATGATCAATTTTGTTCAAGTTGCCATTCTCCTCTGCTCTTTATGTTTGGGGTAGGTTCAGCAAAATTGTGAAATCTGGACTTCATCAATCCACTTCTGGTTTAGATAGCAGAGAGTAAAACTCTATGGAATGTGCCCAGCTTTGCTGATTAGATCCTGTGGATATCAAGGGTCATTCTAATCCTCCCCAAAGCTTTTAAGATTTCTAGCTACTTACCATCTGCCTATGTACAAATTCTATTTCTTTGCAGTTACTTTCACAAGTCACACTGCAAAAGAAAATATGAAACAGAATCTGATGCTCCCAATCATAGGGAATTAAGAAATGTTTTAAATGTAAAGTTTTACATCTAAATTTAAATGTAACATGTCTTAAATGTAAAGTGTTTTAAATGTAAAGTGTAAAATTGAGTTAAAATCTCAAAGAGTATGATGAACCTGTGACTGATAGTCCTATTAAAATAATATTTGAAATAGCACTCAGCAGTCTCCAAGATTGTATCTAACCCTATTAACAGACCTGTAACAAGGGAAAAAAAGGGAGGATGACAATCCATTTCCTTCCCCCTCCTCTGCATCCCCCTCCTGAATTCACAAGCCCACAAGCTAAATATAGGAAGASAGATAGAGGCAGATCTACTTTTCCTTTCTTAAATCTTTCAGCCAAAATCACACAATTATCTRAAGAATGAAAAGCTGGATTATACTGCTGGCTATTGTAGTCAGCACGGAAGAAACACAGAAGCAGGACATCTGTACCCAAGGGTATCCTGGCATCCCTGGCAATCCTGGCCACAATGGCATACCTGGACGTGATGGACGAGACGGCTCAAAAGGCGACAAGGGGGATACAGGTACTGTGTCAGCAGAAGCAATCTGATGTGTGAAATTGGGTGCCTTTAACTGCCAAAGCTTCCTGTAGTCACAGCTCGTTAACAGGATTATTCTGCCCAGCCTTCAGAGCACAATTCACACAATCTTCTATTGCCTTGTTTGAAGGAGGAAATGTAAAACAAGACTTAAGAGAGCAAGACAGCGAATACTATTGAGAGGTCAAGTGCAGGGGGCAAGAACAACTTAAGAAAGAATTTATCTTCTATTTTTGGAATATTTTCAGATCTATCTGAAAATTTTCAAGTCTTTAAAGTTGCTATTACATTTGCAAGACAACAATGATGTTTCAGTAAAGAACTTCAGCAACGAACTTCACATATAAGGAACGAGGGAAGGGAAGGGAAGGGAAGGGAAGGGAAGGGGATTCCTCTGTCTCCAAAAGCCCTGGCCCCAATCCTCTTTCCATGCTCTCTATCTCCCTGTAAGATAAAGGTTTCTGCAATGGCATCCAGTAAGACTCTTCTTTACATCACTGTTAACCAAGGCTTGCAGATGAAGGATCACAGCAAAAATTAAACCCCAGTTTTGTGGCAATGTAATCGTTTAATGAGGATCTACTTTTCTCTTTTTTACTAGGTGAAGCGGGACTTCCTGGCTCTCCAGGGAAAGATGGTGCAAATGGAGAGAAAGGAGAACAAGGTCAGAGAAAAAGTTTGAATTTATTAGTTTGGCTTCAAATAGGGTCTCAGTGAAGAATCTCACCTGTCATGCACTCAGTTTCTTGCTGCTGTTCAGTAACTTCAAGAAGGTCAGGAGTAAGGTAAATAGAGTAATACAAATTTCTAYCACCTTAAACTAGGAGCTTTATGCAAGAATTATCAGCTGCTTTTGCTGAATTATAACAACAGAGTACACGAACATTATAGTACCTTCTGACATTCAAGTCTTGCCCTTCCCATCACAACACCTTCACCTGGGAATATTCACAGTTATCAATGGCTTTTCAAGGGTTCTGGGCTCAGGTGCAAGTGTGAGTGAAGCATAAATGGAGCATGTGGAAGAAAAAACAAGGAAAATAAAATGTTAGCTGCACTTCGGTAGCATGTAGGTAACTCAGGCAAAGCCCCACTGTGTAGAAACTGCATGGAAACAAGTGCTGGGTGTCACCTTGCTGGGTAGATGCCTTCCCCTTCCATCCATAAGCTGTGAACCATCCCCTTCAGACACCAAAGGCTGTGGGAAGGCTGAAAGCAGCGTCTGGATACACGACGGCTGCGCTTCACATAATCTGAGCTTTCAGGGTTATTATCAGCCTGCAGAACAAGTGGGGAGCCACCCATTCCTGTCTCTTGCAGTTGCTTTTTAAGTCAATAACAGGCTTGTTAGACACTATGTTTATGCTACACTTCTAGCTATGAGAAACTGTATGCAGTGATGACACACTTACACATATATATTTTTGTGCCAAAATGCATGTTTTGCTTCACTAACCCAGTGGAAGATCCCAAGAAAGTCTTTTTTTTTTTTTCTTTTTTAATTTAGGAGCCAATGGGACTGTTGAGGAAAAAGGGAACAAAGGAGATAAAGGAGAAAGAGGACGACCTGGGAAACTTGGACCAAAAGGAGTTATAGGATCAGTGGGTTACAAAGGTCAGAAGGGAGAGCTGGGACTGCAGGGGCAAAAGGGATTAAAAGGAGACATTGGGCCCATAGGTCCAAAAGGGACCAAGGGGGAGATTGGCCATCCTGGAAGAATCGGCTTGCCAGGGCCTATTGGCCCAACTGGTTATCCAGGTCCTAAAGGCAGCACTGGTGACTTGGGGCCACAGGGTAACCCAGGAATTCARGGGGAAAGAGGCTTGAAAGGGGACAGAGGAGATAAAGGGAACGTCGGTGCCACTGCAGTCCTGCCAAGAAGTGCTTTCAGTGTGGGCCTCACAGTCTCCACCAAATTTCCCCCTTCCAACCGCCCCATCAAGTTTGACAAGGTGCTGTACAACGGCCTGAACGACTACAGCCCCGCGACCGGCAAGTTCACCTGCAAGCACGCCGGCGTTTACTACTTCACCTACCACATCACCGTCTACTCGAGGAACGTCCGAGTGGCGCTGGTGAAGAAYGGCATCAAGCTGCTGCACACCGTGGACAGATACCAGGGCGCTGAGGACCAGGCCTCCGGGGCGGCCATCCTGGAACTCCAGAGCGGAGATGAGGTCTGGCTGCAGGCTCATCCCGGAGAAACCTTCAACGGGCTCTTTGCCGACGCGGATGACGACACAACCTTTACTGGGTTCCTGCTCTTTAGTAGCTCCAACGTGCCGGAGTCACCCCAATGACCACCCTGTGGTGGAGTGACCACCAGGAGCATAAACCATGTCCTGTCATTCCTTCACCTCTTCTTTGGTCCCTATCGAGTTTTGGATGCTATAAGCAACAGAGGTGCTGCACTATAAGCAACACTGCTTTACTCCTTTAAAATCCTCCCCAGTCTTGAACTTCTAAATAGTAATTCCTGTTGGCATTTTGAGTGGTTTTTCCTACGGAAACAAGACCTGTTCAAGAACGCTTTATATCTCTGTCCCTCATTTCTCCCTTATAGAGTTCTAACCTCCTCGCCAATTCCAACTGAGTTCAMTAGACAAGAGAAAACATACAGGGCACAGCACCAAAGGCTGAAATGCAGAGCAAGGAGCGCTCTCCTTTTGTCCAAGGTTGGCAGCAGGTAGAGATTTCCCTAGAAGTTTAGCAAAACACTGCAGTTAACTACAGTATGTGTCACAAAACATATGATTATTTATTAAACTGCTCTAATCTGTGGTTGTCAAATTTCTTTTTTAAAAGATCTAAAATAAATGGGCTTGTACTTTTTGTACTTTTTTTTTTTTTTTTTTTCCCCTGCAGTTGTAGAACAATCAATTTTAATGAGCAGCTTCTGCATAATTCAGTGCAACTCTTGTGGCCACAACACTGGGCTTGATGCATTACTGGTCTCAGCTTACTATGAGTGTACAGTGGTACACATACCAGTTCTGAAGGATCAAATTCTCTCATCGTCATCAAAATATTACATTAACTTATGGACGTGGTTCTTCTTTAGATTTTTGCCTTTCATTAGATTTCATGCAAGATTTCACAGATTAGATTTCACAAACAATTCTGCTTTCTTATGTCCTTGTCTAGGACAATATTTACTCTTTATTCAACTTCTAAGCATGAAATTGGATTCAGGGATTCAGGTTTACATCTGAGAGTTTTTCTTTTTTTTTAGAATGCCAGTATTTCACGTTTTCAAACTGCTGAATTTCTGCACCTTTGTAATTCCTGCAGCTGGAATTAAAGAAAAACCTTGTTCCAAGACCTGTGATAAAGTTCCAAGTTCTGGCAATTACAAGCTGCCATTAGTCTATAGATTATATAGTAGTTTTAGTGCAGCTGCCCTGAATTTTTAAACTTAGATTTTAAATACGGGCTCTGTTTAGCTGGAGGTCTGACACGGAGCAGAACGAGGTGGCAGCAGGAAAACGTGCGGGAGGGTCGCGGCGGGGACGGCGGCTCCGCCCCCGCGCCGGCACCCGCGGCCCTCCCCGGAACTGCGCTGGGAGGCCGCGCAGCGCCGCGGCCGCCTCCGCCGCGCTCTCCTCCGCGCGCTCCGCCATGCTGGCCGGC
>NW_020455888.1:303872-433943 GCF_003342845.1 Nothoprocta perdicaria | reverse complement strand
GCGGGCGGGGGCGGGGCCACGCGCGCGCGGGGCGGCCGTTGGCGGCCGTTGAACGGCCGCGCGACCTGTCTTGGACTGGGGGAGGGGCGTCCTGGGCTGCCGGCAAGGTCGCGCTTTGCGTGTGAGATTTTTTTTTTATTGTTTTGTCCTTTTTTTCTTAATTTTTCTATTTTTATTTTTATTTTTATTTTTTATTTTTATTTTTATTTTTATTTTTATTTTTATTTTTATTTTTTCTTTATTTTTATTTTTCCTTTTTTATTTTTGTTTATTTTTTTCTGTTTTTTTTTCTTTTTTCTTTATTTTTCATTTTTATTTTTTCTTTATTTTCCCACGTTTGTGCCTCCATTAGTCGTGCCGACTGTGCCCCCCTCATTCACCAGGCAGCAGCCTGTTTTTAGAGGCTTGCGCTTGTCTACGCGATTCCTTCTTTAACAAGTAATAAACTTACTGTTTTCGAAGCACTGCTACCATGTCAAATCCTTAAAATATAATTAGTGCATGTGGGGTGAGCATAATTAGTGCATGTGCAGAGATGAGCTCTGCTGATAAACCGACTTTGGTTTTGATGTTTGGAAACATGCACAGTTATTGGTAACCAGCCAGGCTATATAGTCTCGTGGCTCCCGGGAAGCTTTTTACGGCTTTATTCTGACCGCTAACCTGGTGGGAAGGGAGAGAGCCCAGAGGAAACGTGACCACTTGTCACTGCACACAGTAGGTTTAAAACTGGACGTCAGGAATGCAGCCAATTAGCAGTTATGTGTGTGTGAGAGGATCTTACTGGGAATTAAGGGCAAGGGGAGCAGGGAAATTTAGTCATTTTTGCCATTAAGCCTTTTAAAGTGATTGTTGTTTTCTGGWAAGCACTGTTTTACATGATGGATGCTCTATGACGGGCAGAGTTGGTACTGTGAAGCTTTTCCAGCAAACCTCCCTTTCCATCCTGCCTCTGACTGTTTTCTGAGCCCTGTCAGTAAAACCAGACTGTGCTGGTGAATCCGGACAAGTCCTTGATTGCTGGTCCATTTCATGGCACGAAGCTCACAAATAAGATGTTCACTTACAGCACTGGTATGATCCCGGGCACACCCTCTGGCATAACTGTTCCTGCCACAGTGTCCAGACTGGCCAAACTTGACCCCTAGGACTAAGGGTTCAGTGACTACAGATGTGACCATCCCAATCCACCCATTTGCTGGGATAGTATTTTACTCTGCTCTTTCACATATGCGTGATTTTTGCAAGAAAGCTGACAGGGGTCAGAATATTTACAAGTAAGAATACTTACTCTAAGGAAAAAAAAAGGATAAATACTGTGTGTTTGCTTGGTCTGGAGCAAGTATCCCGTATTTGCTTGGTCTCAGGGTGGAAATGTTGATGTCAAGCAAAGAGAAGAATGCTGTGTTAAAGAACAGCTAAAGCCAGTTAAAGAACACAGAGAACTGCACTGGAGTTTTTAATTTTAATGACAAACTTGATGTCGATGAAGGAGGAAGTTCATGGCTGATTTACCTCCAAGAGGAGAAGTTGCCTGATCAGAGAACTGTGCCAAGGAGGAGCTCGCTTGGGAGGGCAGATGGTGGTGCGGGACAGCAGGAGAGCCAGGAGCTCTGAGGTCCTGAATGAGCCTGAATGAAGCAACATAAAGGGACACAGTCCTGAGTGCTTTAAATAGCAAGCATTAATGAGGGGAAATATGAGATATGTATAAGATGTGTGTGTGTGTATGTCTACACTCAATAATTTGCATACAGATGTGTGTATTTACTGATATATATATATATACACGCACACATATATGTAAAATATGTACACATACAAATATATAAAATCTTTTACACTGTTATTTTCATTTCTGATTAATTCCTATCCCCACATAACAAGTGAATGGGAAGTGCAAGGCTAGTACCTTAGGGTAGCCAGCTTATATTTAAGAGCATTAGATAAGACTAGTAATTGTTGCAACACTGACAGATACAGAATAGGAAAAAGCAACACAGATTATCCAAGATACTATTTTTTGTTTGTTTGATGCTTTTCCTTCAGAATACATAATTTTGCAGACAAGCTGTTGCTTTGCAGCTTTTCAGTTTATCTGGATAAACAATTGAAATTTACACACCAATAATTAACCAGAAACTTAACACCTGTAACAAAAATCTTGCAGAAGGTGCATGCTAAAGCAACATATATGCAGGTTTTCAAATTCAGATTTTGRTTTAGATGCTGAGGTTAAATTTGGGAGGGGATGGATTTTCTGTGAGATCTGGATGCCCTAGTTAGCTTGTAAGGAGATGTTCCTGTTGTGGTTGGGCAGTTGCAGGAGGAATCTGTTGCTTGCAGAAATTTGTTGTACTTGTAGAACTATTTTTTTGTTGTACTTGCAGAATTTTGTTGTACTTTTCTTGTTGTAAAAAAAGACTATTTTTGCTTCCATACTATGTATTTTTTCTGGCAAGTAGTTTTATTGACTTGATTTTATCTGTGGTGAGACTTTTCATTCTATTCTAAGCGCAGAATGTAATTGCTGACTATGTCTTTTGTGCCAAAACTACTATTCTCAGTTAGTATTTTAACCTCCTTGCACCGCAAGACAGGGACAGGCCTTGTAAGAGGTTCAAGAAGTAAATTCTTTATTCTTTAAGGTTCTTGTGTTGCTGGTGATCATTCCTTTGAGGTCTGAGCCTGAACCTGCTGCCCCATTGCCTGCTGATACTTGATGAGTGTCTGGAGCATCTGACCAGCTGGTGCACTGTTTTGTCCCCTGCCACTCTCTTCAGAAGGTTATTTCTTCTGAAGAAAAAAGATGATCCAGAATGTAAAGATAGCTGTTATGATTTGTTTGATGCCTGTGTTTTGGAAGCAAAATAAAGGCCTTCAGTAAAGGATGACATTCGAGGTTATGGGACAGCACAGGAGAATTGGTGAGAATATGATGCCAGACTCACTATTTCCTGTGAGTAAACCTGCTAAAAGAATTCCATTGAGGTTGTACTCTAGAATATGGTGCTGGGAATTCAGGATATTTAGGTGATGCCAGTGTCTTTGACAGATATTGCTTGATTTTGTGATGATTCTATCTCCAATAACAGTGATAGGTTTTGGTGAGGTGCTGCAGTTTGCTAGCTGGAGTCATTCTGGCAAAAATTTGTAATGACAAGAATTCCTTACAGAAGGATGTCTCAATTRCTTGTAAAAAACAATGCTATGAGAATTAATTTGATCAGAAACTTCAGATCAAATGAAGTAGCGTGGTATTCACAGACTATTAACTTTAGAATTTATGTCCTAATGAAGACTTTTAACTACTTGTGATGCTTACATTTTAAAATTTTAAAAGCACAAATAATTGGAAAATATAAAATATACACTGAAGAAGAATTTTGGTTAATATTAAATTACTTATTCCTAATTTAATTTGCATACTGATTAAATAGAAACATCTGAGTTCTTTAAGAATCCCTTGCTTTGGGGAAAGTAGAAGTTTTTTTGCCTGGCTTTCAGGAGGGGAAACAGAAGGCTGGAAATGAAAAGTAGATAATAGTGATTGTGTTCTGTACCACAGGGTCTGTTTGGTGTTCCAGAACTGAGCTGTCCAGAAGGATTTCAAGAAGCACAGGACAAAGCATTGCAGGAATCGGAACAGCTGGTGCAGAAGGCATGTTCAACACCCCCTGGGCCCGAGATTGTAATGATCTTTGATCAGCTTTCAGATGCCTTGTGCAGGGTAGCAGACTTGGTAAGTAAATATTTTTATTACTTGAAGCATTTTTTTTCAAACTGACTTATTTTAATAGTTTACACCATATTGTTCCGTCTTATGACTTTTTTGCACTGCCACAAATAGTGGATCAGCTCAGTGGAATTATACATTAAGGCAGAAAATTTAARAGGCCCTCCTAACTGAATGAATGTTAGTTACAGAGGCTGTATGATCAATATGAATTTAGAATTAAAAGCAGCAGGTCAGTTAAATAGAATAATTTTTATTAACACAGAAGACAAYTCAGTTGCATCTCTTAGGCTTACTGAATTAGGACACGTGATCTGACATTGTGTGTGCGTCACAAGACATTCAGTTTTATCAAGTATTGCTCTATAGAAACTGTTTATCCTAAGCACATCTTTTTAAAAGCCTCAGTGTTCATTTGAGAACAGTCCCAGCCTTCACCTCAGTTGTTGATGGTCCTTTGAACATTTTGCCTTTGTCTTTTACTTCTGAGTTTCTCTGTATGATTTTCATTTTCAAATACTGTTTCTTATACTTTATTGGACTGCAGATACAGGCACTTTTTCCATATGAAATATTTATGCACTCTGTCAAGTCACTGTAATTCTCCCTTTGTCTCTTACTAAGTTTTTCTTATATGGACTACAATTAATTCCTCATTTTAATTTGTCAGTCTCTAACTAAAACACTGTTTTCATACTGTGTTTTTAGAGACTTCTAAAAATTAGTATCAACAGGAGTAAAGCAAAAAACTATTCCAAATCCAAAAGAACTTCTGGATTTTCTTTTTAGACATATTTCTTTGTACTAAGTAATGATCTCAAAGCTTGATTTGACATTTTTTACAGAAGTTTGAAAGTAATCCCTTTACACACATTTGGTGTTGTGCTTTCATTTGAACTATGAGACTTAGTTGTTAAAATGTTTTATAATAATATTTAAAGACATCAGAGTATTTCTGTGTTGGAAGGACTATTACTGCAACGTACACATCTTAGTGAAATAATTTGAAGGAGTCTATAAAATTTCTTTTAGAAAGAACCATAAAACATTCACCATCACATTTGTAAGTTGTCAACACAGTTTCCCAATAAGCTTAYTTTTTGAGAAAGAAGTTATACCTATAGATTGCACATAACTGCAGGAAAAAGTGTCAAGGTAAGTGGAATGATTTTAAACTCCACTTTGTTTATAAGACAAGGTTTTAAATTTCTCTTTTTAGCTCACAGTCATATTTTTCCTTTTACCATGTTAGGCTGATTTTGTGAAAATTGCCCATCCTGACTGTGCATTCAGAGAGGCTGCTGAAGAAGCTTGCAGGAACATTGGTACCATGGTAGAGAAGTATGTTTTCTTCTTTTTTTTTTGCAATTGCCATGTATGTCTCTTATAAATTACTGTTTTATTCATGTATGTTAGCAATCAAAAAAAGAAAAAAAGAATTACTGGCACATGACAACACAGTGTTGCTCTTGTTGCTATGTGTATTTAAAGACTTAGCTTCATTACAGAACCTCATAAAAGGTTGTTTTATTTTGATTTTAATTTGTATTCTGAAGAAGAGAGTTTGAGGTACCAGCTAAGCCTACGTTCCTGAATCCCACCAAAGACTCAGAGTTACATTTTTCTAAGACACATGRCAGTTAATTTACTGCTATGAAGCACATGTATTGCTAATTTGTTTTTATGATTGAAATCTTGATAAATAACAAGACTTTTTCCTCAAAGTGTAGTGACCTCCTGAATTCTGTCTCATTAGTAGCATATGTGAAAGAGGAAAAGGATAGTCTCCCACTAAATAGCATTTCTGTTCTGTTATCTAATAGTATTTTTATTCCTGTTTCTAAATAGTTTCTGTGTAGGACTCTGATAGATGATTGAGCTACCCTAGGATGTCTAAAATGACTGGCTAAGGAAGGAAGAATTCTAATGCTAAGAATTTTTGGTTTTACCCACACATTTGGAAGCCTTTCATTTGGATTTCTCAAGACTTAAAGGTTGAACATGTCATCTGTAGCAGAATGAACTTAATATGTGCATGCTACTTCAGATGAAGAATTTGTTGGAAGAATAAAAATATTCAGAAAATTAATCTGAATTTCATAGAGTTATATGGACTCATGGAGTTGTATTTGGACTAGATGATCTCTAGAGGTCCCTTCCAACCTTAACCATTCTGTGATATACTGCTACACATGTACAGAACTAGGTGTTGCTGAATGTTCCTTTGCATGGGCAAATGGTATCCCTCAGGAACTATTTGTGTTTAATAGTAAGACTTAGTTTTTGACATTTTGCCGAAGAGATGACTAGTAACAATATAAGGAATCTGTAAAATCGTGAGTAGATCTGATAGAGGGGAATAGTATTCAATTGTACATTGCRTATTCCTAGGAAAGAAATGGTAGAATGCAGACTGAGAGCAAAGAAAAGAGGTGCTTTTACATACACAGTCTCATGAAATCGTGAGACTTCTGGGAAGTGTTGTGTATGCTGAATTTTTCTTTTTCTATTCTGGGTTAAAAGGAAAACAAGGAGCATTTTTTGGAAAAGTGACTGGTTGAAGATTGCTAACTGTTTCTGAGCCATARATTGATGGAGACTTAATATTTGGGAGAGTCTTATATATGTTTACCTGGATTGGGTCACTTCAGTGAGCATCTTCTTTTGGCCACTTCTTGACAGGATGCTGGATCAGAGGGACATTTAATGTGACCTAGTATGCTCTTTTTTCCTATATTCTTATTTAGCCTCTTCCATACAGAGTATTTTCTGAAGCACAGACACAATGTAATGCCTTCATTCTGTCTCTGAACTGTGTAGTGCATTAGTAATAACTATAATAATTAGTAATTAGTAATAACTGAATACATTTCACAAAGGAGGATTCAGAAGCTTCCTGCACCCCATCTTGTTTAAGACGTTAGAGCTCAGAGCTGCCAGACTGGGCACTCTGCTGGTGTATGTGCAAGTGCTTGTTTCCTTACCCTGGATGAGACCAAATAATCCAGGCCAACATAGGTKCCTGTAAAAAATGTGAAAGGAAATGTGACGGAAGTAGTGTTCTGTGRTCTGAGGGAGTGATGAATAGCTGGAAATGTTCTGGAGAAGGTAAGATCTTATTCTCCTTCTGCTTTCTTTTAATGGGATTGGAGTTCCCTGATAGTAAGAATTAGAAAACAGTTCTCCCACCCCTGCACACTAACCATGATTTTCACTGCACATAAAAAATAAACTGCAGTGCTTAGGCCTGCTCATATTTCCACAAAATGCTGTCCAAAAATATTTTGCTACTCAAGACTTGCTTCCATTCTAGTTTGTCTGCCATCCTTTATATATTATTTTTGGGTTTTTAAGTGTGGTTGTGAGCCAGAAATTGTTTTAAAAAATACTTAATATAGAATGTTGTTTCAGTAAATATCAACCTTTGCCTTTGAGCTAGTAATACTGAGGAATTGAAATAGTAACATTTGATGCAAATGCATGATTCTTTGTATCTTTCCAGATTAAATACAGATGTTCAACTGTGTCAGAGTTTGAGACAGCTGCTGGCTGACAAAGTTGTTATGGATTCCCTAGACCCGGAAACCAGGTACTTAGTAATGCTATGCCACRCTTTAGATGTTTATGCTTCAGATGTTTAGATAATTCAAATCATTCCTTATTGCATTTTTGGCTTGTTTTGTTAAATTGATTAATAAAACTGCATAATTTACTAGGTCTCTGTTATTGATTTAACTTAGTCACTACAAAATTACCTGTATAAGAGTTTGCGGTCTTGGTAGATGTGTCTCTGACTGTAGAGCATGATGTATGTTTAAGATGCATTACTGAGATCTGCAAAAATAAAAATTGACTGTCAAATTTTCTATAATGAATGCCAGCTTGATAAAATTAGGTCTACTCTGGTGTATATACCAAAGTAAATATTTAACAAGAAAAATAGGAAATCAGCATATTCATTTAAAGCTTTGTTTATAGTTGCAGCAGAACAGTTTATTTGCTACTTACTCTGTTATAGATTTGAATAATTTATTTCCTGACATGATAAGACTAGACTAATGGCTAATGTTTGCCTGGGTTATGAGTAAATTACTTCCTCCTTCCTCCTTTAACCACAGTCAAAGATGTTAGAATTGAAGAGGTTTTTTTTCTGATCTATTAGAATAAATGATGCGTCAAGCTAAAATTGTAATATGCATAAATTAGTTAAACATCTATGTTAATGTGGCAGAATTATTTTCAGAGATATTTGCAATGCAGATAACAAAGGAAAAATCCTATTTCACTGAGTTATCCTCTCAGAGAATAAAGCATAGAAAGTCTTTATTATGTGTCCATAATAAATATAATGATAGAACAGTTGGAATAAGTGATTGTCTCAAAGCAAAGTATAGACTGTCAAAAAGATGTCAAACCTAAGTAAATACTAAAGGCAAAAACCGTTAACAAAGCATTTGCCATGAAATGAGGCTGTTTTAACAGGGATTTACTGTATTTTTAGGCGAGTGGCGGAACTTTTTATGTTTGATTTTGAGATCAGTGGCATTCATTTGGATGAAGAAAAGGTAATTTTTAACTACAATATGTGAATAGACATTTGCCTTACTGTGAAAGACCAGATTATGAAATAGGCAAGACGTGAATCATACGACTCTGTGCATGTTCATCCAAGTTCCCATTGACTCTGGTAAAATTCTGTCTTTTCAAAATGTAGTTAATTTACTTAAGTCACTTATATAGGTTTTGCTGTTATCTTAGGTATTAATTGTCTGTTCATTTCCCAGTTTGGCTTCAAAACTCTTTTCACTATTCAGGAAAGTTATTAGCCAACCTGGGAACCCAGTTTTGACTGGTGTCTGCCTCAGATATTTTAAATAAATGCATAGTTGTCTGAACAACTTTATACAGCGTGAGTAATGCTGCACCCCATGCACAGTGATTACAGTCTAATCAAGTAGAGTATTTTACAAAAGAACCAATATATGTATAACTAGAAGTTAGAAATTTCATCCACCTTTGAATGTGTGGGCATGGTCTGAAATCTCCTTTGGAGTTCTTTGCTCCTTTTTACAGTGGTTAGTTATGGATTAGCCAAAACCAGTAACTTTCATTGTGGCTTGTGATATCGGTGCTGTGTGGCATGCTGTTCATATCTTGTGTTGCCAGTACAGGGCAAATACCTTATTTAACCCAACAAAAGCTCTTTTACCATACTAGATTKAGATGATAAAGTCACTCCAAAGAGCACTGCTCTGATGCAGTTTGCAGATTTGCAATCTAGAGAATGCTTCTGGAATGTTTTTTCTTACAATTCCTTTGTACAAATAAGCACAAAACTTGGACTTCAGATATTATTTCTGATTTGTCATTTTTTCCTGTGTTTATTAGCTCTATGATACTTCATCCGCTCTCAGTTACAGCTTCTCTTCCCCCTTATACCTTACTTGTTTCCTTCTTCCTTCTCTATTCCATTTTTCATCTTCTCTTGCTTACCACTCAGTGTTTCTTTTCTTTCTTATTTCAAACTGCAGAATCTCATCACTATTGCRTTGAAACTTACCTTCTGTCTTATAAAGAACTGTTGAATTGATTTCTCTATTTTAAAATTTTTCTTTTTTGTAATAAAACTGAAAATGTGCTTAAGTGATAAGTGTGGAGGAGATTGAGATTTGCAGGTTTTGTCATTCTCTTCACTTTGCAAAATACATTGTGTCTGTTACCACAGCCTTTTCTTTTGAACTTTCAGCCTACAGAGGGTAGGGAATGTACTTAGCTGACATAAGCAAGGCCACTGAATTAAATGAGGTATTTTACAATAAGCTTAAACATCTGAAATACTAGCATGGTGGAAATAAGATTCTAAATTATCAAATTCTCATTGAAAGGTTGAAATGCTGTAAGTGCATTACTGTTTTCAGAAAATGGTGYGAAACAACTGTAACAGAAATGCTGTAACTCTGTATCTACTTAAATTTATTTAGCGTATTTGTAGGATTTATCCATCTTGAAGATGATCTTTTTTTCTCCGCAGTGTTTTACAGAGCAATCAGATTAGGTCATAGTTTTATAAGTTTTATACTTACTGAGTAGCTAGCATTTTTGCATATTTGTATAAATATGTAGAGTGTAGAAATATAGACATTTTCTTTCCAAATTAAATCCTGTTTGAAATTACATATATCTATAKGCATTTGATTTTTCTGCTGTTGACTTCAGCCCTCCATTAGGATTAGCCCTCCATTTGTTGATGCTGCAGGTCTAATCGTAAATGTACTAATTTTTGCCCCATTTCTGGAAAATTTCTTTGAAGGTTTTACAAGGTGTGAGACCTAATTTTGCTATGTCTGAAAATATTAAATGTGTTGTGCTTTGTTTTTCTTGCAGCGTAGAAAGGCAGTCAACCTCAACATCCGAATATTGGATTTATGTAACGAATTTCTGGCAGGAACTCACCTTCCCAACAAGATTGACCAACATATTTTGCCAGAGCACATTCGGCATTATTTTGCAACCGATGGCAATTACTTACAGGTTGCTGGTCTACATGCTGACTGTCCTGATGATCTGGTGTGTGTTCCCTGTCCTGTGTTCTCTGTTGTAAAGGTTCAAATCAATTATTTTAATTGCTATCAAGACAAATGGTTATGATTTATGATGTTTTGATGAACAAGGCAGGTCCATTTGGGACATGATAGTGAGTGGCAGTTTTGGCTTTAGCAACTTTGAAGTAGTGAGATTGAGAGTCCCAAAGGGAATCAAGAATAGCCAGATACAGACAATAGCCAGATATAGACTCTAAACTTCAGACAATCGGATTTCAACTTATTCATGAAACTGACAGATTAGATCCTGTGGGAGGCAGCTCTGGAGTGTAAAAGGCTCAGGAAAACTGGCAGGTCTTTAAAGACAGCATACTCTAAGCCCAAGAATGTGCCATCCTGATACTCAGGAGGAGAAGCAGATGGCGTCAGGAAAAAAATAAGTTCATCTGCGTTTGAGACTTGCAAAGAATGTCAGCAACAAGAAGAACTTCTACTGCTACAGTAGTAGTAAAAGACTGAAAAATGAAAAATTAGGTTCAGTCTGAGTAGAACGGGCAGCATAGTGATGGCAGACAGACAGGAGCTTCACTGATAAGATATTTCAGATTTCTCTTCTTAATGAAAGAGATCAAGGAGAAGGAGATTGAGCAGCAATAAATGAGGATCTGGTCATGRATTATTAAGAGAACTCAATCCTTACAAGTCCATGTGATCAAATGGGCTGCAGCCAGGGAACTCGCTGATGTCCTTCCAAAACTGTCCTATATCGCCTTTGATAGGTTGCACAGATCAGGGAAATCCCTAATAACTGGAAGAACTAGTATGTTTCGTTGATCTTTAGAAAGGCTAATAATCAATCTGAGGAAGTTCAGGCTGTATCTTGACTTCACTCTGTGGGAAATTCATTCAACGAGACCTCTTGGARGACACTCTTGGACACATGAAATAAAAGATGGTGATTGGGAGCAGTCATCATGGCTTTGCCAGGGGCAAATCTTGACTGATCAATCTGAATGCTTTCTATGATAATGTGGTTGGGTATGTGGACAAAAGGACAGGGAGCAGTGAATGTCATTTACTTTGAGTTCAGGAAGACTTTTGACACTGTCTCAAGCAGTATCCTTGTATCCACGTAGGACAGTACAGTCTATATCAGTGAAATGAGGTAAGTGAAAAACGGGTTGGATGGACAGGTTCAGAGGATAGTGGTTAATGCATAATACACTGTCTGGAGGCTGAATTGCAGGACGTCCATCCTGGGACCTGTTCTGTAATGGTCTAGAGGAGGTGACAGAAAACACAAGAGTGGGGGGACAGTGAAACTGACGGATGGGCATGACATTTGGAGTAGTGTAGGCAGGCAAGAGGAATGGTCCAACAGGAACTTCATGAAATTCAAGATGGACATATGCAAAATCCTGCACCTGGGAAAGAAGAACTCCTGACAGTAGAGGCTGAGGAGCAGCTCTGCAGAAAGGGCTCTGGAGATTTGGTAGACGGCAAGATTCTGCAAAAAAAACCTAAATTTCTAGTAGGTTTATTTTCTAATCTTAGTGAGTTAAAGCAACACTAGAATGGAGTGATTATGACAGGTGCTGACATGAGGATAGTGGCAGGTATCAGAGATGCTCTGCAAACAGGAGGATGGAATAGGACCTTTGGGTAGTCCAAAGTGTTAGGTTGGCTCGCTGTATTTCCTCACTCCTTTTGTGTGACCGCTTTTCAAAGAGAGTGGTAACTCTTTTCAAAGAGAGTGGTAATTGGCAGGCAGTCATAGTTATAATTATTAAGAAATATTTTAGGCCTTTTTGTTAACAATATCAGTGAAATGCAGCTGTAATGTGAGATTTTATTGCTGCTTTGTGAATTAACTGTATTGATGTGATCTTTCTATATTTTCCTTTTAGGTGCGAGAAGCTGCTTACAAGATTTTTCTTTACCCAAATGCTGAGCAGCTGAGTCGCTTAGAAGAACTGCTTGCTAGTCGAAACAGTCTGGCACAACTGGTTGGATACAGCACCTTTGCCCACAGGGCTCTTCAAGGAACAATGGCCAAAAATCCAGGTAGATGCCATGTGGTAGGATATGCAGAGATATGAATTGCACTGTGTTAGGCATGAGGGTTTTCAGAAGCCAAATGTACAGAATGTCATTCTTCTGGTGAAATATCTTATTGCAGTTACGTTTTGCTATATGAAATTATTGTATTTTCTGTAAATGGCAGTACTAGCTAAGCAGGGACTAAGCTCTTTTTATCCAGAATCAATGTTCAATCCTTACACTATGAAATTGCTGTTATCTCAACATCTATCAAAGTACTTCCATATTCGCTTGTGTGATAGCACAGATATCAACAGATTAGTTAAAATCTCTTGTTCTAAGAGATCTTGATTTGCTGGGGATATTTAATGTAAACTCACACCTTTTGAAGGAAGGAATCACTTTTTTTTTTTTTCCATTTTATTTCTAGAGACAGTAACACAGTTTCTGGAGAAGCTTTCTGACCAATTGTCTCAAAGGTGTGTCTTTTCCACTAACTAATATTTCTAATTACACTTTTTTTTTCCCCAAAAATGGACTTATGCACTAATAAGTAAGTCAAAACTGCATATTATGTTCTCTGATGGAAAKCAAAACTGAAAAATAAGACTTTATCTGAACTTTGAGAGGAACTATCAGCCAAGAATAAAATTTGTGGCTATGACCAGAGAACACCTGAGAATGAATGCAATAAATGATATGCCAAGAAATGCTGGTGACAGCAAAAAGGAAAACGTTAAGTTCTAATGCACCTCTCCAGGTCATATCCCATATGCACACTTCCATATATTTCACATCTATGAAAAAAAAATCCTGCTTCTCCCACTTGCTTCCCTTCATTCCACACAGCCCAGAGTTTCATTGCTGAATATGGCTGGGTGTATGGTGAAAAAAGATGCTTTGGAAGTGCATGACCAATGGAAGTGGGGCTTGATTTGAAAGCACCTGAATGAGAAGCTGAACAGAGAGGGCTTTTATTGTGATTTATGGGCCTGTAATATCACAGAGTTCAGACTGTGTCGATGATTCTTACTTTGCTGTGAGAGAGCATTCTCACATACCATACTGTTGCTCAAAAAACTTTTAATGAACACTTTTATCATAAAAATATTTTGCAGAACACAAAAAGATTTTGAAATGATGACAAAGATGAAAATGAAGCTTAAACCCCAAAATTCTGTAAGTTAAGTTTTCATGTGTGGTTTTCTGGCTTTTTTTATATAGTGTAAGTTAAAAATGTTCTACATGAAAAATAACTGAACTTCAGTATACAACATATAGAATAATATCAGAGAGAATCTTTCTGTCTTCAAATGCTTTTTGATTTCTAAGGTCCTATTAGTATTAAAATGAAACACTGTGAGATAGCTTTTGGTTTATACGGAGTGATACTGTGCTAGCCAAATCCTAAAGTGTTGAAAGAGTGTGTTACTTTGATGTGAATTAATTAATGGACTCACTGAAAAATAAAGGATATCCTTTAGAGTAGGTGTGTGTCTAGTTTGCATGCCATCTTGTATACATCTTGATTCCATTTGTAACTCTGCTTGCCTTTTAATTATGTGCATTTCTTGAAATCTGATATGCTGTCCCATATGTATTTGAATAGGAAATGCCATCTTCAAATAGACATTAAAACAGAGGATTCAAATTGTGGCATATGATGCTGTTTCAGATGATAATGTATTTAGCACTGAATGTTTCTCATTATGGCTTCAGATTCTGTGGCCTGTSTAAACTACAAAAATATGCAAAGAAAACTGTTTGCTTCAGATTTATTTGCTACCTGTTATTGCAATTATAAAATGGAATGGAATGGAATAAAATGGAATTCTTTTCCAGAAATTGATGCCATGGGATCACCCTTACTACAGTGGTGTCCTGCGAGCTGAGAGGTAAGCTCCTTATGTTGGTTATTGTAATGTAAATGAGTGTCTTTATTTCATTTCTCACAATAAGGATAATGAAAGTCCTCAATGTAAACAGATTTTCCGTCTCTAAAGATGTATTTCAATGAGGAAAAAAGAAAAGAATATCTGGAGGGGCAGTAGTCTGTAACATTWCTTAGTCACTGTTGGAATGCTTGTAAAAGTTTTTGGTTCTTCTGTTTTACACTGAAACAGTGTGCCCTCTTTGAAGATATAAGAGGATGAAACAGCTACAAAATCCTCATTCTAATTTTGCTTTTAGCTCTTAGGTGAGCTGCAGTACTGTTTAGAAATAAATTGTGGTTACTGAATACAGCCCAGCTCCCCTTCTTATTACTGTATGTTGCCTCGGACAGAACTTTCATTCCCTGTCACAAACCTGAAAGGGAAACTTCTGGAGGAGACTTTCCCTGTTTCCCTGGTTCTGCAAAGGCTGGGGGGTAGAGCCACAGCAACACAGACTTCAGCAGTGCTCAAGAATGTCACACATAATGAGATACCAACTGTGCGAGTCATGAGCCCTGCGTGTTGCCTTTATTAGATCAGCAGTGGTGACCTTTTTTGATCTGCATTGTAAAAGATACTCTAAAACTGTGTTTCTCTCACAAGAGGTGGGGGAAATCTTGCCTTCACTGCAACTTTGGAGGTTTTTGTTTTTTAAACAAACCTAGACTGGAAGTGTCTGATTAAAGAAGTTTACTCTCCATCAGAAATGTTTATAAGTTTAAACATGGCATTATGGAAGCCATGCCAGCAGTTGGCCTGGCTGCTTCACTGCTTTCTTGTGCATTGACACTGAGACAGTGGTTTTAGGATCAGCCTCTCTAATGCTGGATTTCTCTTAAGATGCTCCGTGCTGGGGTAGCAGTTGATCTGTGTGTGTGTAGCACCATTCCTGTGCTGGGAGCATAGCGGGCATCTAAGCAGTCCATATAAATATCTAAAGAGAGGATATAAAGAGGATGGGGACAGACTCTTCCCAGTGCTTCCCACTGACAGCATAAGAGGCAACAGACACAAACAGAAACACAGGAAGCTCCATCTGAACACAAGGAAAAACATTTTTCCTATGGGGCTGACAGAGCACCAGAACAGGTTGTTCAGGGAAGAGTCTCCATCCTTGGAGATGCTCAAGTCCTACCTAGGCCATGTTCTGGGCAATGTGCTGCATGTGACCTGGCTTGAGCAGGGGGCTTGGACTACATCCTTTCAATCTCAGCCATTCTGTGATTCTGTGACCTGTGGAGATCATCCAATTCACTTTGCTGCTTAAGCAGGATCAGCTAGAGCTGGTTGCCCAAGGCCATGTCTACTCATGGTCCATAGGTTCTGAATTTCTCCAAGAATGGAGACCATCTCTCTGGACAATCCATTGCCAGCATTTCATGACTCCCAGAATAAAAAAGGCTTACTCTTTTTCTTTTGTTTACCAGGAATTACTGGTCCATAAGACCAGGGGAGGTGGGAAACAGTAAAAATCATCTATTTTGTTTTTGTAAGATTTCCTTCCCCCAACCCCCCAACTCTTTTCCAGGTTAAACAAACCCACCTCTCTCATCCTCTCCTCATATGTCAGATGCTGCAGCCCCTTAATCATTTCATGGCCCTTCAGTAGACTTGCTGCATTTTTCCCCTGATAATTCTAGTTCATATTGTTTATTAATGTTGTTAGTTTTGATTGTGAATACTGCATCCGTATTGCTAGATAGGAGAGGAACAGGGAGTTGCTCTGGTATTGGAGATGACCACTGCCGATCATCTGTAGTGTTTAATTAAGTTGCTCTTGATACTTTTCTATACTTTGCACTGAAGAAAACCCCAGCATCCAAGACATCCTGCCAGGCACAGTTTTGGAAGTGGCACACAGCAGGGACTAGCACCAGGAGACTGAGGTGATACAATGACACCAGCACTGACCAGCAGCATAGGCCTTGTCATTGCAGGCTTTTGGAACTGAAAAAGACCAGGAAAGAAACTGGTGTTGCCTTGGGACATGGAGCAGGAGCAGACATAGGGCACTGCCAACACTTGCTGCTTGGCCACAGGGCTGGAGAAAGGTCTCTAGACATATATTTGGCAGCACAGAATGGAGTTGGCCTGATTGGGATGGTTACCTGCCAGCTGCACTGGTTCAATCCTGTGTATCCCTAAGTTTCATCTGAAAAAGTGCTTTCAAAGGTCATGTTTAAAGGTTCCAGCACACTGAGAATTGCCTTCCTACCCTTYCCACATTGTGCCTTACCACTTGCACTTGCACTTAACACTATATCAGCGAGGAACTTAGTGTTTATTTTGTCCTTTTGAAAACATAAGCAACATTAGACAAATTAATCCTGGTCTGATATTTTTACTTCTTCCTTTGCTCTCCAGATTTTGATTGCTTGCATTATTTTGTCCCAAATAGAACTGAAACTCATGGTTTAGTCTGTAAAATTACATTTTCTCAAATGTATTTAATGTGTTTATATTATACTGGAACAGTATTAATGCAAGATGATTTTGTCACGTAGCTTAATATTAGTTTTAAGAGGTGGGTATTATATTCTGAAAAATATGGAGTGTTCGCATCTGTGTGATCCTGTGTAAATTCCAAGGATTTTTGCTATCAAATCAGTTGTCTGTTTTCACACTTTCTGCAACTGTGAAAAATAGTGCAGTTTTGTGGCTTGAACAGCAGGAGGAGCTCCAGAATCAATYCGCAGAGTACGTTTTTTCTTTCAACAAACTCATCCACAATAATTTTCTTTTTGTCAGTTTTCAGCAAGTTTTTTTCCCTGGAAACTTGATCCCACTTCAAAAACAGAAGTCTCCTATTGATGGTAGCAGGCTAGTTTACTTCAAAAAAAAATTGTTTTAATTATATTAAATAACCTGTCTGGCTTTAAAGCCTCATTTATGAAAGCTTAATGGTTTTGTAGCCCTAGTTCAAGTGGCAGAAAAAACAGATGTCAGTATAAGTGCACACTTAGCAGAAACCAGAGGAAAAAAGTCTGAAATGCATGGTAGTAGTGTCTTATAAGAAGATAGAGTAATTAGTAGAACCTCAAAAATTTTGGCAGGCTGTGGGAAATTAAGCAGTGAATGCTACAACATGCTTAGCCTCTAACAAGTAGGAAGATGTCTAATGTCTATATTATAAAAAATAATAATACTGCTGAGTTTTAGTGCAAGTACCATAGTATTAATTAAAATCTATTACTTCTCAGGGAGTACTGCTGCAGATGCAAACAACTCTCGAGGCCTTGATTCTGTCAAGATGTAATAGCTTTGCTCAACTCTTCTGGGTCAGAAAAAATGCTGGGAGAGACCTTGGGAGGTCACCTGTTTGTCGTGAAAGGGAGACTGGCTCTACCTAAACCCCTTCTGGCTGTTTGTTAGAGACACATAACTGTTCTTGAGAACCACCAGGGCTGAGGTAGCCTCGCTGGTGGTGACTCCTGTTTTCCTAACCTTTGTTGCTCCTGAGGCTGGGCTGGCCTCCCTGGCTATAATTCACTGCTGGGATTTTTGCCAAACTGTCAAAGACTTTGTCCAAGTGGTGACGGGAATATTCTTGCAGGCTGTTGCACTCTGTGCTGGGTCAGTCTCTTTGGGACTGCAGAACTAAATGAAACTGGCCTTGAGCAGATCAGTGGAAAGTAAGCCCTTTTCCTGCTCTATAGGAGAACACAGCAACTAGGCATTTTAGATCCTGGATGGAAATTAGGGAATAATTTATTGACTTTCTTGTGGATAGGCTGTACATAGGCCTCTGACTTTAGTGGGAAACACAGGACTTTAGGCTTTTTTGTGAGATGGAGACAATAGAAAGATACCTCTGGCTTTGGGGATCTTTTAGAGATAGATATACTAATCTACAGCTAATACTGAGGTATGCAAATTACCTGCAAATAAATTAGTTTAGAGCTGTGTTTTTGATAAATTATGTTTTTGGCTTTGGAAAGAATGTTCTCTGTTGAAAAGACCTACTTGGAAAAAAATGGCCCAGACCTTTTCTGGAGTATGTGAGAAAAACATTGCTTTGGTCCAAATTGAAAATTGAAATAGAAAAATATWGCAAGATTGTGCAAGTTCCATAAAACTTTGATAGCAAACCACTCATCTCAGTTACCGCGACCCTCCTCCAAAAAGTTCTATGAAGTACAATTAAAAAGAAAAAAGTAAAGTAAGAAACAGGTGCTAATTTATAGCTGATGAGAGTACAAAGGTTTTCTAGTATTATTATTTTTTTTATGAAATCCAGTCTTCTATAAATCATGGCTAAGAGTCTCCCTTCAGGTGTAGACTTTAAATTTCATAGTCTGGCATGTAGTGAAAATTGGAAGGGGCTTTCCTCGTCTTGATCTCTTCAAGTTAACCTGAGGGGTTCATCTCACTTTTATCTTACACTAATGAGTTTTTCTTTTCAAGTCTCTTTGAAAGTTTTGAGAGAATCTGTTTGATTACATATAGTTAATAGAGGTGTTCTGTATTTTTACGGATGTCTACAGGAAAATAATTTTCCTCAAAAAAGAAGTGAGATTATCAGGACCTATATTTAATAGCCACCAATAAGAATTCTTGTTAAGCATCTAATTTGCAGTTGTTAAGAATATGCATGCTTATGCTTTAAAGAACAGCAGTACTTACTCAAATACCACTAATGTCCAAGTTTATTAGCAGCATTCTTAATAGAACAGATGAAAGTCATGGCACACAGAAGAGTCTTAGTTTCTTTCCAAATGCACAGCTTAAATGAAAGTGATTTTAGAAGTCTGCATTTTGTTTAGACTCAGTGAAGTCATATAAGCCTAGAAACAATTATTTGTAATGACATACTATATCTTTGTTCTTCACAGGGACACAGTCTTTTTGTTTGAAGCCTGCTGTTCTTGAAGAATAACCCAACTTCACTGTCTCAGTTAACTTCTATTTTAAATTGCTTTGCCTACATTACATCTTTTTAAAATAGTGCTGAAATGAGTCACTCTCAAAGGTGGCTGGATTTTTTAATGTTGTTTCTTCTTTAATATAACACAGGAATCTACATAAAAGACACTACTGCTTTCTTTGGTATTGTACTTTAAGAGAACACTGGGATTTCTCTTTGTGAATTTTCTGAATTCACATGYTGACCTAAAGTAAATACGAAATTTTTCATTTGTTTGTGGAGTTAGTTACAAATGCCTTGGCTCTTGAAATCAGACATTCAGAGTGAATAACACATTGGAACATATTTTAAGATGTAATGAAAGTAAACCAAGCTCCTTTTCTTCTTCTTTTTTTTTTTTTTTTTTGACTCTTTGTTGTGTAGAGTTTTGGAAATTCTGAGCATGCCCTGTGTTACGAAGTTCTGCAAGAACACCAGAATAATTTAACGTTTGCTATTTCCATAAAAAGGGCTGATTTTAACTCTTAGTCTTTTAAAAAACTTATAGCTAAAAAGTGATAGTTTTCATAGAGAAAGGTGTTATTCTTCTCCAGCAGTTAAGTCTTTATACAGTAATTGAGGATATTTGTAATATGTTCAGGGGGAATTTTATATACTTGGGCCCTTTATTTTTTTTACATAAATGAAACATGCTATGTATTAAAAAATGATTGCTTTTATTTTAGATGAAGGAAAATAATTCTGTAACAATTCCTTAATTTCAAGAAGTTGTATTTTAGAATAATAATTATGTTTTCTGCTGGATTTATCTGTAATGAATAGAAAAGTGAGATTTTTTTTTTCCTTCTTCCTTCTCTTCTAAAAGGGCAATTCCGCTCCTTGAAGTTCTGCATGAAGACTTAAGAGAAGGGACATGCTCAGGTTCTAGGGTGGTTCAGATCATTTTTTCCAGCATTGTAGGTTCCACAAACGAAACAGAATCTTAGTTTCAGTACCTCATAGTGCACAAAAGCTTCCATGATCAGAACTCTTTTAGAGTGGGGCTGTGTAGCTCTGCAGAGTTCTCTTGTGTTCCATCGTATCACTATTACAGTGTCTCCCCTGCCTGGGTTTTCAAAGGCATCTGCCTTTGCATAGGAAGGGCTCTGATCCTTGGGGTTCGGGTCTGTGCCATGCAGTCCAATCAGGGAAGCAGAAGTTCCAGAGAGAAGCAAGAGCACAGACACACCCGAGCTTGAACTTCTGCCCTAGTGAGCACCTTGCTGCACATGCAGGCTGCATGATCCCACTACCTGCCATTCCCCAGTGACACACATGTCCTGGGTGCCTGTTTTAGACCTCTGAATAACCGTGCTGGGTTCAAGAGCTCACCCACTAGGTGATGCGACATCCCAACAGCGTGTTTGCTTCTTGCCCCTGCTTTCTTGACTGCTTTGGTTCCTTTCTCGTTCTCTCTCAAGGCTGAGAGAGTTGGGCCTGTTCAGCCTGAAGAGGAGACGGCTGAGGGGGGGACCTGGTAAGTGTATACAAATACCTCAAGGGAGGGACTGAGGAGGGTGGACCGGCCTCTTTTCGGTGGTGGTCACTGATAGAACTAGATGAAACGGCCACAAACTGAAGCACCAAAAGTTCCACAAGGAACTTAAGGAAAAAAATCTCAACAGTGAAGATAACAGAACCCTGGAACAGGCTGCCCAGAGAGGTTGTGGAGTCTCCTTCTTCGGAGATCTTTAAAACCCGCTTGGACGCAGCCCTGTGCCACGTGCTCTGGGTGACCCTGTGTGTGCAGGGGGTTGGACTAGATGACCTCTAGAGGCCCCTTCCAACYTTAAGGATTCTGTGATTCTTGCTTAGGAAGTACTGCAGCTGCTGCCATGGATTTGGGAGCTTTAGAGCTGCCTGTAATCTGTTCTGATGGTAGCAAGCCGTAYGCCCTGAGCTCCCCACTGAATTCGGCCTCTCTTCTCAGCTGGTGTAAACAAGCTGCAAATTACAGYATATAAGGAAACACAAGGCAGTTGACTGCAGTTTTGCTGCCAAATGGAGCTCAAATTGTTTGCTGGTTTCCAACATAGATTTTAGCTGTCTGCCTTCAGACCATTAACCTTTCTTGCTAGTAGCAGTAACCCTTAGCAGAAACTTTCCTGCTAGCAAAATGCCTGTTAGTGTAGTTCACTCTTGGCCCTGGTAACTTTCGTTCTGATTTCTTTCCCAAAATACTTGAATGMATTTCCTGGTGGAGATAAAAATTGTAGCTTGGCTGAAGAAATCTAGAGGCAGCTTGCCAAAGAGTGACCAGAAAGAATGTGTTTATATTAAAGCATCTGTTCTTGCAGTTTTATTTAAATTTTACATTAACTGCTTGTTTTAAGTACGAGGAATGAAACTSTAACGTTGAGTCTGTAGCTGATAACAGCTTGAAAATTTTGTGTAAAGTGATTCTCAGAGTGGTGATTTTCAGAATGCTCCTTTAACATCTAGTATGGAAAGATGCTCAGTAGCATCATCAACAGTTATTAATATGTAGATTATGAAAATTGCTTTGCTTTGACAGGTTGTTGGGCAATCTGAACTGAAACACTTTTGCARCTGTGTTCTGTCTTGTGTTGGATTTTGCTCTGTGTCAGCATTCATTGCTATTTTAATAGTAATGAATTTCTCTCACTCAAGGAATATGTGCAGTGGAATGCCTTGTTCTGGTAGAGTTTTGTTGGCAGGCTTTTGTGTGCATTTTCAGAAGCACTTGGCTTCACATTTGAAACAAAATAATCCAAGACATGCCATACACCCAAGACAGAACACGATGGACATTGTGTCTCCACTTTAGCTTCGGGAGAAACTCATTTTACAGTCCTGGATCAGTCCTCAGAAAGGCTTGACATTCTGCACAGACAATCTCCATCGTTGTTAATTTTAAAGTGCTGAAAGGGTGTATTGATAAAAGGCTTCCTCATGAGTTTTATGTGTTCCGCTAGAAAACCTGGGCTTGGTTACAGAGCATTTTTAAGATAAGATCTGAGACTCTTGATCTGGATTAGAAATTTCATTCAGAGCCTCAGAGGGAGGAGAAGCTTGGCCTGCTCTTGTGGCCTCTCCTGGCACTGCTGCCAAGAAGTTGTGCTGCAGTGTTCTAAGTTAGCAGGAATTTAAATGCTGCAACTTTGTGCCTGGGATATGGTGTGTGCTTGCTAAGGTAAGGACACCATCAACCACTGAGCTTAGCTAGTTATTTGTTAGTAAACAGATATTTTTCCTTTCATCTGAAAGTGTTGAAGCTGCTACTGTCCTGCTTGGAATCAAAAAAGTGTCTTAAGTAAGGGAGCAGGCAGTGGGTCCACAAGCTCTTCCAAGTACTTTTCTGCCCACACTCTCCAGCCGAACTGCAGTTTTGCGAAGGATTGTGACGTCTTCTGTTTTGCTCATTGAATATCCTTTCCTGGAAGGGTTCAAGTCTTTAATATAAATTTCTTCCCTTTTTCCCATTGTTCTCCAAAATTATCTAGTACTACATTGTTCATTCTACAGTCAGTGACGTTTGATTTTGAGGGTAGGGGCTCAGAAAAGGGTAAGTCAAATACTTGCTCTTGCCACTGAAAGGCAAGATCGTCCATTAATGCCACTATAATTATTCAGGGGACTAAATTTGTGGTTATATGATATCAGTTGCAGATAGCTGAGGCTTTGGCTAATTTCTATTTCAGAATAAGCTCAAAGCAAAAGTTTTCCTGGAATCAGTGCAAGCTTGGGGTAAGGCTTTCTCCAATTATAGCTGGTCTTACTCAATTAGGCAAGAGCGATTTCATATATGAAATAGAACTGAATTAATAAATTGTGGATTTAAACTCTGTTTCGTGTCCAGAAGGGTTACTCATAGGTTGGTACAGGCAGATGGAGACAGTTTTTGAAGAGATCCACTTTCTGGCACACTAGAATTGTTTCAGCACTCAATATTCATTTTAAAGTACCTCAGCAATTATTCCTGCCTTAATGTGTGGTACAGTAATGTTTTAGCCACGTTCTCGCTGACTCCTATGGCATTGCCATGGCTAGGTAAATAAATAAAGCTTTCCATGCCAGATGGCATAGCTGCTGTCAGGATAGCWGACTGCTCTCAGGGTTATCCAGAAGTAATTTAAATATGGACTGGTGTCACTAATAGTGTTAGAGGATTTTCAGCCTCCTCATCTTTGATCGTTGCTTACTGATGGATTAGTACAGAAATAAGGGGGATCAGGATCAGAAATGTGTGTGTGTGTGTGTGTGTGTGTGTATGTGTGTGTGTGTGTGTGCGCGTGCGTGTGTTCCACTTAAAATGTTGCTTCTCAGAAGCTTTGGCAATTTTGGTGGTGAGAGGGTTATTAACATGAGTCTTTCATTAGATATGCAAGAGGTGTTCTAGCAGAGGTGTTCTAGCAGAGGTGGCTAACATTAACTCTGTGTTGGTATTAAGGAGTTTTTTTTTTTCTTTTTTTACCAAGGCCTCTTTATACTCTAAATGATAGATGGTGACATCTAAAACATGAGGTGTTGTAGGGGACTCTTTCTAATGGACCCTTTCTCTGCCACAGGCCAATGTAGACTCTTCTGTTACAGCTATTTTCATCTATTACAGCTATCTTCATGTGTGGGCGGTTAAGGATTCTGCTTTTCCAAAAGACAGAGTTACGACAGACTGATTTTTCTCCCAAATTGGAAAGCTAGAGTTTATTACAAAATACTGACAGCAAAGCCTTTTCCTCATTCTCTTTGTAAAGGGATAAATTCACTGGGACAATTCACACCTTCAGGAGTGCTGGGACTGTAGAAAAAAAGTAGCATTTGTTCATCTCTCTATAATATTCCAGCTGATTTTTCCCATGAAGAAATGCTTCTGCTTTCTCCTGCCAGCAGGTATCTACTGTTGTATATCACCAAGAATTCCTTTAACAGAAATAAGGTGAAACATAAAGTAGTCCGAGTCTTTTCCTCCCTCCACCAGCAAACCTGTTAATGCAATATTTCAGTTGCATGTGGGAATCCCTTGCAGGTAGGAGAACAGTGTGTTTCATCCTCTGATACGACTGAATATCTCATGTCGCAGTTACACAGTCTTGGTCCTAACTCCATGTCACCTCTCAGAAAACTGGGAGCGATCTGGTCTCTCGTGATACTGCAGTTCTCTTTTGACTTTGAGTTGCTTCCTCCTTAATTTCATGAAGTCTTTCCAAGGGTGCTGTTCTTGATTTTCTTACCATATTCATGCCATATTTTCCTACCCTGGCAGCTGAACTCACTGGTAGGAGTTASACGTTTTAATTTCCTGGAGCTGTGGAAAGGGGCCGCGCCGCGGTGCCTGCGAGCTGCCGGCCGAGCTGCGCTTCCCCCTGCTGAAGTGCATTAGTAGGAGGGGGCCAGATGGCATCTTTCTCACCATAGCTAATACAGCAGCTCTCTTCCCCCAGCCCGCAGGGAGGAAGTGGCAGGAGACAGGGGGCTGGAATATTTTACACAGTGGAAACCCTGAAGATAGCGGATGTTTGCGGGAGGGGGATCTGAAGACGCCAGATGGGCTTTGCACGGCATCAGTCCAGTTCCGTCTGCCTTGATTAAACCAGTCCCTACAAAGAGGCCTTGGGGAGGCAGATCTGCTCCCCATGGGACCCCTTGAACACATCCGTCTTATTTTCCTGGGTCTGGATGGGGCTTGAGCTCGCACATGTCATACGGTGCAAATGTAGAGCCAGGCCTGGCCTTGGGCTGCACCTGGATCMGTGAATCCTGCTGGATCCACGGACCACGCAGGGCAGAACTGAGTCTCTCTACAGGAAGCAGCGTGGGACCAACAGGGCTGAGGCAGAGCAGGGCAAGCAAATCCTTAGCATCCAAAATGGCTCTGTGGAGATTTAGCTCAGTACTGTATTATCATATTTCTTCCATAACTTAATTTGAAATAAATACATTTTTTTAATATAAGGAAAATCATATTTGATTATCCTTAATCAAATAATTACCCTCCACTTTGGAGGTGTGTGCATGGAGAAATCTTGATTACAGTAATGTTTTATTGAGATAGTACTTCTGTAGTAAGTTTTTAATATATGGTCAGTCTTTAGTTAAAGAGGAAATTATTTGAATTATAAATGAGAAACTCAGCCTAATATTCAGKGTAGCATGTGAGATGGTAGTTTAAGTTTAAAATTATGTAGCAAAATCAGTGATGAGCTATTATGGTGGTTCTTACAATGACTTTATGTTAATCATGTGTGATTCTGTGACATGTCACTGGAAGGTAGGTTTTTCTTATTTTATTGAGAATAATTTTAACAGACCTTGCAGACTGAAAGCAGGGAGACTGCAGTCAGTTTGAGAAGCAGGAGATCAGGCGTGATTCACTTAGATATGATTTTAAATTTTCATAGAAACTTTCTGGAGAGGATTTTGCTATAAATGCTGAGATTCATCTACTACAGTTTGCGATGGTGCCTCTGCTGGAGGAGCTGCAGCACCTGGGAATTACTGACTTAAACATCTCAGGATATTCAGCACACACAGTGTAATTTTGTACTTCTAGGGGGCTGCACATGTGGAGAGACGCCAGTATCTTTTTGCACTCAAAATTTCTACAGATTATTACAGGAAAGTTAACTCGTGTATTCTGCTTTCTTTAAGAGATTTGCTCACATTGTTTTTATGTAATGTAGTTTAAAATGACTTCTGGCGTGTTTAGTTTTGTTCTTGTGGCTGAATAAGGAAGAAAATAAGTTTTATTGCAGTGTGCAGAGTGCAAATTTGAGTGTTGCAACTCATCTTGAAGAAATATTGCTAGTAATATCAGAATGGTAGAGCCAAAGAATTGCAGATAAAATGAAAAATACAATGAATTTGGTCGATCTCTGGCCTCTTGCATTTGTGGTATGAAAATACACGAGATGCTGGAGCTGAACATACCTGCCTGACGTGTCGCCCGACRTTGCCATAGCAGTTGCAGGAGGCTGCCAGTGCACACACTGGAAATGAGATGAAGGGTAGTAGAAAAATAAAGCAAAACACAATGAAACATCCAAGAACAGGTGCAGTGGCTTAGGGAACTAATCCTACCCTGCTGTGCATCACAGTTTAGTGAAGTTGTGTAGTGAATTGTAACTGCACTTGTAAGCAGTGTATTGCCAAAATGCAGGATTCCAGATAGACTTAGTTTGGGGGCCTTTTCTTTTGTGCACAGGGTGGGAAGGCAGGAAGGATGGGGGAATAAGTGGCGAGGGACTAGCGGCTCTTTCACAGCTTGTCTCGAAGCCTTTTGATCACAGGCCTTAAAATAGTGGAGTTCTGGTGTTTGATGTTCAGCCATTGTAGTTTAGCTGATGCATGTTAAATTTCAATGAGTAGCTACTCKGCCCTTAAAAAGCGAAGAAGGAGAGTATGAAGGAGCAAAGGAGAATAGCAGGGACTGTGACCTCCCAGAATTAGGAGGAGTTTTATTCCAAACTTCCACAAAACTTAACACTCCTTTTTCAAAGTTTGTATGTGAACTGAGAGGGCAAGATCATTTTTGTCTTTCRGGGTACCTGCACAAGTACAAGCAGGTGATGCTCCTGGCTTTGCGGGAGTCCTGAGAGAATTGCATGGCCACAGCCAGCTTAGGTATGCTCAGACTTTCCCCAGCATTTATCTGTTTGGCACTTTTGTCATTTGTTTAATTTTTCAGGGCAGAGTGTCAGGAAACTAATGCCTGAGTAAAGGCTRCATACATGCCTGAATTACTTTTGTAATTGCCTTTTTTAAACTCATTTCTTTGTGTGTGCATGGAGGTATGTGATGTCCTCCTCCTGCCATGTGTTATCTGTGCTACAGTGGCTTGAAAACATTTTACTGTTTCATGTTATGCTTAGAAGCTTGGCCACCTTTGAACTATGAGTCACGTACTAAAATCTGAGCCTGGCTTAAAGCCAGGATACTGTGTCTGTGGTTCAGAAAGTCCCAAGAGCTTGAGGCATGATCCATGAGATGATAGTGTCTCCCCAGTATTCCTGTTGCGCCAGAGAAAGATAAGACTACACAGTCAGCAGCTCCCAGCGGCTGGTTTCCTCCTCTAACTTGGGACTTACACAGCAGCCAAAGCAGARCCCCTTTTTTATTTCAGTCCTGTGGTATAGCCTTCTAACGGGCATTTGAGGATTCACTGGCCTCCTGTGGGTGAGAAGCCACAGCTTGGCCACCCACAGAGCTGCCAAGTTGAGCTGTGTTCTCGACATGCTCCATGTTCTCTGAAAAGTAGTCACCATCTTCTGAATTTGGCATCTAAAAGAGAAAATGTGGCTATTAGTAGGTGCTGGGCCATACCTAAACTATGACTTYGTTTTGCTGTTTGGAAAACAAAGCCAGATGTGCTCAAATAAGGCCTTAAAAGGCTCTTCAGGGCTTTTTTACCACATCTTACAACATGGTACTGATGACTACAAACAGTCCATAGAGATGTAGCCGGTGACGATAAGTAGCTAAACTAACTGGTTTGGGATTCTTTTATTTTCTTAGGTATAACATTGATCCTGGTTTGTATTGTCCCTTCTTCTCTCTCGGGGCGTGCATGGAAGGTTTGAACTCCTTGTTCAGTCGGCTCCTCGGAATCTCCCTTTATGCCGAACAAACCCAGAGAGGAGAGGTTTGGTCTGAAGACGTTCGCAAGCTGGTAAGTGTTCCTGCTCCCAGCATCTGAAATGGCTAAGGGAAGGCTGGGCAAGATTGACTGCCCCAGCTAAGAACAATGAGTCGAATTTAGCTTTTAAATTATTTGGGCACCTATGCCTGGGATTTCCAAATGCACACTGGTTGTCTAATTTTAGCTGAAGTTAGGCCTCAGGGGCTTCATACTCTTAAAGTCCTTTTATATGTTTGGTATTGAATGGTGTTTAAAATATGCCTCTGTTTAAAGGGTGGGTGAATCAGAATCAGTTGCTTTTTGAGAGATTATTCTACTTTTCACATGGGTTTTCTGAATGAGCCCTTTTAGTTCTATCTTGTAATGGCTAAAGATGACTGGAATGTTATAGGTGTGTATCTTAGCAGTGATTTATCTTCTCTTTCTTTGTTATTCTGTGTGTCGTCTTTACCATAGATTATTTTTTTGCTTCTTTATTTTCTGTTCTCTTTTTAGGGGAGGGTAGAAAAAAGAAAAAGACAATTATTTACTCATCTGTTCCCAGATTCATCTGTTTGTATTCTCCACCATTTTCTCCAGTGAAAACTACTATTCTTTATATCCTACAGGCCAACATACAGTTACTGCTTACTTTCCTCGTTTTTTATTTCTATGGTAAATCAACTCTTGACTTCTGAGAAGTCATTTAGGGACTATGGACAGTGTTCATTTTACTAGTCGGTGCCAGTAGTCAGTTTTGTATGAGATGTAGGAATGGCTGCGGTTTGATGGATAAGATCTGAATCCTCTGTGTGTATATTTTCAACTAAAATAAGCAAAAGTTTTTACATTACAAAAATTCCTGGATTATTTGTCATGTGTGTATTATAAATCTTTGAATTTGAACAATATTTCTAGCTACACATCAGTGCTTTTACTGTCGGTAATTATCTTTTTTCAGGCTGTTGTTCATGAAAATGAAGGTCTCTTAGGGTACATCTACTGTGACTTCTTTCAACGACCTAATAAGCCACATCAGGTAATATCTGTGATCTCTTTTCAGGGTGGGTTGTACATGAGTAATGACTATAGTGATAGGGCTGTATGTATTCAACATAAGTTTAGGAGATGTCTGGTTATATCATAAACAATTTTAGATAGGAAAAGACTGTAACCTCAAACATAATTTTAGGTAAAATGTTTTTATGAATAACTCTTCATTTAGAAAGCATCACCTGGTAGGCTGAACTCAAACTGTACTTAAAAATGCTAAGCACTATGAAATCTCATATACTTCTGTTTAGAGAAATGGTAATTTTTTAAACACATTTTCTTGCCTGCCATCTAGGAATAAAAACAATTCCCCATTCACTCATTCTAATGCCAATATATTAACTGTATAATGCAATRCAACAGACCGTTCTGTCTGTGGAAACGTCTGCAAATTACCACAAACAGGTGTTTTAGCAAAATGCAGTTTTGATACTTGTAAAAAAATCTAAACTTAAATTTTGTTTTCTAAAAGAAGCAGTCTTTTCATGAGGGATTGAAGTAGTTTACTGACAATTATGAAGCAAATGATAGAGATAAAGAAACATKATAAAGATTTGAATTCAAGCTTCTCTTTCGCTAATGAACATTACTGTCAACTGAATTAACTTGTGTAGTTGTGTATCTGTTAAGGTTTAATATAATATTTTCACCATTGCTTTAGCATTGTGGATATAGTGACACAGGTCACCCAGCTGTTTGCTTTTTTACCTTCCAAAGGACTGTCACTTCACAGTTCGAGGAGGCAGGCTAAGGGAAGATGGAGAATACCAGCTGCCTGTGGTTGTTCTGATGCTTAGTCTGCCCCATTCAACGAGGAAYGCACCAACGCTGCTGAGTCCTGGCATGATGGAGAATCTCTTCCATGAAATGGGGCACGCGATGCATTCTATGCTGGGCCGAACCCGCTACCAACATGTCACTGGTAAGGACCTTAGAATACTGATTTTTATTTTCTGTTTTAGTTGAATCTTTGAAGAGCACTTTAAAAAAAAGATTAACCAGATGTGATAGAATCATCCTGATACTTCTACATCTTTGCTAACTTTGAAAATTGCAGTATCAGATTCCCAAATATTACTTAAAACACAAACAACATTTGACTAGTCTTCCTTAGCTGATTTAAAAAAATGGCTTTTGTATTTCTTTATTTCCTAGTTAACTACTATCTTCTAAGTTTAGTACATGGCAGTTTATAGTAATGGAATAATGGAAGGACTGAAAATAAAGTGAGCTAAATTTGTACCCAGTGTAAAAGCACAATGAATCCTGAGTTGGAAATAATTTAAGAAATTGAACTAAGAAAAATCAGTACATAAATTTTCTTAAAGGGTGCACCTGAGCAATACTCAGACTCTGTAAACCCTGGCCTTTCTATCTGATTGTGGTTAAACCAAGCTCCATAAATCAGACATTTATCTGCAGGTATGGTGGACCCTCTGGTCATAGGTAAGTGAACATGGACCAATGTGTAGTCCGAGCCAGGCAGATACGCACAAAAGCAGCCCTGTCATTTTTCATTTAGTGGTTCTTCTAGGGACTGAAGCATCYATCATATGAGGAAAGACTAAGGGAGCTGGGCCTGTTCAGCCTGGAGAAGAGAAGATTGAGAGGGGATCTGATCAGTATGTAGAAGTATCTGAGGGGAGAGAAGGGAGGAAGGGGCTAAGCTCTTCTCAGTGGTGGCCAGTGGCAGGACAAGGGGAAATGGRTATGAGTTGAAACCCAGGCAGTTCCATCTCCATGTGAGGAGGAACTTCTTCACTGTGAGAGTGCCAGAGCCCTGGAAGAGGCTGCCCAKGGAGGCTGTGGAGTCTCCTTCTCTGGAGATCTTCCAAACCCGCCTGGCTGCCACCCTGTGCCCCGTGCTCTGGGTGTCCCTGCTGGAGCAGGAGGTTGGACTGGCTGATCTCTAGAGGTCCCTTTCAACCTCAGCCAGTCTGTGATTCTGTGATGCTCAAGCAGTGCCAATCTGTGTATTGGCTACAGTGAACAGGCTGCCCTGGCCTTGTTCTGCGTCAGTTGTGGCAAATGGGTCAGATCCGTATCTTGCTTAAAGCTTCTTTGCAGTCCACTTTTCTTGGACAACATGGCATGTCTTCTTATATAGTTATGAGCTCTAAATGAAATGATCAGAATAGGTATGTATTTACTTATTTATTAACAAAGTAAAAAACGTTAAAAAAAAAGTAAAAAAAAAAGTAAAAAAACTTCTCAGATGAAATGGTAGCACTCTAAGGAATGTTTTTTGTTATGTTCCTTTTGTGTTGCACTAATGGTAAACAGGRCTATCCATGTTAGAGAGACTTGTTACCAACAGATACATTGCACCCAAAATCCCAAACCCATAAACTAATATTTTTTAAGTCTTCCACTTAACATGAAAATAAGCYGCTTTGTTTATAGATATGTTACTGCTGGACATTCTTAAAGCAAATAAATACTCTATATGCTCTTTCCATATGAACTCTGAGTACTGCTTGAGCTACTTAACTGCGCCTCACCACCCCTCTCTCACACATGGCCTCACTCCTCTTGATCTCCAGGGCATTCTTGGTACTTATATCCCTAAAGTAACTGCTTTGGTGGGGGTTCTGCTGGTATGTGTATGCGTGCCAGAAAGTCTGGAAGGGGCAGGAAATTGCTGATTTTGAGGCTCAGACATTCCAGGAGCCCTTATGTATGGCTTCAGCATTCCCTTAGCTGCAGGCATCCCCTTGCTTCCTAGAGGATTTCAGTCCTGATCTAGTCTTGCAAAGCAGCATCAGAGGCCAGTCATGTGTTTCTCCAGAGAGCATTTTTTTCATGGCTTGGAATGTGTGATAATCAAACGGCTCATCCCAGACTTGTCTGTTAGCGGCCATCTGCTCTCCTTAGGCACTAGCATAGCAAAGGGTGGAAATCAGATGATTACAGGCTCTTGTGAGAACAAAAAACCTTAAATTCCAGTGTTGATGAACTGAATATTTGACAGCCTCCTTACTCTTCTGCCCTCTCCCCCTGTTTCTTTTGATTCCACACAGGAATATTCAGGAATCTGTTATGCTAGGCCAAAACTAAGATGATAGTGGATATAAGAAACTTCTGAAATATATATGCAGCTTTTCCTGCTATTCTTTCATTTTATTTTACATTTTATTTTACAAATTTTGCATTTGGATGGCTGGATACTATGTTAGAAATAAAAGTTTCTATGTTAGAAATAAAAGAAATAAAAGTTCAGCATTGCCTAATGCAGGTGATGCAGTCAAGGAATGCACAATTTCTGCTATAAAAGTGGAGCCTATCATTTAACAGTGGTGGAAAACCAGAAAAAGTTTTATATGCTAATGCASAGTTGTAAACAGCTGATGTTTGGTGACTGTGAAAGAAGGGAAATGCGACCTGAGACCAAATCAGAGGTGTTTCTATTAGAAATAATAAGTATTGCTATGGTTAAAAAAGATGCCGAAACCTCCTTCTGTATCACCTGGCTCAAGGTGAGTTCTTTCTGAAACAGATGCATAGAAGACCTACAGGACAACAGACAGTCTTTTGGTCTTTATTTTGCCTTTATTTTGGACTATTATTTTGCCTTAGGAAATGATGTTTGAGAGAAAGAAAAGGAATTTCCTCACTTTAGGAGATAAATAGCTGTAGGAAAGTGGTTTTTATACTAAAGAGGAGTATTGGTTTAAAAAATGGATTACAAATTATGAAATAAGATTAAAATACAAGAAAGATTTTTATATTCAAAGAAGTGATTTTCACAAATGGACACCAAGAAGGAACAATAGTAACAACAAAACGTAATTTCGTGTAAAAAATGTTTTGAATGTTGAATAGACAGGAGAAGAGGTGACAGCCCAATAGATCTCTGTTATTAAAACAATGGCTTTGTTCATCCTTAAATTTATATAGAAATCAGAAATGCAGCCTTGGTTTGGTCATGAGTTACGTAATGAAAAATACTAAGACACTCAAAATGCTGGTAAAGAATTGAATAAAGAAGGTTTTTGTGAGAGTGTGTTTTGAAAATACCGAGTGCAAAATGCTACTTCATTGCACTTAGAACTTGTCTTGAATCTGCAGGAGTTTTTTTGGACGTCTGACTTTGTATTGTAAGGGGATGTTAATATGAAGCATAGGTAAGCTCTGCAAACAGATGGAAGGTAAAAATGGTGATTGTGAACGGGATTAAGGCAGAGTTTTATTTACATTGTAGTTTGATTTAGGTTTAGGACAGCTAAATAGATTTGGTGTTTCATGTAGGGCCAGTTTGGCCACAGTCTGGTTTAGTTTAAAAAAGGGTGTGATCCAGAGCTTTATAAGGTGCCTCACCCAGCTGTTCAAATATTTTGTTTTACTTTGTGATTTATAATAAAATGTGTAGGATTATAATGAAGCTTTTCTGGCAATATGTACAATAATGCTATGGAAATAAAACATTGACTTAATAAATGAAAGAACATTACAGTTCACCAAAAGTCCAAATGAAAGCTGCAAAACCTTTTGGGAAGAGTTAACTATTTCTGTTAATGGAAATGACTATATGCTAATATGTTCTTATTCTGCCTTTAGGAACCAGATGTCCTACTGATTTTGCTGAAGTTCCTTCAATTCTGATGGAGTACTTTGCAAATGACTATCGAGTAGTTAACCAGTTTGCAAGGCATTATAAAACTGGACAGGTAAGGCATATTAAGATGTGTGAAGTATTGAAAATAGGATTAAAGATATTCAAGAAAAAGTCTCATTTTCATGTGTTAATTGYTAGCAATGCTTAAAGTTAGAAATACACATTATTTTAATTATTCAGAAAAAATGTTACTACTCTCATTGCAGAAAAGATAAACATAATCTGCAAAAGAAAATCTGCTCCTTAAAATATGAAGTTCTGAGTTTCCATGTTTCTTTCTTTGTGAACCAAAATTTAATCCAGTAGCTGAACAACTGTTCTGTAAATCATGTCTTRTGGAATGTTTAATTAAATTGCCAGTAAGTTCTGGCAAAGATAGTAATTCAGTATCAAACTGTGCAAAAACTAGCTTAAAGTAAAGCTTGAGTAGCAAATCATAGATAATATGTTTGTAAAAACATTTGAGGCAGAGTTCAGAGTACTCACGTGTTGCAGTGACTGAAGAACTGCAGATCAATGTGAGAACAAGAAATCTCTTCAGAGTGTGTAATGTTACACTTTCTATAAGCCTTTTATCCAGTGCTAAACATTCAGCATATTTCAATACCATGAGAGTGGAATTACATTTGTCTCTGCTGTAACTGTCCAGTTAGAAAAAATCATTTGCATAACTTGTACTTTGATAGATGTTATTGGAGAAAATTGCTCTATAAAGCTGCTTTCTTACACTGCTCTATAAAGCTGCTTTCTTACACTGCTCTATAAAGCTGCTTTATTACTGAGGAATCAATCCTGCAGTGCACTAGGAAAGTCTGATGGAAAACTGGAAGTTAGAAGCACTCACTTCAGGAGTGTTCATCATTTGTAGTTTTGAACCTATGTATTAAAATACTTTCTAGTATTTTCTATAAAGTTCATACAGTGTTTGAACATTGTGGAGTTCATCTGCTTGCGTATGAATTCAGAGACTGAGCTTGAGTAAAACATCTGAAAAAGATTTGTGCAACATTATTTATGGCTTTGTATCTTCAAAGTGGCTAAACAAATCTAAACTATGTTTTGTTGCAGTGCAAAAGCTAAGAACCAGGCACTGTGTCCCATTTGACACTTCTAAAAAATTTCTTCTGTTTATTGGTGGTGAAATCTTGCCTTTTCAGAGAGGAATTGAATGAGCTTTAATGTAGAAATTCAATCTTGAAGAGGGACAAGAATGGATTATACTGGAAGATTAGGAAAGAGCCTGAAACTACTGTGTGGCGCTTGAGGGTTTTAGACTGTTTCCTTTTAATTCCCTTTTGTTTTTCCTTAAGAATTTAAAGTGTATTTTTAAATCATTATCTAACATATATAAATCCACTTTTGCTTATGTTGATTGACCTAAGCCAGTTTTAAGAAGTTCTGTATCTGTGATCTAAATGCAAGTAGATTTAAGCCTTCTTTTCTGTTTATGAAATTTTTATTGTTACATCAATTACTTTTATTGGTTGTATGTAGATGTATATAGGTTGCAAGGTACTCGGAATACTAAATCCCAACTTATTTACCTTTAAGACTTTACCACAATCCATTTGGGACTTATGTTTTCAGTTTGTTCTCTGAATCATTTTTGGTATGCATTTAGAAAGTGTAAACAACGTTTTCTTCTCCATTTTTTAACTCTTTTGAAAGAAAAAACAAGTCCTGTTATCCTCTTAAAGTAGGCACAGGAAAGCTGAGTGAAGAGTTAAAATGTGAAATCTGGAAGACATTTAATCAAAATTTTGTTCCATGTAAGAACTTCTATCAAGTTTCCTCTTATGAATAAAGACATTGAGTTTTTCCATGCATCTTTCCTGCAATAACTATTAACAGAGATTTGCTAGAGGTAGATAGAAAGGGTTACTTTTTTATTGACCTAAATTCTTGTTGAGGAGGTAGCACAGGTAATTTGAAAAGCTGGGTTTTTTTTTTTTTTTTTGACATTGTTATTAAGTGTTGAATCAGGTGGTGTGATTTTAGCACACCTACTAAACATAATGATGTCAGTAAAACTTTGTGGAGCAGTCTCAACTTCCGATGGCTGGTGCCATAAAAGTCAATTGTAGAAGAACAGGCCCCAAGCCACAGCCCTCACTTAGGAGAAATGCTTTTGTTAATGGGAAGAGGAGGAGGAAAGGGGTGCTGTTTTGGTTGCTGAAACATATGAACTGTTAAAAACTTGCAGCAACATTGCAGAGAAGACAAAAAAAAGATGCTGTGGGCAAGTTTTCCAAGATGGGAGTGTGTTAGGGATATATGTGTGGGTAAGGGTCTGACCCAAAAATGGTGAAGCTGATAGAAGGTCTGTCCCTGCTTTCTGTGCATTTGGGGCAGTTCTGCTGTGAGCACTGAGGAACTCAAGAGCTTGCAAGCTCATCTGGCCAAAGAAATAGGTCTGGTAAATTTAATTCAGAAAGCTGGTCAGCAAAAGAGGACTTTGTTCCAAGAAAGTAGCAACCCTCATTTTTCATTTCATCATAACCCAAAACAACTCCTTGAGATAAAAAGAATCAGAGAAGACTGTGTTAATTAGTGACTCGAGCTGAATTGCTCAGGTAAGCTCGTGGAGTCGAGACAGACCCAACTGAGCTTGGCACAAGTTAAGCAGGCAGCGTGAGGAATGTGGGCCCTGCCCGTGCCGTGTGGGTTGGCTTGGTGCTGTCTGTGAACACGAGGGCTGTGTGGGGGCTGTGGTGAGCTAAGGCAGTTTAGGCTGGAGTGCCTTTTGAAGGCTCTCTTGAACAAAGGCCAGGAATTCAGCTGTTCAAATTTGAACTTCCTTCATTTTTCACGGAGATGGAATTACAAAGGCAGCATTGTATTCTCGTGGTAAGAAGAATAAGCCCGCAGATAGTGAACAGCCTCAGTGTGTCCCTCAGCTGTAAGGAGTTCAGCGTGCCTTGGGAATCCGGAACACGGGGAATTCTGTGCCTTTAGCTGCCATGGCAAACGTGCAGCAAAATTCAGGCCAACATCTTGAAGTTACTTAACATGAAAGGAGGGAACAGAAGAATCCAAACTAAAGCGTGCAGTGTTTACATTTAAAAAAATGGGATGGTTTTTCAATTAAAATCATTTTAGCCAAAGCACTGTAGAGTATTTCTGTTGGAAAAAAGATGAGAGTTCATTCTAGTTTTATCAGATAGCTCATCTTTCAGGATTAAAAAAAAAAATCTACTAATGCATTTTTTCCTCCATTAAGCTGCTTATTTAGAACCTACATTAGGTCCTAGCAAAATTCAAGAAATAGTGTCTATTCCCTAGAACAGCACTTCTTCCACAGGACATTCAAGACCTTAGTTCATCTGTATGACACACAGACACAAACTCTGTGCAGTGCCAGTCTTTGAAAAGACCCTCCACTCTGGAAGGAAGTGTCTGTTTTTGTTCGCCAAAGTCTTCTGTTTTAAAATCCCCAAAGTGCTCTGGGSAGTGATCTCTTCTTGGTCATTCTTTCATCTTAATCTAAGATTTGGCATTGCTTCTCTGGTATCAAATTCTGGCTTGCAAATTGAGATCACAACATGATCTGGATCACAGATTATTAACCCTGTTTCATTTATACAAATGCAACATTTATATCGTTCTCCCATTCTTGTTTTGCCATTAGATATTGTCATAGGAGTAAGTTCCTGTTGKTTTTCATCTGCTCAAATGGGGCAGGTCTTTGGGGTTTGATCTTCAAGGTGATTACAACTAATCCGTTGCATCTGGGAATACAGGGAATAGAGCAGTAGCAATTTGCTGTTGCTGCCATTGACTTGGCATTTATGTGAGGACCTTGTGTGATTAATGAGTGTGTCCTCTGCTGCCAGTGGCTTGTGCTGCCACCAAGCCTCATATAGAGAGTATTAGCAGAGCAGATCTGCGTTACTTGTTTGATATTCTTAGGACTATAAAAAGATACATATTTTCTTCTAGGCTCCTGGTATTATCTATGTTTTAATTGGTTGCTAGAAAGTGATGCTAGGTCATTTGTGCAAAGAGAACTAGGCATCTTTGCACATTCTCTTTTGTTAATACAGCRGCATCATTAATGATCATTTCTGGTTTCCCCAGGAGTTCAGTTTAGAAGATGATAAACACTGATAGCAGAAGGTGAGGAGATGGTCGAATGGAGGGACTGCTTTTTCAGTCTTCTTCCCCAGCTACGTGCAGCATCGTCAAAGGAAGGCTCCAGTAGAAACATGTTCTTGAGAGGAGGGTCTGTAAGGAAGGGGTAGCTCCGGGCTGAGACCTAGACTTGCTTTGGGAGCTCCTGGAGCTGCGTCGGACAGACACCCTTGGGTGGCTGGGCAGAGGCCRTCCCCGTTGCAGAGCCTTTGTGCCCTGTGTGTCCAGGACCAGGGCGCTCGGGTTTCCCWTCTCGGGGAGGATCACAGAATCACAGAMWGRTTGRGGTTGRAAGGGACCTCTAGAGATCAKCCAGTCCAACCYCCTGCTCCAGCAGGGACACCCAGAGCACGGGGCACAGGGTGGCAGCCAGGCGGCTTTGGAAGATCTCCAGAGAAGGAGAMTCCACAGCCTCCCTGGGGCTCTGGTGCTGTCACGTACCACAGTGCTCATTAGTAAAGACTCGAGGAGTTTGTGTTCTGTTTATTTTTTTGTACCAATTAAAAGCATGTGCACTTAAATCCTCTTGCTTAATATGGCTGAGCTATAAAATTTCAAGTCCATTATGCTGAAAGAACTGGTTTGACCTTAGTGATGGAAGTGCTCTTGTCTGCATAAAACAAACACATTTGCTGTTGCCAAGGTGTTTGATATTCAATATTTTTAACACTGAGAGCTTATAATGTAAGAATTCCCATCGAGTATCTAAAATACAAATCCATAATGCACTATTTGGCTAGGAAATGAAAGCTTTGAAAAAAAGCGTCAACATTTTCTGATAGGTTTGGTGCTTACAACAAAGTATGTTCACAATTTTATAGGTTTTGTTACACAAAAAAAGGGATTTTCCCATGACAACTAAAACTGTGTTATGGCAAACAACATGCTCTTTGGTTCCAGGATGAAACGAAAAGTCATTGAATTACGTGCTTCATATGGCAGATGTAAGGGGATAAGACACAACATGTTCATGGAACCAGGAAAGAGCTTCCCAGCCAAAATACTTCTTACCATTTGCAAATCTTGCTGTCTTACTACTTGCCTTAATAACCTTTCCACATAATTAAGCACTGTTTTAAATACTGCTAAATCCAGTATGGAACCTCAAAGTAGTCAAGTGAATAATTGCCCGTTAACTCTAGTGGTYCTAAATCATCATGGATTTGAGACAGAATTTTTGTATTTGGGAAGGATAAATACTGACATGACAAGGATACACTGTAGGCTAGACCTTATGTTCATTGGTTCATTATTCAGTGTGGAAATTTAACATCTGTGCCCATCTATGACAGGCAAAATAGTGGATGTTGTTCTCCCCTATTCTCACCTACCTTTGTCTTGGAAATTCAGTAACAAACTCGATGAGTTATTACATAAAACAGCTGTGCAATTTGACAGTTTTTCTTATCTCTGCTTCAGCTTCCAGATTCCAGAGAGTTAGTTGATAGCAGTTTCCTCACTTACATATAACTTTTGCAATTACCCTTTTATTAGGTGAACGTGAGGTGGTTTGTCTTGAAGTCGTATAATTTGCACAGAATCTAAGCATATGGCTCTGCCATCACAATCTGTAAACTTGGTATTATTTCTTAAACACTTCAACACGCTGTAAAAGTGTAGGTTTGCTGTTAGAGTTCAGTGTAATAGCTCGCATCTGTACTACATTGAACAACCTGCAATTTCTTTTTTAATATTTCAGCAAGAGCCCAGTCATTTTAACCAAATTTAATATGCTGGGCTAATAAAACAGCTGGCAAAAAGGAATATGCTTACAAAGAAAAACATTTATTAAAGGCTTCAGGAATCACTGGCAAGAAATAAAAGGTCAAGCCTCATATACAGGTATTAAAAATCTGGAATTAAGCAGTCTTTGGATGTATTTTGAGAGATCTAGAGAGAATGTTAAAAGGAGTTTGCTTAATGAAATGATCATTTTCAGCCTGTGGTGACATGGATAATTGGAATGTGGAAAATGTACAATACATTCAACTTTGTTAGAAATTTCAGAAGGTAATTTTTTTTTTAATTGTTCTCCACATTTTTATAAGGACAGAAGGCCCAATTCTGTCCCAGCTGAAGTTACAGGACCTTACTGGCCTCAGTGTGGAGATGCATGGAAGTCTTAAACTATGCTGAAAGACCACCAGGAAAATTTCACAGAATCACAGAATATTCAAGGTTGGAAGGGACCTCTAGAGATCATCTAGTCCAACCTTCCTGCTCCAGCAGGCACACCTACAGCATGTGGCACAGGGTGGCAGCCAGGCGGGTTTGGAAGACCTCCAGAGAAGGAGACTCCTGGGCAGCCTGTTCCAGGCCTCAGCCACCCTCACAGTCAGGAAGTTCCTCCTCACCTGGAGATTGAACTTCCTGTGTTTCAGCTTATGGCCATTACCCCTCATCCTATCGCTGGCCACCAATGAAAACAGCTTGTCCCCTTCTTCCCTACATTCTCCCTTCCTCAACCTATACATGTTAATCATATCCCCTCTCAGCCTTCTCTTCTCCAGAGAAAACAGGCCCAGTTCACTCAGTCTCTCCTCATACGAGAGATGTTCCATTCCCTTAATCATCTTAGTTGCTCTTCTCTGGACCCTCTCGAGAAGCTCCACGTCCTTCTTATACTGGGGAGCCCAGAACTGCCCACAGTACAAACACATTTGCTATAGGATCTGCTTTAGAAGATTAGATGGGATGGCTTGGGAAAACTTTCATAGCCCATTTGTTGTCCTTTCTCTCTAAAAATAGTCATAATAGTTTTAATGGGCATAAAAAGGAAGAGAAAATCATTCTATAAAAACAACACGGATGCAATGATATCTTGATTGCTATGTGAGTTATTGCCAACATCTTAACTTCCCATTCAATACTTTGTGCAGCAGGTGAAATTGCCTTCCACCTTGCTAATTCCTCAGTGCAAAACACTTAAGTCAAAGACATTTTGACTGTGACCCTGAGTCTTTTCTCTGTGTCTTAAGCTTATATTAGTAGTAAACATACTATTTGTAAACCTTCTAAATATGTCTCTTCTTTTGTTTGCTTTTTATTCAAGCCACTACCAAAAAACATGGTGTCMAGACTGTGTGAGTCCAAAAAACTATGTGCAGCAGCTGATATGCAACTCCAGGTATGGTTTTTGCATTCTAGTCTCTACTCATATCCAAAACTTATAGAAAATATTTTGATTTCTTACAATTTTCCAGAAAATTTTATTTTAACATAAGCATATGTTATTTAAATACAAATTATGGAAAATGAGTTCTTGTTGACATTCATTTTCATGTGTAATTTGCTTAACATAATCTATACTGTTTGAAGCTAAATACCTAAATGTATGGGAAAATACCTAGCTTGAAAAACACAGCTTTTGAAAATGATTGAATTAGCAGAATTCTCAAATGTAGCTTCAGTTTGAGACTTAAATTCACCGACTTAAATTCTTAAAATCACAGACTCTTTTAAGAAAAATTCATTATAGTAGTATAAGCATTATGGAGGTTACTTTAGGTTATTAAGTGCAGCAGGGATGAGAGTTGCAGGCCACATTAAAAGCAAACTGGCTTCACAGAATCACAGAATTACAGAATCCCAGAATGGTTGGGTTTGGAAGGGACCTCTAGAGATCATGCAGTCCAACCCCCTGCTGCAGCAGGGACACCCAGAGCACAGGGTGGCAGCCGGGCAGGTTTGGAAGATCTCCGGAGAAGGAGACTCCACAGCCTCCCTGGGCAGCCTGTGCCAGGGCTCTGSCACCCTCACAGGCGGAGTTCTTCCTCACATGCAGATGGAACTGCCWGKGTTTCAACTTGTTTCAACTTGTTGACTTGTTTAGTTACTAGAATGTTATTTGAGATCATTCTCCTCCGCAGTTCCAGAATAAAAGCAGCAGGTTATTAATAAGAGACTGTTGTCAAAAGCAGTGGCTGGGCTATAAGACTGAACAGCTGATACGCTTGAATTGCTGCTTGAATTTAACCACTGCATGCAATTAAAATAAATGGTTAAYTCTTGTTCTTAGTTTGAAATGAGTATATGCTTCCAAACCTTTAGTATCTTAGTTTGATYTAAAAGAAAAAAAATCTTATTCTGATAAATGTCAAAATGATTATAAAAATAAAACGAATGTAACAAAAAATATCTAGAATCAGACATACTTATTTTGAACACAATGTTTTTAATATGAATTTGGTGAGAAGCAGATCTGTCCTTGTCTTTTTTCTAGCTGAGGTGATTCAAACTTCTCCTTCAGAGTGTAGTGAGCAATAAGACTTTTTTCTTGGTGGAGAAACGTGATTGATCAGTGACTCCCATGAGTAAAYGACTAGTTTTGCTTTTCTTCACAGGAAATAAGAGGAATCCCAGTACTTTCTAAAGGGAGGATTTATTTTAAGACATGCTACAGGAATTCCAATGTGAACAGTGACCTTAGCATTCAGTCGTGCTTTTTACCATGGGAGTTTGGGTGTGTTTAGCATACTACAAGTTTCTCCTGTGTGATTCCTGTGATTYCTTTTCTTTGTCTTCCCTTAAGCCAGCAGCATTTCAATTTTCTTACAACAATTGGCATCATGTTTAGATGAGATAACTCTATTACCACTGTAAGGGTAGTCATTATTTTTGAGAGAGAGGTGGAAATAGACAATTTTAAAGATAAAGTCTTTGTAGTTTTCCTCTTTGAAAGGTGCCTAAAGGATTGTAACCCTATCTACAAACATGAGTTGCACTGGTTAACTCAAGTTGATTTAAAAAACAGCTTAGTTAAATATATGCTGTGTGCAATAATTTTTGTGATTTAATCAGAGCCACTTGAGTGTAGACCTGTAACTGTATACATCACTTCCACTAATTAAAAACAGGCTTGCACTGTTTTGAGCATTTGCATGGATTTTTCATTGATTTAACTTAATGGATTTTAAAATTTTGCTTTGAGTGCAGCACTTGTCATTGGACAGTGCTGGTTGTGCAAGCACTGTGAACAGGAAGGTGGTTTTACCTCTGGTTACACCTCTGTGACATGAAAATAATTGAATCCTCTCTGCAAGTCCGATTTGGAAATGGACATTTCTGTGTCCAGAAGTCTCTCCTGCAGACATAGGTGGAAATCTCTGTCCTTCAGAAAGAATGTGAACAAGAATATGATTAATTTATGGATTTGGGGGGGGGGGGGCAGGACAGCATTTATAGATCAAAATAAAATGTTATACTGAGTACTTAGCTGTGAATGTCTATTCAGGAGACCAACTAATTTAGAGTAAATTGGCAATGTAAAGATCAGTAGCTGCTTAAACGATGATCAAGTGTTTTTATGCACATCAATTCATTTACTCTGCGTCTGTATCAGTCTGACAGATTTAGCATTTASTAAATACTTGCTGTGTGCCAGTCACAGCTTGAGTCCTCAGCATGGAGACCGCATGGCCTTAGATACCAAAGACACTTTTAGTCACAATTAATGTATCTGCTTAATAAATATTAGTCACTGCTTAGCATCTGTCTTGCTGTGCAGGCTCTAGGGACCCACCTTCCCAGGCCAGGCGACGTGGATGGCCCAATATCCCAGAGGMGTCTGGCCGGTCGCATAGGAACCCAGGAGGTTCCTCACACTCCGGCAGCTCCGCAGCTGTCAGCAGGCTGCTTACCCTCCAATTACCCTCCTGTAATTAGAGATCAACCACGCCCAACCCACAGCAAATTACCACAGTGCTGCACTCAACAGTATTATCCATTTCCTGTTGGTAACAGAATGGTTTTGGAGATTGCAGCCTTAATGCCTGCAGAAGCAAATGCTYGTTCTCAAAGAGAACAAGTGGCAAAATTATTCTGATGTCTATGAATACAGAAAAAATGTCCCAGAGAAGTTGATTGCCTCATAAAGTGCATGCATTCCTTCACAGAAGAAATTGTTGCATATACTGATTTGAAAGTAGAATCATAGAATGCCCAAGGTTGGAAAGGACCTCAGAGGTCATCGAGTCCAACCCCCCTGCTCACGCAGGGTCACCTAGAGCACGGGGCACAGGGCTGCATCCAAGCGAGTTTTAAAGATCTCCAAAGAAGGAGACTCCACAACCTCTCCGGGCAGCCTGTGCCAGTGCTTTGTCACCCTCACAGTGAAGAAATGCTTCCTTAAGTTCCTGTGGAACTTCTGATGCTTCAGTTTGAAGCCATTTCCTCTAGTCCTATCCCTGCCCACCACTGAAAAGAGGCCACCCCCCTCCTCCTCCCTCCCTCCCTTGAGGTATTTATACACGCTGATCAGTATAATTCATTGAAGATAAAGTATAATTCATTGTATATTCATGTATAATTCAAGTATAATTCATTGAAGATAAATAGGTGTTTAAATCTGCAGATACCCAAGTACATGTGTACTACTAAAGTTATATACCTGAAAAAGCACCATGCATGCAAATTTGCAAAAAAATACCTGCAGGTTTTTATACTCAAAGACTCTAATACCTCATCTTCTAAYGTAGGAAAGAGGGTAACCCATATGGAGGACTAGGTGCCAAGTGTGCAGTATTTGACCTTTAAAAAAACAAAATGCTTATGAATTTTCTATCAATGGAGAAAGCAGCTAAAGACTCTTTTGTGACTCTATTCAGAAAGTAAGTCTGTGAGCACAGGAAAGTATGGAATGACTCTGGKTTTTCATCACGGCTGATCTGTTCACACAGATCTTTGCTGTTTATTCCTACTCATGTAATTTGGTTGGTAAAGAGAAAAGATACAAGAATCCCTACTTTTCTGTTTAAAGCTTTTGCCATATAAAACACATCCCAAAGCCTTTAACCACAGTAAATTTACTGTTTACACTTTAATACTAATAAGCAGATAAAGAGATAGAAAGAACTGGAATCAAAATAATACTGATGTCAGTGTCAAATGGAAGGTCAGGATAAGGAGAGATAACCCTTTAATGACCTTTCCAGATTTTAAGTCTTTCTGGGGAAGTGTGCTCTGTCGGAAGTAGAAATTATCTTTGTCTACAGCATAACATCAAGTGTTAGCATGTTCCTCAGCTCCTCAACTCCTCTGACCCTGTAATGTGTCTCCTTTTCTCATTTCAAAGGCCTTGTGTAAACACACAGAACTGTGGCTCCTAGATGGGAATGCTTATGGATATAAAGTTCATCTGAGTTTATTTTCAGGGATGGATTTTCTTGCTGCACTCTCCAGGTGGCCTGGCTCATAACTTTCTTCCCACGCTTTCCGTGTGCCAGGATGGGGGGAAGCCTTGAGCTGGCCCCAGTGACTCACTTCCCCTGCTCTCTATTAGCACATTGTTCTTCGGGCAGCCYGGCTCCCTGGCCCTCCGTTCTCCTTTCCCCACTTCCTGGCCGGGAGCTGGGCTCCTGCTCCAGCTCTCTGGCCACAGAACCACTCGACTCCAGATTTCACTCTCCATCAGTGAGGCACACCAGAGAACAAGGCAGCTTCAAACAGGTCCTAGCCCAGGAAAAAAAAAGAGGATCAAGGTTTGGCTGAAAGAGGATGCCAGGTTCTGTGAGCAGATGCTGAAGTTCCTGGTGTTTGGTTTGGGGCTTTGGAGAAGTGAGGGAGAGCGCTTTGAAATAACTCCAGCAGAGCCACAGAGGCCTACACTCAGAGAAGAAAGTGAGGGAACCGGGGCTTTTGCTTCAGGTAGTTTTCAGACCTATTTGTGGTCACAAATTCACAAATTCGTGGTCATGATTTGTGGTCACACAACAATGTGGTCACATTCTCAGTCCCTCCTGCTATCATAAATGCCACAGGAATTTTGTTAAGTTTGGCCCTCTCTCCCATGCATTCTTATTTCATATCTGCTGTTCAAGTGTCAGATAGTCTCCTTTGCTGTCTTGGCCTGAGAAGTCAGCTCATTAGTGCTGCCTTCACAGCTTCCAAACTCACTAGATGTTTAATCTACTTCTGTATTCTGCTCTAAGAGTTCATGTCATAGGTTACATGCTTCTACACAAACRTTGCCTACAAAACAGCTCTTATCTCTGCAGCAAACCACAGAGCTGGCGCAGTTTAAAATCACCCCAGGTTTACACTGCAGTAACTTACACTGCAGTAACTTACTCTGTTGTGGGAGCTCAGACAAGGGAAGCAGCAGCAGCTCCGTGTGCATCTTCTCACATCCGCTGCCAGGGCCATGTGTCACCTCTGCAGATGCGACGTGGTCACAGGGCCATGTGGAGGATATTTTGAAGTGGCTTGTTTGGTGTTTGCTTGAATGGCTTTCAGCATTTTTACTAATTCTATCCATCTTTGTACTAATCTATTTTAAAAACTTTTTTTAGAAAAGATTTTTTTGAAGAGGAATCCTAGGAGGTTCAGGTTTTTCAACTTTGATTGAAAATGCAGGAGGTGTAATAATACTAGCATTCTCAGTGACCTAAGCATGTTCATACAAGGTCATGTTGATAGGACTTAGTTTACCCCAGCGACCTGCTTCTCTCCTTCCATGTTATACTAAAAATAGAAGATTTGCAAAGCCTTAAATATTTAAACTCTCCCCTTTCTTCCCTCTTCCTTTCTTCCCTATTTGACTTTTTGGTTATCAGAGGTCATGTGCCAAAGGAAAATAAGTATTTGCTCTCTTTAGGTCTTTTATGCTGTCTTGGACCAAATCTACCACGGAAAACATCCTCTGAAAAGATCAACCACAGAAATTTTAAAGGAAACACAAGAAAAATTTTATGGATTGCCATATGTACCTAATACAGTGAGTAGAACTCTAGCACCTATATAAGCTTTGATTGTTTTTCAATACAATATTTGTGCCTCTTCTCTCCCTGTATACTCACATGCTTACTGCTGTATTGTAATATTGAAAACAGGAATTTCTTTTTTTCAGCTGTTTCCTGCAGAGAGTTGACGTTCTTCAGATAAAACTAAAAAAGTTGCTTACAGTATATTTTTATGTAAGTGTATTTTTGCCATGCAGAATGAAACTGCTTTGGAAAAGTACATTGGAAATGGGGTATATTTTAGCTTTTCAGGGCATATTCTACTCTAAAAGACAACAAATGAGCATGCTGCATATTGCTGTGTGCTGTGTGTTACTTCTTTGTAATATCAATATGTGAGAGAAAGCTGAGGTGAAGCAGGGTTTGGAAGTGATTTTTTCCTAGGGTACTGCTGTGACTTTTGGTAAGTCACTTACTCATTCTTTCATGTCCATCTGTAACATGGACTGAAATGTTCCTTAAAACTAAGTCTTGAGTTCTGCTGAGCTGCGTGATTTTGATCTGCATTATATATTTATTGTTCTAGAGTTTATGTCAGCACCTGAAGATGCAGCTTGTACAGGTTATAGCCAAGAGATTTGCTGTTCTAGCTGGGGCTGACTTCTCAGCCAGAACATCACCTCAGTAATGGTGTGACCCTTTGGATCAGGGTTCTCTAGCTCCCTTCTTCACTTTCTTTCCAAGAAATGTGCACTTCTGTAAATCAGAAATGAGATTCTGATTCCCTAAAATGAGTATGAGGAAATCCAAGCTTCAGCCTTTTCTTCACTCCAACTGTACTGCATCTCCTGGCCTGGCAAATGCCATAGCCAGGGAAGTGGAAGCAGGATGTCTGCAGAGAATGAGACTTCAGAGCACTTTCATAAGTGCTGCTTTATACTGTTCCCCTGCAGGTGTTAGTTCTCCGGTGAACAGAATAGTTTCTTCCTTTCAAAGTTAGCCTGTACTTTTCATTCCATTTAAAATATTTTTTTATTTAGTTGTTGCCTTCAAAGGAATGTAATGTCTTGTAATGAACATAGCCAGATATCTAGAAGTATAGCAAGTTTTGGCCTGGAACGTTAGGATTGGCAGAAATAATGTGTTCTTCCAATTTACTGAATTTAAATTAGTATTTCTAGGCAAGAACTGAAACACGATTTACATCTCAGTAAAGCTTAGCAAGGAATGGGGCGTTAGAAGAACTGCTAGTACTTTCTGTAGAATAATTCTTTGCAGTTTGGCTTGCTCGCCTTTGCAGCTCAAAGTAGCAAACCTAAGATCTGTTTTCAGTTTAGTTATCTAGAAAAGAAGATAATCAGCATCTTGAAAGGAAAAACCTTTTATTGGGTGAAGGGAATGTATTCTTTTTATTTCAGAGCTAGTCTTTAAAATAGGGTGAGTGAAACTACTTCTGTGGGGATTTTGTGTGTGTGTTTTGTTTTGTTTTTTTCCTACCCTTTGCTAAGCACATGTATGTCTGGTAGAGAAAATAAATAAAAGTTAATAATGTTGACTGACARTAACTGGTTCCTGGTGGAGATTTCACTGCCTGGACATGACTATTCTGAAATAGCACTGTCGGGGCTGCACAAGGATGCTTTATTATCTTCTCCTTCTTTGGCATTGTATAAGGAAAGGATAGTGGTAAAGCCTCCAGAATTCCCTCTTACTGCTCTTGACAGCTAAGTAAACTTGGTACGTGTCCTGGCTGATATGCTGAATTTCAGTCTCGTTTAGAAGACCCATTTTCTGAAGTGAGGTTGTAGCCGTTATCTTTCTGTCTTCAGGAGGCACACATCAGGAATTTGTGCGTCCTTTTAATAGAAAACATCCAGAAATGATAATAYAGATTATTTCTAAGTAGTTTCTGCCTCACCTCTGTGATGATGGCTATTTAAAGGTAACTCAAATCATCATGCACAGCAAGTGTCCTGCCTCACGTTCCATCAGCAGGGGAGAAACTGGGAAGAAAATCCTGTCACAGTCCCTGCTTATGCCTCAGGTAGGTCACACAGGCAGTGGAGCAGTTGGCTCAGCAGGTAGTTACATTTACCCTGGCTCCGGCGATGCTCTCACAGGAGCTGGTGCCACATGTCAGTGCTCTGTGAAAAGGACGGATGCAGAGCCCTGCCTCTGAAGCACAGGGAAAACAGCATTCCACTGGACTCGCTTTTCCTGAGGCTTGTGGTGCCCAGCTCCTGGCTACTCACCACTTATCTGCACAAAACTACCCCGAGCTGCCGCTGCCTCCTGGAGGGTGAAATCCCAGCGGGGTTTCTTGGCTGTGTTACCACGTCCMAAAGCTGGTGCCCRTCGGGCAGGGGCCGAGGGAAGCTGYCCTTGTCTCYGTTGTAGTGTCTCGTGGCGTCGCTGCCAGAGGTGATCCGTACTACTGAGTTTGGGATAGAGATAAGGATTTTGCACAAGCTGGGCTCTTGATTTCTGGTGGTGTCTTTAAAAAACTATGAATCTTCATTTTGACCCTCTTAAGAAATGAAGAAAAAAAACGAATAGGAATCACCATACCTTTTTCTGCCATTCCACTTCTACCAGATTGTACTTGGTGTTGAAATCTGAATTCTGGGGAATTCAATACTATGCTTTTGCTCAAAACTTCTCTTCAAATCACAGCTTATGTTCCATCTCTTGTAAAGCAAATATCACCTGTCCTGCAATTGGAAACACTATCTGCTTTTAGAATATCTTCCTGGTTTCTTAAGCCTTTGTCTCCAAAATGCCCAAAGAGGCCTTCTTTAAAAGTATCAGGTGACCCTTTGATCAACCTGAGACACGATTAAAGTTTCTCCCCATGATCTACAGCTTAGTCCCCTGCCTGTCYCCCGAGTTCTGACTTGAAAACTGCTTCTGTTTAAGACAGTCATCARAACGTAATGCCACACCATTGGTAATCCTAAGCCAACCATAATAATTTCCTATCTCCTGCTGCGGGCTTTAGTTCTATATGGAAACAAAAAAAATGAGACGCAACTTAAACAGGCTCTGCATCGATAATGGAGATTCCTGCAGCTWCAGGAAAGAGTTCCCAATATTGAAGGATGTAGTTTTACAATAAACACCAACTGCCCAAATAATCATACTTGATTTTCTGTGTGAAAATGTGCTTTTCATTTTTAAAAAAAAATGTGTTGTGGAATTCCCTAGTAGTGGCCTGTCCTTCCTGACTGCCTTTCTCTATTCCAATCTGGAAGCTTGGTGAGGAACGAAGGTTTGGCCATGGGGGAAAAGTAGACTTGAAAACTGAGGCTCAAGGAATCTGGATTCTTTTTTTTAGATCACTCTCAAATAGTTCATTTTCCAGTTATCCATATTATCATATTATATTACCATTACCATATTATATTACCATATTATAATTATCCATATTACCATATTATCTTATGGTAAGCTTGTCTTCCCAAAACATACAGGCATCTTCTATGGCATACTTGACTATAAAATGCAATGTTCTAGTTAATCCACACAAATTGTTACATTTACATGTGATAGGAGGGAACATGTTACTGTGTAGTGAGGCTTTTGACATTTTTTGGAACACTGAATAATCTGCTTAAATACTTATTTGTTTCAGCTTGTAAAGTACACATTAGTACAGAAAGGACCACTGAAACCCATAGCCTAAGATTTCCCTTCCGTAACAGGTTTAATTATTCTTATATACTTCTGTCAAGAGTGCAATTTTGTTTGGCAGCGTGAGAAGTTTTTAATGGCCTGTGGTTGCTAGTGATTGGAGACCAAAACATCTGCAAGACCAAGTATCTTACCAGCCATGTTTGCCAACAGAGAACAAGGCAGGTATTGTTAGAGATACCTTAGAGGGAAGAAGTCRCTGGAAAATGGTGCATCACAAACATGGCTGTTAGTCTTTCTTCTTGCAGCTGGGGGGAATTGGCCCGAACAGGGAAGCTGATCTTGAAAGGTTACACCTAGGTTGTGTCTTAACTTGCTGTGATTGTGCCCATCATGTTCCTGACAAAGGAAACCAATGCATGAGATGCAATCTCGTGTTTGGAGTGGTTACTCATGGAGGCTGTCAGGCACAGCAGGAAGATGCCGCTTGCCAGGGAGTGTTGGGACCACAAGGATTTCATTAACAGGTTGCATGTAAAGGTATCTGGGAAGCAGGTGAGCTAAATTGGCAGAAGACTGTGCTAGGTTGGCACTAGATAGAAAGAAGTAGCTTCCCTGCAGAGAGGGGGCAGGTCCAAGCCTCTTGCAGCAGCAAACTGTGCCCTCTTGTACCCAAGTCTCCTTTAAATTTTGTTGAGGACCTGAGAGCAGAGGAGGAGCTGTGTCCTTCTAGCCTTCTCTTAGGGTCTGAGGGCAACCTAACCTCATGCTTAATTACGTAAAATAAGACAGGGCAAAGTGGAGACACAGGGGCTTCCAAGTTTCTACATCACAGTCTTGTACTGGAGATGATCACTGTCTCTAGTGGTGTTGCAGTGAAGACTATCAGTAATGCACTTACTCCTGCCATCTGTATGATCATCCCATCTGCTGTCCCACAATTTCTTGTTAGGTCCTTGAAGAGACTAAGAAGGGTGTAGGCAGAACTGCTCTTCTATGTAACATTTTGTTTGACTATCAGTAACACCATATAAAGAAAACAGGTTGGGCAAATGATGAGCCAGCTGCCCTAAAATAAATAGTGGTAATGATTAATTAGCCTCTGAAGGTGAAAGTGGTTTTTAATTCTGAGACAGGAGTCTTGAAATTATTGATGAGAAAGGCTAAGAAGTATCTGGCTATTAAAATTAAACTGTGATGCCCTTTCTACATTATATCTAAAACYTTTTTCCTTTTTTTGTCTTAAATTTGTTAAGTAAAACTAGTATGAGTTTAGAATCAAAGCAAAACTGAACACAAACTGACTACATTAAAGAAAATAATCATGAACAACTAAAAGGTAGAATTGCTGTAGCAAGGAGTTTTTTGAAAGGATCTAAGAACCTTGAGGGAYGAGGGGATAAAATATATGGTGCCAATCTAAAAGATTCGGAAAAGAACTGAGGGTGGAAAAAACCTTTGCATTTGGATATTGGGGAAAAAGGAGGTTATTAGAAAACTAGAAGCCGCGTAAAACTTGGAAAAATATGAAAGAGAGAACAAGCTTTAATGGGCCAAATGTAAAACTACACAAGTTTTGATCTACTTGTAAAGTGGAAAAGTCACAAGTGATTTATGAAAATGTATAAGGAAGTGGAAGGTTGTATGTTATCAGTGGAGTAAGAAAATAGCTAAATATGATGATTAAAACATTCTATAGGTATTGAAGAGTTTGAATCAAAGGCACAAATTATTCTGATACAAAGATTTGGGAATAAGGTCCCAGAGTAAGTATGTATAAAGCATATTAAAAGTTTCTAAGAAAAAAATAAATTATTAGAATTAAAACAGTTATTATCTGCTTCTTACAAGCAAGAGCATAGTAGAARGGAGGAGGGGATTTAATTTACAGCAAATGTGATTATGGTTCATGGCAGATCTTTCTAACCTCTTGTTGAAGACGGAAACCGATACCCAGCAGTTCCACAATCTCCTTTGTGGGGAATTTTAAGGAAATCGCCATTCCAGACAGAGATAAATATTTCATAAGAAAGGCACAGGGCCTTCAAACTCGATTGCTCTGCTGCCTTCTCTCTTGACCAGCTACTTGAAGAAACGCTGATGTTGCTCCCATTCAACTCTTCGGAGTGTTTTGAAGAGATGAAGTCACAAGTCATTGCTCAGCCTCTTGAAGTTTGTGTAACCCCTTCAAAGTCGTTTTTCACTTTGCCATGTTGGAAATCAAAGTTGTTTACACAAAGTGCAAATCCCTGGATTAGTTTTTGTATGGACCTTCTTCAAAGTATGTTATAAAATCAAGTTGAAGAGTCTGGGTTAGAGGAAAAGATTAATAAAGGCAAATGCAGGGAACTCTGGTGAAGTGATATTTCTGTAATTAATTAATTGCTAAAAGCCATTTCAAAAAGATTCCTGCCTGCTGAGTACTAAAATAGAGGCTGGGATTTTCAAAAGCTCTCAAAGTCCCCCTTTGAGGTTTGTTTAGATTTCTGTCTCTCTGGAGTTGAGTTCATTTGAAGATAAAGGAAGTACTGATAGTGAATACAGTGAATATTGTGAAAGTTTTTTGCTTTTTTTTTTTTTTTTTTTTTTTTCCCCTGGTTGTTAAATGACACTATTCACTGAGTAACTATCTACAGCAGCAGGGTGTTTGCAGATACCGTAAGATATAAAGCACTTCTAAGGAAATTCTTTTTACAAGTGTTAGCCCCATAAAACTCAAGCATACCTTACTGATAATATTTACATGTAGCAGARCATTTTAAGCAACAGTGTAAAAAGCAATTGAATACATCTCTTGGTAATGTTGTGCCTCTTCTATATATATCTTCTAAAATATTTATATGTTTTGTAGATTTACCTTAAATATATATATGTGCGTGTGTGTGTGTGTGTGTATGACAGTTTAGTTGTTCATATTTCTGTCCTAACATCTCAAACTTTGGTATTCTTAAGGGTTACAGTACTGGAGCCGTATGTACTTGATATTGATATATACACATTATATATCATTTATATAAATGCAGGCTGGAAGACCTCAAATGAGATGTCTACAAACACGGTGCAGGATGGTTCTTTCTGTGAACAGCTTGTGGTCAAAATGGAGCAGGGGGAGAGAGGGAGCAGTGCCAGCCTCGCTCAGCAGCTGGCCTGGGCAGGGGAAAAAGGAAGTTCGAGCCACAGTTGGGGTCAGAACCAAGATTCGAGTTGTGATCCCCTCCATCTCTGCCTGGTAAGACCAGGTGTTCTGGCAAAAGACAGTAGATGAACCTTATTGTAAAGTTGTAGCTGTCTCATCTTCCATTGTAGCTGCTTTAAAATATTAAATTGGATTAGCAAATGTATTTCACAGCTTCAGAATAGTTTTTTTTTCTATTTTTTGTAGAAACTTAAGCGGCATTCATGGTGTTTATTTTAAAATAATAATTCAATACTTAAAATCTGATTTAATTGTAGTGAAGAACTGCAGCTCTACTCAAAGGAAGCCTCGATGACCTGACTGTAGCTTTCTGGGGCTTTTGAATCTTTAGAACTTAGGCTGTGGGAATAATTGTTCATTGCTGTCAGAATGAGGTGTGTGTGTCTTGCGTGTGTGTTTGTGTGTATATAGAGTTGTCTGGCAGACCATGAAGGACTCTTAGAAATTCTCAGATTGCATATTCTTAGTATTTTACTGCTATAACTAGTCATAATGTTGATAAACAACACCATCTCTCAACTGGTGCAAATTAAGTCAGCCATAGGACACAATATGACATCATTTTTCATATCTCTGTTTCTCAATCCAAACCTTAAGGATTTTGGAGCAATGTGAAATCATAAATGTAGCTTTCTGAAGGTGGTGTCTCTGTGGTCCTTTTCCCTCTTGGTGCGAAGGAGTGGAGAGCATGAAAAGTAAATAGTTTTAAATGGATTTACTGTAGCAGCTCAAATGCATTAATAGATTATAAGTAAAAATGAAATATTTTAATTTATATAATTCAAAGACCATATGGTACATATCTAGAATCACCTAAGTGGTTAATTGCATGTTAAATTCCTTTCCTCTTCTCCAGTGTAAACAAGTGCAAAAATATTTACATTTCCTGCCCTGCTAGATTTATTTATCATTTTATAATAAAAACACAAAAAGTGTTATAAATTGAAATCTTAATCTCTTGTTTGACTTGCTTTCTGAAATGGCAGTGATGTCTCCGAGGTGGTTTACTTTGCAGTCTCTCACTGCTAACTCAGAAGTGCACGACACTGGTAAAGCCCTGCAGAGTAATGATGTCCAGCAAGTTAGAGGGCAGCACGAGATGGGGTTGCTTGAAATTAACTTTTCTGTGTTTCTAAACAAGATGAGAAACTCTGCAGCTTGGAAAGTGGCTTGAAAAGTCTTCATTGGCCTCTTTTATTGGGACAACATATACCGTGGTGATGTATTTCTATATGTATTTCTATAAAGCTCAGAGGAGTTCAGCCCAAACTGTAGAACCATCAGAGCACACAGGTAAAACACAGGGGGACCATCGTGGCCGCTCGGTGACTGCTCCAGCCTTGCTCCTCCTGTAGCCATGGGCACAAATGGCTTGCAGCCTTTGCCATCCAAAACTCATTAAATGGCTTCTTCCAGGGAGAAGGAATGCAGGATGTCTTCAGAGCAAGCTGTAAACTTATATTAGAAGTTAATATAATACGGAAAAAAAGGAATCTGTGATTTGTTTCTGAAAAAAAGAGAATTCTTAAAGCTTATATATATATATGTATAATGCTCCTTTTCTCATTTTGTAAATTGAGATATTTAAATAGAAAAGTGGGAAAATAAATTCTATTATGCAACAATTTGGCCTCCGCAAAATAAATACATTCAGGAGCAAACCTTGTGCTTTGGATCCTGGCACAGACAGCACAGACTTCTCCTCGCAACACTGCCTCTCTTCTCCCAGCCCCTGGGGTTGACAGGAAAGAAACAACCCTGTCTGACTGCAGAGTCCATTTTCTTGGGGAAAGCAGCTTCATGGAAGGGCATCCTTTCTCATGTGTTCTGGGATTCACTGTAAAGAAAGAATGAGACTTAAATGTTTTGTACTTGATGTTGTTCTGTGCAGTGAAACGTCTTGAGTATCCTCCATGGAACCAGAGAGAAGTGATACAAAACTGTCCTCTGGATAGGCTATCTGAAGGTTATGAAGGGTATGGAAATGCAGAGAGAAGTCAAAGGGAAAAAGTGGGACCAGTTTTCCTGGTTGCCAGAGAGTGAAAAAGAAACACCATTTTTTTCTTTCCAATTTTTAATGCCTTCCCAGCTAGTACAGCGAAACAGGGAATCCACAAGGCAAAATAGCATCTGGTCAGATCTGCACAACACAAGAAATTCATCATTTTTCTGTGTTGAAAAGTGACCTCAGAGCCCTAGATCTGCAAGTTCTAGTTCTGTATGTTCCACCTCCAACTGGTTACGTGACTGACACAGAGCCACAAAAATGCTGCCGCTTTGGACATGCTTCTTTGTGTGCTGGAAGCAGTATTGTCCTCAAGTTGCGTGCTGAAGATGCCTTGCTGCTCAGCAGAGGTGAACAGCCGGTACAGATTGCTCTGCTAGTCGGGTTCTTCCCTTGAGACTCCCCAGTTACCTGAGCCAGGAACTTCTTCATGACTGTAAGGAGTTTCGAACCCACATTGATAGCCAAATTCAAGGGCATTAGGAGCAGCACTGTCAAGTTGATGCCAGACCATGGAGTTCTCCACCCAGTAGCCCCCGAAGGAGATAAACTGGCTGCTTCTCCGTTGGATTTCCWGCCAGGATAAGAATTTAATTAAGGGGGAGGCTGGGGTGCCAAATATCATCTCCATCAAATATTCTTCCTCATGGAAGCTTTTCAACAAYTTGCTCATTGGAGTAATTACTGCAGCACACATTTTGTAATTAGAAGATTTAAATGATGTAAATACTTTTCTTAATTTAGTGTTGGATYTTTTCAGGTTCTCACTTGTGATTTTTGTCTTAAGATGCTAAGTAAAATGGAGACATTTAWATAGACTTTTAAGTAGCTAGCGATTAAGCACAGAGTTTTGAAGAGCATTTTGAAAAGTCTTCATGCCGGAAATACTTGAGTAGGTTTTGCACAATTTTCCGTAGTTTTTTTTTCCTCTTCCTTCTCAAAGGATGTAGTGGGATTTTRTGGGACTAATTCCATGTAATTAGTGGAATTCCATCAAACAAAAGCCAGATTAGTATGTAGTAAGTTACCTAGCACTGTCCTATATTGTCGTCTTTTTTTTTCTTTCAGTTTAATCTTTTTAAACTATGTCTAAATTTGCATGGCAGTTGATTTTTATAATAATCATAACACTTCTAAAATCAGAATTCAGATAATTGAATCCTATGTTAAAAGTGTGTTGTCTTCAAACCAGTTTAGCTTCACTGATCCTGCCATACGGGATTCCATTCATTAAAGAATGGTTTTATTTCATTCATTAAAATGCATGAAATGGCTTAACTTTTAAATAACAGACCAGACTTGTAGTAAATTCTTTTAATTTCTCCTAGGGCAGCCGTCTTGTTCTCTGTAAAGATAAGCAGGGTGAATCTTCAGTGCCTTGACTCTGGAGGATGCCTACAAGACTAGTTTGAACAAGACACCTTTTTTTGGTAGCTGGAGTGAAATGAACTGAATCCTATGCTAAGAATGTAGCCTACCAGTACTTTATTAAAATTCCTGAGAAGATAAATAATACAAACACGTTAGTGAGATGTGTGTGTGTGTTTGCTATTGGAAAGGATGGAAAGGCAGTGCACCTAGAGTTTTGGAAATATTCCAGGCCTGGTTGTAGGGGAAGATTGATATTGTTGGTGGAACAAAAAGGCCCCTTTAATAACTATGGTGGATCAGGCACACCCCTTTATTTCAGTCTGTTGTGTTGTGTTGTATAAAAAAAACAGGCATGAACATGACCTGCAAATGGCTTATTATCATAACCCATGGGCTATGCTGTAAAATACACTGTTTTATAAACGCCTGGAATTGGTTCATGGAACTTTTTAAAGCAGGTGATTACTCAGAGTCTTCATTAACTTTATAGCTGCTTACCAAAAAGATCTTTATTAAGGAGAGTGCCCTAGTTGGACACGATCTATTGTGTACCCTTTCCAAAGGAGAAACTGAAATGTCAGATTTTTTTTTTTCTGAATGTGGAGAGATCAGTCCATGTTGGAAGTAAAACAGTTAAGAAATGAATATAGTTTGCGTCTATAGATAGCTTTATGAAAAGAAAAGTTTATGCTGAAAAGCAAACTGTTTAGTTTGAAATAGTTTTGTAATTATTTGATGTACGGTATGGATTGATTGTGTACTTGGCCCTTGGGACTTTTTTTGCCTATGTAATAATCTCATCTGTACAAAGTAGGAACTTCATAATGGAAGAAGGGAACTTCTTGTGAATTAAAATCTTAATATTTAAATCTTAATATCTAAATGTTTGTTTACAGGAAGCAAAGTCCCGTTCTGCAGAGTAATTGGTAGAACAGTATGGAGTTGGAAAATGYGCTTAAGTAATATTGAAGATATAGGATGAAGGGGTAGAAATTCCTGGTCAGCAACTTGCTACAAGAAAGAAGAGCGGGAACAAGGAATTATGACATGCTAGTTATTTATATTGGAGTGGAAAAAAATTTGTCCTGTTTCCAAAACACATTTATCTCCAGTATATGCTTCAAACCTCAGACAATTTTTGTTTGTAGTCAGATTTCCTCAGATGCTGTTTGTAGCATGAAATGTTGCAGAATGAAATATTAAATGTGTAGTGTTTTTAAGGAGGTCACCTAACTTAAGCTAACCAAGTAGGTTCCTTTTGTAATCCAATGAAGAGACTTATCCATACATTTTGTGTCTTAGGCACCTGTCTTAAGGTAGGTTGTCCCATTCTCTGTTTTGTCTCATTTTTTTCATACTATCCCGATAGCAATGATTTTTTCTTTTCTCAACCTCATCATATTTGAGGGCCTCTACAAATGTAGGGAAGGGTGTAACTAATATTTTTGCTCAGCCTTTATCTTTTTCATTTTTCTTTTGAAAGGAAGAGATTTGAATGTTCTTAATTATATTAGCAAAAAGATAAGGTCAAAGAAATATCTCCTACATTTGGACAGAGGATACCRAGGCCTGTTTTAGATACAGGCTCCAAAACAAATTGCACAGACAGCTGAGTTGTTCTCCTTGTTTGCTTGGGGTGGAGACTTCCAGCAAACCTGATGAATAGAATAATTGATCATCTTGGAGGTGAAAACTTTTAGGCACAGACTATTGAATCTCTTACAAATACAGCAAATTTCCATATTTGCTAGGATATTCTGTGGATGTTCTTCTTAAGAGTGGCATGCCAAATTGCCAATGTAGGTTGTTGAGGAAGACAGTGTTCTAGTTACAGCTTTTATGATGCATATGAGGATGAAATATTCTTCCATATGCAAAACTCGGAGAGAATGTTTTTCCTCATAGCAGAAAAAGCAGCTTGGTCTTTCAGGAAACTATTTGGAAATTATTTACATTTCTGTATGAAGTATGATAATATGAAACCAATTCATCTGTTAAGCTTTCCCCATTCCTGAGAGTTATAGTTTCAAATTGAAATTTTTAATCCACAATTTGAAAACTTATTGTAGAAAAGAATAAAAACTGACATGTTTTCTTCCTCAGTCTTCTAAAAATACTGTTTCAAAATATGCTGAAAACTGGAAAACTGCTAATACCCTCTCACTTTTTAATTTGTCTGCTTCCCAATTTCAGCCATTGGGTTTAAGATAAGGGAACAAGTATCTGGTAGCACATGGATTTAAGTTGAAAACATCTGTTAAGCTACTTCATTGCCTGTCTTCCAGTTCCTCTTTAAAATTATATTCTGCAGTACCTACAAAAATCTTGACAACAGTCATATTWCTAGAATATTAAGATCTTCAGTTTTGGAGAAGATTCAAGATCCCTCTCTTGTTTCCTTAGAAAGCCAATAGAGCAGAATAAATTTCTCATGCTTTCTTCTGTAGAGTCATCCACATTCATTTCAAAACGTATATAAATTTATATATATAAACCTGTAGAATATTTTCAGTTTAGATCTACTCCCCTCTGTGTTCTATCACGGAGGTACTTAAATCTTAATTCTTGGAGACGCTGTAGCTTTACTGGACAAGGTCCTGAGCAATCTGTTTCAAATTGGCTCTTCTTTGAGCATGAGTTGGGCTAGATAACATCCAGACATTCCTTACTCCTAAATTACCTTGTTACAGTCAGAGAAGAAAAATAGGTTATTTAATTTTTGTGAAATAAGGCTTATATTTCAATTTTTTTCTACTAAGGAAAGAGAAGAAAACAGTCARCACCAAACAGTATTCAGAAAAGGAGTCCACCAGCACTGAAATGAGTCATAAAGCCAAGTAACCTTTCATAAAAGAATAACAACATAATTACAAATGGTAATTGCTATGTATATAAATTTTAAAATGTGCAAACAAATCTGTGAACAATGACATTGTGTGTGAATGTAAATCAACTATCTCTGGTATAAGGCGAGCTGTATTTTGTGTAATATCAAGTCTCTATTATGTCTTACAAACATTTGATTTGTGAGAAGCATGGACTGAATGTTTCTAAGTGTGAAACTACARTTATCCACGGGGAAAACAAAGTATAGTGTTACTTGTAATAAGCTAATTGTAGCTTTCAGCAGCAGTAGTACAATATAGCTGTTATTAAATATGACTTCATTCTTTAGTGCTTGACTTTCTCTCCTTCTAAACCTATTTATTTGTAATTTCACAGAATCACAGAATGGTTGAGGTTGGAAGGGACCTCTAAAGGTCATCTAATCCAACCCCCCTGTACCCTCCTGGCAGCCAGGTGGGTTTGGAAGATCTCCAGAGAAGGAGACTCCACAACCTCCCTGGGCAGCCTGTGCCAGGGCTCTGGCACCCTCACAGTCAAGAAGTTCTTCCTCACACGGAGATGGAACTTCCTGTGGGGAAGTTTGCCCCATCCTCCCTACATTCCTTTGGCCCAATCCTCCCTACATTCTCCCCTCAGGTAYTTATACATATTGATCAGATCCCCTCTATCATTTCTTATTAATAACGCCAAATTTCTTCCATCATGCTTTAGAAGATGCAGAACAATTTGAAGGCCCTAAAAAATGTGACCTCATTTCTGTTTTTTSGCTTGTTTTCCTCTTGCAGGCCTGGCAGCTGAGATTCAGCCATCTCGTGGGCTACGGTGCGAAATACTACTCCTACCTCATGTCTAGGGCTGTTGCCTCTATGGTGTGGAAACAGTGTTTTGCTCAGGACCCGTTTGATAGGTAAAAATAGTCAATAAGTTAAATAGAATGAAGTGGCATGGTACTTGCTTTGGAAAACAGGAGGCAAATGTTATACCTGGGCCAAAGTAGGATTGTTTTTTTGAATGACAATTTTAAGAATATAACAAAACAGAATATTGCCACAAATATAAACTAGACTTTTGGACATGCTCCTTGATAAAAAGAATTCATGTCGGTGTTTTAAAATACAGTTGAGAGGCACTGAAATCCAAATTTAGACATAAGTACGGAGCTTGTTTTTCAGTAGTGCCTAATTATTTGTAATTTTCTATTGAAATCAAAATCAACTGCAGGTATTAAACAAGCTTAATGTCACCAAATTCAAAGCTATATACAGGTATCATAATCATTTTGTTATGTGAAAATAGGAAGGACATTGTGAGATCAAAAATTGTAACTGTTCTTATCTTACCTTATCTGAGTATTCTAAACATTTTAACAGAGTAGCCTTTCTCCCTGGAGCAATGAGGGCTAAAATGTTGTTTGCAATTTAACTTCCATATATACCAAAACATAAAATTTATCTATTTCATGTATTTTTTTTTCTATTTCAGTTCATCGTAGTATAATTTTGAATGCCATCTGATTTTGAGGAATTGACATAGCATCAAGGCAATCTTTGTGTCAGGGTGGAAGGTTTCATTCCCTCTTTGCCTCTGTGTTCTGTAGAGAGCCTAGAAGCAAATATGACTAAAAGTTGATGATTGTGCTTGCAGTTGACACCAACATCTGTGTTCCTTCAGGGCGATGGGAGAGCGTTATCGCAGAGAGATGCTGGCACACGGCGGTGGAAAAGAGCCCATTCTTATGGTGCAAGGTAGAAAAAAAATAGGGCTGTTTAATTTCTTTGGTCTAACAAAAATAAGTGTATTTTACAATTCAAACTTTAAAATTAATCATGATTTTCATAGGATTTATGAAAGAAAGTATCATGATTTATTTAATTAAAAGTTTAATTGTTTCACATGTTAGTAAAAGTCTTTGCAGTTAGTGGAGTGGTGAAGTGTTGGAAAGGGCTGTATTATAAAGCATTCTAGAGTATTCAAAAGAAGTGTGTTACATATTTGAAGGAGAATAGATGACCCAACATAGATRCAAAAAAAAAAAAGCATAACTTTTACATGTATAAAATTCATAATAAGTACAGGTATTTTGTATGGAAACATTAGATTTTTTTTTTGGCTATGTCATTTTGACATAGTTTGTGTTACATCAGTACATTGAACACACATACTGATGAAATGGGAAGAATCTAATAAAGAAACATGGTTCATTATTTCTTTTTATCCTTTCTTTTTATCCTTTGAATCTGGAAAATAACTATTTTAATTACAGCAATAAAAATGCTATTCCTCCTGTATTAAAAAGGTAGATCAGGAGAATGAAGCAAGTTTGAGAAAGTGCAGACTTTTATCTGTTGCTGTTTTCAGGATAAAGACTTTTCTTTGGAATGCTGCAGTAGTCAAACAAGACATGTTTGCATTATTATCAGTATGCCATGCCCAAACACTTGATATGTGCTTCGTATGACAGAGTACCTTTCATCTCACTCTGAAATTCTTGCTAATGTATTAGTATTAATTGACCTCTCATCAGTCCAATTCAGATATTGCAAGCTGTGTTTTACAGATAAGTAGGACAGTGCTGATGTGTTTGTATTCCCTCATGAGCTCCTCACAGTTGTATTGCTAAATCATTCAGCTCTTTGATCCACCAGTTTATATTTGAGGCCATCTGTTCTGCTTAGATTATATATAGTGAATAGATGATCGTATAGGGACTGGATTGTCATATRGTGGCTAGGTTAGCCTATTTTTATGTCTAATATATAGGTCAACTTCAGCATGACTTTTCAAATTTAGACCTACCTTTTTTGTCCTGCTCCTGAAGAATCTGTATTTGTTAACCTAATTTCAAAAACTGCAGCCCAAGATTATGGTTTCAGTAATTGCAAGAAAGGAACATACACCTCTATAAGCAAAGCCAATTATATCATATATACTAAAAGTACATATGATACAGGAAGAAAGAATGTTTCTGAACACCAATTATGTTCATCATCTTTTATTTCTGGGATCTATTTTTAATTCAGTGAGCACTGAGTCTTACAGGAATGCCTGTAAGGTAACTGCAGTGCACCTGCTAGCATGTTTGCAGGAAAGGAGAACCAGATGGCAGTAACTCCCCCATCAGCATCAGCGTGAGTGATACATGTGGTAAGAATACAGACTATCCAACTTAGAAAGCAGCAGAAGTTTACAAACTGTTTTTTTATATTCTGAATTTCTTTAATATGACTTCAAAAAGAAATTTTAAAAGATATTAAACAACATTAAGATTATTCARAAAAATGCTTTTCTGGGAGCAGAGTACTTGCTGATCTTACAGACAGTGCAAAACTTAATACAAACATACTGGAGTGATTGCCCGTGGAAAATGAGATTCAGGTGACTCAGGTCCTTGACATTTAATAATTCAATTGCTTGTTTTAGATTATTTGTGATCARATCATTGACACATATGATGTAAAAGCTTGTTATATGTTTATACTGTATCACTCCACATTTATCACAAAAATCAAGAACTTAGGCAGAAAAAAGCAGTTATTCCTTCTTTAATTTTTTAGTTTACTGTTTTGCTCAATTTCTTATTTTTCTTACTTCAGTTTTCCTTCCTCACTAACAATATTCTAAAATACCTGAATTCCATCTGTGGTTTCTTTTCGTCAGTTACAAAACCATACTCCCATAGGAGATCACCGAGCAGATTCCCATTTACAGACAGATTTTACCAGACTTTAAAGCTTGTCGTCATCAGGGAAAAAAACTGAGAGTCTGTGGTAATGAGTGCCATATTTCCAAAACCTTACATTCTGTAGACCATTATTTCAGGAAGTTTCTTTATAAAGAAATGTGCTTGTACAAGTCTGACTTCYGGATACATGTATTTAACCTCATCCTTCAAGAGCTTCCATATCTCATCATGAAGTTAGCCACATTCACTGACTGGTTGAAAAAAGGTAACTTCACAAGTACATGCAGCTTATTCCGTTTCTTTGTTATGGTTTTCTTCTCAGAAGCTACCTGTYGTGTTTCTTTTGTGCTTGGATGTGACCCGAGCTTTGCATCTTGTTCCCACACGATTCCATAGATTTACTGATAAGGAAAGATAAAAGATCTGATCTGCCTTGTAGTGGAGTCAGTGACAAGGTTCCTGCTTGGACTAGTCTTTGGCTAGAAAGCACAGGGTACATTCTTTTGTTTAGATTTGATTCTCTTGGCTTTGTTTTTCCATTTAAAAAAAAAAAAAGATGTAATGGCACCATTTAAAAAAAAATGTAAGTGACCTTTTTATCTTACCCCTTTGATAACGTTGGAACCAAATATTCAAAACTAGTCACAGTCATATATAGAACTGCCAATAAAATAATGAGTGGATAGTGCTTAGTCCAAGAAGTTTAACACAGAATGACAGACTGGTTGAGGTTGAAAGGGACCTCTAGAGACCATCCAGTCCAACCCCCTGCTCCAGCAGGGACACCCAGAGCACGGGGCACAGGGTGGCAGCCAGGCGGCTTTGGAAGTTGTCTCTAAGAGAGAAAATAGCGTGACTTGCACTTGGTTTCTCTGCCATTGTGGGGTAGGAGCTAGGGATTCGAAACCCACTTAAGAGCAGGTCACCCAGATGTCCCTTCCAGGTCCAGCTGCGCGTGACAGGTCAGCACAAGATTCCCCCTTGGCACTGGGAGGAGACCCAGGTGCACAGGGAAGTAGGGAAGTGACCTGCGGTCTAACAAGGAGCCRGGTCGGATATCTGGGCACTGAGAGCTCATCCCAGAGCTCTCTTGTCCTGCAGTTCAGATCCAGACACGTTGCCCCTCAGGTCTCAGGAAACTGCCCTCTATGTAGGAGACTGCAGACACCCGGGTGCAAAAAGCACGTGCAGTTGTGGGTTTGATTCATTAACGCAGCAGTCCTGTTCAGCTGGGTGCATTCATAGCAATCCAACCAACTGGATGTTAAGTAGGCATTTGCTGCAACTGGAAAATTTGTTTTTCCCTGCCTCAAGTGCACTTGGTGGAATAATAAGGATGTGAAGAAGCTGTAAAGATACTCAGATAATGATTGTATGTCTCTCTCTGAAAGTATAAGAACCATGTGTACGTCCTAAAAGGCGATGTGAATGGCAATATATGTTAACTCAAACTACATGAACCCAAAATAATTAGTGTTCCAAAGGGGCAGAGGCCAAATTTTGCCACAGGCTTTATTCTTCTCTCGTTTTCCAGTGATTGTAGGTTACAGCTAACCATCCCTCACAGGGTGTGGTTAACCACAGTGCTGTAATGTGAGAGAAAACTTCAAAGGGGAGAAGATAACTATGCAGTTGCCTTAGGCTTGGGAGAGACTGATCTGAAATAGAGTTGGGCTGAACATATAAAATACACTCCTAGATTTTAAAACTGCAACCATCAAACATCGTGGAGCAAACATCGCACTAAATCATTGAGACTGAAGGGCTGAGCACGTACTGATCCTACCTTGATATTTTGTAATGGCTTTTAAAAAGAGACATGACCGTTCTTAATGGCTGATTACTGTAATAAGTTAAAATATGGAAATACTGATGTTCACTGTCTCTTTTGGAGTCATCTGCTCTAAAATCTGTRGTTATTTCTTGCATAAGGACATGCTTTTTTACTGCACTAGTTCTTCAGGGATGACAGCAAACAGTTACTCTTCATTCTTTAAAAGACAACAGCTGCTTGTGTCTCCTTTTGATAGGGAAAATAGTGCATTAGAATGTAGCTTTCGAAGGCAGGAAATCTGAAATCTGTATTATCAAAACTTGGAACTCTTCAGTAGGGGCATTTGACATCACTGTTGCAAGGAAGATTTTCAATTCTCTTACATATTTGAAAGAAATCATATAAAATATAAGTAAAKGCAATATATAGCAAGTTTTGAGTGAGATGTGGTAAGACTCTATCCAGCTTCTCTAAAACGGATCAAAGTAGTTGCTTATGTTTCCTTTATTCATTTTGTAATATCCAGGGACTGAATTTTCTTTATGATGATTTGCCATTTCTATTCAAGAGGGAAATCAAGTCTAATTAAAGGTAATCTGAGGATCAGTCTGTTCTCTTCCTGCCTCCCACCCACAAATTAATTATTGTACTATTAGCTTTTCTTCTTTTGCAGCACATTGATGGTCACACTTTTAAGACTTGTCTTCAGCAGAATATAATTTAGCATGGCATTAGAATTAAATTAACATTTTCTGGACTGCTGATTTTTATAAATTCAGTATTGGAAAGGGTTTATGTATTTCGAGGGGGAGGTGGAGGGAGGGTGTTTCCTTCTTTTTTCTATCGTAGCTGTTTTTATACTTCAGTGAAAAGACTGTCTTGACAGAAATATAGTCATCCATCCTTGTTGATAAATGATAGAAAATGGGACATTTGCTATAAAGAAATAGTTGTTTATGGRGCCACATTGTACTGATTAGTGGGAAGAGATTATTTCACCTAACTTTGGCTGTGTAAACCTGAGCTAGTCATCCAGGCTGCCCTTCAGGGGGCAAAACAAGCACTGCTTAGGCCCAGACCATCTCATGACAAACTAGACCTGTGAAAGCTCCTGCTCCTGTTCAATCTGGAAACAGAGCCAGGCAGTTCAGATGCAAAGTCTGCAGTAAATGACAAAGGAAGGGCAGGAAAAATGGCACTGTTGGGACTCGCCTGCTCCATCTCAGGCAAAAAACAAAGCTCCAGTGACTATGTATGATGGTAGCCCCTTCCAGGGAGCTGCCACCACGGTCACCTTCGTGAAGGGCTGTCTGCATTCCTGGGAAACCTGCACCCAGAGCTCCCAGGAACAAGCGGGTCACTGGGAGAGCGAGACTGCGGCAGCGCCGGCATCTCCAGGGAATCAGGAGGCGGCATCAGGACACACCAGGACACATCTGTCCTCAGCCCTGCACACAGCCTGCCCTTTGTCATTGTGGATTAGAAGTAATTCCAGCCCAGCTGGACCAAGATTACAACAGATCCCGAGTTTGCCAAGTATTAAAATATTCTCTCTGATTTTGAAAACAACTTAACACTGACTTCACTTAGCACAGTGTTTCAGCCAACTGATATAATATGAGGTTTATTTTCATTTCCATCTTCAATATTAGTCTATATATCAAGGCAATTTGTGTTGACACTTAGAACATAGGTTTAGCTCAGATGAAAATGGGGTCTTAGCAAGAAACTCTTCTAGTTGTTCCCATAAAATTAGCTGCTATTTCTTGTGGGGTTTCTTTTTGGTTTTTTTTTTTTCATCACTGTGTTGTAGTAGGAGATTCTGTTTTTCAGAAGACTGCAATTAAAAGTTTCACTGAAAGCAAATATTGTTGAGGATGTGAAAGGATATAAAATTGTGTGTAGTAGGTGTGCCTATTAGAAAGGGTAGAACAGGGTTATATTTACATTGGCAGTTGTCAGAAAGAACAGATTACTTCAAAGAAGTACAGAGATTAAATTCTACATTATTTGGCAGCTGTAATTTTTTCTCATACAGGCAAAGCACTAAATCTCTCCTTGTRTAATCATGAAAATATTAGTTCCAGCGAAAAGACCAACAGTAATGTAATGTTCAGTCCAAAAAATATCTGAAAGTAATTTCCARATTATGTTCTCATACTTTCAAGAGAAGTTGTGTTTTGGGGGAGGAAGAAGTGAGACTTGGTTTGTCTTCTTGTAGAACAAAATATGTGAGTCTCTCTGTTTATTATTTTGGTTTACCTCTCTGTTATCCTGTATCTATGTGATACAACTAACATACATAGAAATTATGGGTCTTTTTAAAACATTAGGCCTTGTTCTGTAACAAAAACAAACCTAAAACTGCAGTGTACAGGAAATACATTTGTTAGAGTGTTTTAAATGTGCAACACTTTGTGACAATATGTTGTTTTTTTCTAGCTACAGTGTGTTGTTTTGTCTGGCTCTGTCAGGCCTGAGGCTTAGCAAATAAGGACTAAAATCCCTTCTCAATCATTTATTATTTTTTACAGTTATTTAGAAATGACTGAGTCTCTCCTCTCTTGGTTATATTACTTTAAAATGGACGTAATTCCCAGCCTAAACAATACCATAAGGATAAAGATCTATTCACAAGCATGAAACCTGTCAATTTGGGGCTAGTGTGTAATGGATAGCTTGAAAAAAATAAATATTCTTTATATATAGTATATAGAAATATCGTAGCTCTTTCTGCTATATGAACCATAATATTAAAAACTTAGTAATAAGCTATTGTTAGCAAAACTTTCAAGCTAAGGGTGTTCTTGCTTAAAATCTTTAGTTTTSTTCTTGTTTTTTGTAGGTATGCTTCAGAAATCACCTTCAGTTGAAGACTTCGTGGATGCCCTTGTTTCTGACTTAGACCAGGACTTTGAAACATTTATCATGGACTCATGAAAATATGGAAGTGAATGTTTTTATTGAGAGTTGCATACATCTTAATAATTGCAGCTACAGTGTAATTATGCATTTTGTTTCTTGGTGAACACTTATAAATGTTTTAATATTCATGGTGGTAGAATCATAATAAATCATTTTAGTAGAACACCTGGTTTCATTATGAAGAAAGATGACTTGCAGTTTCACTTGGGTTTAAGCACAGAATGCTAGAGAACAAATACAGTGGCGGGTACTGTTTAAAAATTTGATCTTGGAGGAGCAGGTTGCTAAATGGGAATCAAATTCATCTTCAAGGTGGAAGGAGTGATATGAATGGACTTTCAGTGTGTATTTACTGGCTTCAGAATCAATACATAAGTGGCAAGTATCACAACCAAGAATTGTTTGCACAGTCTGGAGATTCATACAGATATGTGAAGAGGGAAAAAAAAAAAAAAAAAACCAACACCTTGCAACCTGAAAGGTAAAGAAGTGAAATAGTTTAAGTGAATGGACTAATTTCCCAATGGAAATTAGTCATGCTTTTTGCAGCTGTGTTGATCCAGTGTGTGGATATTCGTGTGGCAAAAGGAAAGATAATACTTTTTGTTAGACAAAGCTTTTTAGGTTCATGTCAGGAGCACAGAAAGCTTAGGAGGAGGACTGGAGTTGGTAAGGTGCCATAAAACTGGTATTCCCATTGAATTCATTTTTTAAAATATCCAACAGACCTAAGWTTTAACTCCTAGGATCATCTTTCTACAGATCTTTCTGCTTACCAGCAGTCCTGTATCAGGCCTGGGTAGAGCCTTGCCTTAGTGAGAAGTGTTCTGCTGTCGAGCTGGCTGCTCTTGTCCTGTTATCTGTTATCTGTTATCTGGGTGTTGGTTTTATTGTGCAGCAGTTCTTCAGTTTCCTGCATTTCCAGGAGAGCGCTGGAGCACTGTGTGAAGCCTGTTAGGCTTTGGTGGGCAGGGGCTATGGGGCATTTTGAGGGTTCTGTTACAAACAATCACTGTGGAAAGAAGTTGGCAAACTTGGGTGTTTAGGTACAGCCTGAGTCTGTTTCCTGCATCTTTATTCACAGCAAACTTCCTTTCAGGGTGTTTTTAAGGCACAGAAGGGCAAGATCAGGGGGAAAAAAAGGCATTCAGAACAAAGTTGTTCCTCTGGGAACAGTTCAAGGTTGCAAGCATGATTGATAGGTGATAACCAAAGAAGGCATCATCACGGAGGGTTTCTTGGAGTAAATTATGAAATGCTATTTGAGTGTTCTTGAAAAAAAATGTGGTCAGCTTTTCTGCAGGGAAGCAGCCTCCAGTATTAAAGATCTCCTGTGGGTTGCTGCAGTGAGGGCCCTGCTTGGGTTAAGTGTGGTGCAAATGTTACCTGCAACCAGAGAACCAACGGATGGAAGAGAAGGCTGAGAAAGGAAGRCAAATGGCTGGAAGAGAAGCAAAAGTAGAGACTCTTGACCCAAAAAAGCATATTTGGGAAGGAATAAATAAACGTGAGAGCTCATGGAGTGGGATAGCAGGCAGTTAAGTGAAGGACAATTGAAGAAGGCAAAAACATAGAGCCATGAATTTATTCTTATTTTCTGGATAGTAACTTGCCTTTTAACMGGATTTGTGCTATGAGGCTTTAATTGATACATACCCTCCCTTCTCACTTCGTTTATGCCTGGTAACTGTTCAGGGAAATTGTCTTGTGTGAATGGTCCTGTTGTTCCATCCAAACTGATTTGAGCCATTTTTTAGGTATGAAATGCTTTTCAGGGGAAAACAGCAGGCAGATTTTCAGGCATGTACCACAAGCAGCTTTCTCTGTTGGATGTATGACTACATTTTGTGTCTGCAGTTGGTCACTAAGAAGAAAGATAATGGTTTCTCTCAACAAAGTAGGTGGGTATTGTGCTACAAGATTAAAAAAAGAGAAGAAAAGAAAAAGGTTTAAATTTGGCTGTAAGTAAAAATATTGTGAAGATGGAAATTTCTCAGAAGGATACAATAACTCATGAGGATAAATTTAACRGCCTCTCATAGAATAATAGAAATATGTGTCAAAGGGATGTTGGCAAAGGAGGCTTTTGTTGTTTTTTGCCTGTTTTCCGTACTGGAACAAACTACCAGTAATCTGGAGTTGGCACATGTTGAAAGATTCGCTGCGACAAAAAGATCTTAGCAAAAGGAAATCCTCATCCTGACACGGGCCTTGGAGCATTAGTGTAAAGAAAATAAAGCATCTTGGTTGGTGGAATAATCAGCGTATTTAAACTTAGGAGAGCTCCTGTGGATTTTACTTTGAAAGAAATTGCAGTGACGTTGGTGCCAGAGTTCAGATGCACTTGGCCAAAACATATATGCGAGTCGTTGCTTTATGCCCATGACTGCTGTTACTTCCTTAATTCACTGTCTCTTTTGATCCTTCTGTAAGCAGCAGTCCTGTTTTATCAGAGTGGCATCAAACAGCTTCTTCCTAATACTGAAGTCAGATATAGACAAAGAAGGGGGGGGAAAAATCTTCTTTATTTTTTTTTTTTTTTTGCCACAGCAAAATGAATTTGAACTTTTTGTCACAGAAACTTAGCTCTTGGGACATTTGACAAAGACAAGGGCTGATAGTAAAATAAATATAACTCAGTGACAACTTTTTTTAGTGAAAAAAGCTGTTGATTCCCATGATTTTTGTTTTATGAAATACCTTTGAGGACTGAACAGTAGACAGGATTCAGTCTCTCGAGAGCATATTTTATCACCACTACGATGCTTACTGCAGAAAAGGAAATATTATTCTAAATGATTTTTTTTCCCTCTTTCTTGGTAGTTCTAAAAATGCTTCCAGCTGTTCAAATGTCTGATGCTTTTTCCCTATTTCTTTTTCTCTTTGAAAGCCTTTTATTTTCCAGAAGATATGTGTACTTTTCAGTAATGTGAGATCTCTCTTGTGACCACCATTGTAACTCGCCTTGAATGTGAAAACCACTGCAATCCTTCTCCCGCATTCCATGGTTCCCCACTGGGGCTGCTGAATGAGTCGTCCAAGAGCTGGGTTTGTGGCACTGTGCAGTGTCATAGTTTTAATCTGAAAATTAGAAGACTTGTGGAGCTGGAGGATGGCTTTGAATGTTAGCTGCTTTAGAAAGTCAACGCTGAACATCTTTAGAAGAAATAGGACTGTTTTTAATACTGAAATAATAACATATAGTTACCTCAAACAGTGAAAAAGTGCCCAACATTTGATAGTCTGAGATGTCAGCTAAGCTTCTTCTGCTTGTTTGATGAGATTATTATTCTGATTTACCTCAGATGGACCAAAATAGTGATTAGTAGTTGCTTTCCAGTGCAATAAGCTCAACTGGTGCTTCATAGAATTCTAAATGAAAATTAAAATCGAATCATGAATTTTCTAAATAAAATTACTCAATTACCTAAAAAGATAATACGAGCAGGTGGCAACAGCTTAGTAGATGAAGAGGTAAGTATAATTGGTGAAGGAAGAACTGAATATAAAATAGAAAACAGGCATGGAAAAACACTGATAAGAGAAGGAAAATGGCCTGGGGACCAGAAACTTTAGGAGACTGAAATAGTTTGTGTGTGTGTGTTTTTACAAAGGAATATGTATAAAATGGAAATAACAGAAAAGGCAGACGTGTTCAAAAATGTTTCTGTATTGTTTTCAATGAAAAGCCATATGGMAGAATTATTATCAGATGTAGATAAAATACTTTCCTTCCCACTGCTAAAGCTGTTAGGAGCAGCTTTTGCAGTGGGTCAGGCTTGAACCACGGTGTGAAGATTTAAAATGAATGTAGATTGAAATAGGGGAGCTCCTGGCAGCGCTTGTGAAATCGGGGTGGATCTGGTGCTGGTCAGAATGTTTCTCCAGAAAATTGGTCATGCCCTAAATTCTGTTGGAAAAATAAGGATGTTAATATTGTTGAGTGTGAGAAACAAGTTATTTAATAGTGCTCAGAATGTRAATAAGAAACAAGGTTTGTAGGTGATACTGAGATGGAGGAATGAGAAGTGACGAAGAGCATGGACCATTCTCCCCGGCCACGTTAACACCTCGGAAATCCAGGCTCAGCAAATCCGCGTTGCAGCTAATTGCACAGCAGGAACCACTGAGCGACGGAGACATGTGAAGGCCTCGACTGATCTTCGCTAGAAACGTAAATCAAAATGGGATGGTTTTCTGGAAAATGTGCTGTAGGTCGGGTTAATTCAGAGAGGTCTCACAGCCTTTATTATGCAAGAAGACAATCATCTTTTACGGGCTTATAAGAATATTTTTACATATTTTTGAGTATTTTTGAAACATTCCACACTGGGGGGGGGGGGCGAGTCTGGGCTCCTGGGGGAGCCSTCCTGGAGTTCCCGGGAGGAAAGGGAACGTGAGCAGAGACCTGGGAAGGCAGCAGGACCCAAGGAGCGCCCCGTGCTTGTTGTACAGGTGGGAGGCCCTGCGTGCCTGGCACTTCGGAGCGCTCCYGGGCAAAGCACTGGGGAGCCAGGGATTTATTTACACGGTGTTGGGAACGAGTTCAAGCAACTGCTTCAGCCCTGACAGATTTACAGTGTCCCAAAGGAGAATACATTAAATCAGAACTGCAGGATCGAAACAAAGTTATTGCAGAGAGCGAGCACGTCGAGTTCCCCGTGAGAAGCACCGTGGGAGAAGGAGCAGCGGGCAGAGGGAGGAGAGCGAAGGAGATTAGCGACAGGGAAATACAAATGAGCAGCAGCAGCAGCAGGTCTGCGCGGCGGCCCCTCTGATCTTCCCTGTTCGCCTCTCCAGGGCGGCTGCCCGGTTCTCCTAGGAACCCCCGTGGCTTCTTCCTCCAAGGAAGCAGCCAAGTGATCTGTTAAAGCGCTGCCACCAGAAGCCAAAGGGCTGATAAAGATCAGCGGGAATAATCGGTGGTTGCCCTGCTGGTGCGGCCTCGTGGAAGTACTGAGGGGGTTTAGTGGGGTGTCTCCTGCCTCTGTCTCGCCTCTCCACGGAGGCGCCGTGCGCGGCGCTGCAGCCCGGCTTGCAGCCTGCGGAAGGGAGGCCGGCACCTCCGGAGGGCTGCATCCGGCATCCTGCCTCCCTGCGGCTCCCACAGCGCCTCTCCTGCAGATGGGTTTTTCTTGTCCTGAGAAGTGTAGAGAAAACACAGATGGCTTAAAATATAGATCACCTAACCTTTCATTATTATTGCTTATTTCCCTCACTTTTCAGCATCAAATGCCACCATTGTTGGTTTTTTCTGGCTGTCGTATATGACTGAGTTGGTGAAACTACCCAAAGCAGATGCAGTTCCCCAAGTGCAGCATTTTAACACAGTGTTTTAAATGTATAGGGTACAGTGCTTCCGGCTAATCTGAGGACATTCTGAGTTTTAGGAAGTGCCCCTTGGCACTTGTCTTGGCACATGCTCTTTGCTCCCTGCCCACAGCCGCGCTTGGCACGTCCCCCTACCCACTGGCACGTCCCCCATGCCACCCTGTGCCCCGTGCTCTGGGTGTCCCTGCTGGAGCAGGGAGCTGGACTGGATGGTCTCTAGAGGTCCCTTCCAACCTCAACCAGTCTGTGATTCTGAGATGTCGCCTCCAGTGGCTCCCGTGCTTCCCAGCGACTCTCCCCGTGTTCCCTGAGCAGCGGGAGGCAGGCGCAGGGGCATGGGGACATGCGGGGACATGATCCTGCACACGCCAAGTGTCGCCAGCTGGGGTGGCCGAGCSCTTCTGCTTTGGGCCCCGCGGGACAGCAGCTGCCCCGGCTGGGTACACGAGTGTTTATGATGACCTTTATGTATAACCAGTCTTTGCATGTTCACAGCAGCCTCTAGTATAAGGGCTAGGGAACCTCGTYGACCTCTTTCAGTAGAGTTACAATGGGTTAATGGGGCATTTTTTTTAAAAAGAAATTATGTTCATTAAAGCTACCCTTTAAAAGCAGCTGCAAGGGCTGAATGGATACATCACAGCTATTTTCAGTGATCAAAACAGATATGAAAGAAAAAATGTTTATAAACTCAGAAGTGTTTCTTGGTATGCACAAGTTCATGCTGTGTATCCACCCCTGCTTTCCTCCTAAAGGAGCCCCAGTCTGGTCAGCTGGCTTTGCTGAACTCAGCGTGGAGCCGCATCCTTACCCAGTATCAATTACCATAGCTCAGATGAAGTTATTAAAGATCTACGTTTACACATGGTGATGACTTTCCCTCAGGGTTATTTGAAAGACATCCCAGCCCTGGGTTGCTGAGTTGCAGAATCTGCTCTTGATGGTAACGAGCTGCACAGGGGCAGTTTAAGGACTATAGGGGTAGAAAAAATCTTCTAGCTCTGAGCAGTGGGAGTGCTGAAACTCTGAAGTGATCTCGTTTCTTCAAAGATTTTAGAAATGAAACAAAAATGCAAAAAAAAAGGAAGTCTTCTTCTTGAATGTCTTCAGAAGCTTCTCGGGTACAGATGAGTCTACATCTTCATTCTAGAAGAATAGAGCTGTAACAGAATAATAAGAAAGCCCTGGGGGAATACAGGTGATACAGCAACTTTTATAACATRCTAGAGCTTCTATAAAACTCATTATGTGTGTTATCAGAATGATTCATGCTAACCGGAGCATGAATCCTGTTGGTTACAAATTAGAGTTTAAGCTGCAATTCGCTGTCTTTGGAGAGTTGCACGAACATCGTGTGTTGCAGCTAAGAGGTTAAAAAGGCAATATCTGTCACCTTTTAAATTGGTTAAGAATTTGAGATGTAGCTTTGTGCTTCAAGTAAAAGGCAGTACTGTTAGGATCTGCCATATAATTCCACTTGGTTGAAAGAAAACACAATCACCCCAAGCTAATCACAGCACCTTGCAGTGTCACAGGTGGGGCTAATCCCTGTGGGAAGGGTATCACAGAATGGCTGAGGTTGGAAGGGACCTCTGAAGAGATCACGGCCCATTCATCCTGCTCAGCAAGGTCACCTAAAGACTCTGCCTGGGAAAGTGCTTTGGCAGGCAGCTTTTGAATATCAACATGGATGGAGACTCCACCACCTCTCTGGACAACCTGTTTCAGTGCTCTGTCACCCTCACAGTCAAGAAGATCTTCCTCATGTTCAGATGGAGCTTCCTATGTTCAGTTTTTGTCCACTGTTTCTTGTCCCATCACTAAGTACCACTGTCAGCATCTCCTCATGTGTCAGATGTTCCAGTCCATCTTTGTGTCCCCACGCTGGACTCTCTCCAGTAGCTCCATGTCCTGCTTGTACAGGGGAGCCCAGAACTGAACACAGCACTGCAGCTGTGGCCTCACCAGTAGAGGGGCAGGGCCACCTCCCTTGACCTACTGGCAACAGTCCTCCTAATGCACCCCAGGATCCCATTGGCCTTCTTGGCCACAAAAGCTACTTGCTCCTTGCTTGTGGTCAATTTGTTGTCCACCAGAACTCCAAGTCCTTCTTGGCACCTTCTGGACTCCCCTTCCGGGGGGCAGCACTAGCTACAGGCCCTCAGTTAGACTTTGCTGATGATCACCACCCCCTGAGCTCTGCCATTCAGCCTGTTCTCAATCCACCTCACTGCCTACTCATCTAGCTTGCCCTTCCTGAGCTTGTCTAAGAGGGAGATACGGGAGACGGTGTCAAATCCTTGATGGAGTCAAGGCAGACAATATCCAGTGCTCTCCCCTCATCCAACCAACCAGTCCATTGAAGAAGGTTGTCAGATTGGTTAAGCACAATATCCACTTGGTAAATCCGTGCCGACTGCTCCTGATCACCTTCTTTTCCTCCACATGCTTAGTGATGGCATCAAGAACAAGCTGCTCCATGACCTTTCTAGGAATGAAGATGTGCCAAGACAAACTAGTTTTAGCAGTTTTCATTTGGAATGTCAGCTCCTCAGACCAAATCTGCTTTTGTTTTTTTATTTATTACCTTCATTTCTGACTGCCTGGAATGGATGTGAAAAAAATGGTTTTCTGACTGGAGTACAGAGACATGGCTATTTGGACAACTTTAAATGCAACCTCTGGAGCAATTCCTTATTGTGCCTGCAAGCTTTTCTAAGATTTTCCCTTGGTCTGACAGAGGTGTATGTATGTCAGCTATTCTGAAATATTGGGGAGCCGAGATCAGTGAGTCTCATTTGTTTTTTACAGACTTTTACTTTCTTCCTCTGCTTTATGTTTGTTTCTCACCCTATCTTGCCTCTCCAGTTTTATCATCTGTTTCCTTTGGCAAAAAAATCTTTCAGTTTTCGTTTTTTTTGTTTCTGCCTTTTACAAATTCGAGTGGTCAGTAAAAGCTAAACTGTTTTTACATCTTTCTCTGCCTTCGAGCACCCTTTGTTCCACGTGAGAGCATTTTAGATTCCAGCCACCACACTCCAGATAAGAGGCTCAGAAACAGAAGACATGTTCAAACAAACACAGCTTTTAAGCTTCTCTCCTGCTTTTTCCTTATTCACCCAGGTGGTCAGCTGCTTTGCAAAGGAAACAAGAAGTACCACCATGCTTGAACATGCACTCTGTGGACTTTTCCTCCGTGGACTTTTGAACCCATCCAGTAAAATCTGAAGAAGAGCTGGATTTCAAAGATGTTGAAGGTCCTGAAGGATCCATGACTTCCTGAGGAAGATACCGAGGATGAGATGATTCTACCCACTCCTACGAATGTCCTGATGGAGTGAATTTGTGGTGGAGATCCCAATTTTCAGTGCTGGAGGCTCCAGGGGAGTGAGACCTCCTGGTGTCCCAGCCAGCAGAAGAGGCTCAGTCAGGGCTCTCAGCCCACCAAAAGGCACTTGCATTCGTGCAAAATGCAGCTCTACCGAGTCAGTGTTTAGGGCCAAAGCTGGGCTTTGTGATTCCTTGAGAGGCTTTGCCAACAGTGGGAGCTACACGTACAGTACATTTATATCAGCACCTGACACAGTGATAATAATATGTACAGGGAAAGAGTAGACGTGTGGGGTTGGAGTTGGTGGCTTGGCTGAAGCCCGGAGTTTTATTTCAGCTCCTCCTAAGAGTTTTTATTTTAACTAGGAGCAAAATGATGGCGTAGGTGAAATATTTTGTACTTTTGCCTGTAGATTGGGAAAAAGCCCATTTTGCCAAAAATTCTGAATTAGCTATGGGCCCTCCCTTTTTCACTGTGGCTGCTTTTCACCACCTTCCACTAAACTGAAGCCTGTATTTTATTAATTTTGAAGATTCATTTTGAATCGATTTTCCTTCCTCTCTTTTACATCCATTCAGAAAAGGACTTGACTTCTCCCTTCCCAGGAACACGCAGGCCTTCCTTGCTGGTAGTAAATCCCCGAGATAAATTAATTCTGTTTGCACTGAGTTATCCTAAAGAAGAATTCCATGTGGAAAGGCATCACTGCTGCCACTGCTGGTGTAAATGGTTTATGTTTGGGCCACTGTATTTCCCTCACGTCTTTTCATACATGGCTGTGCTATAAGCCAAATTTCTGGTTGCTGATGGAGGGTGACGAGTGAAAGTGCTGAGCTGCAAAACTGGGTTTCTGRCTGTGCTGCAGCTGCACCGGGGGCCATGGAGAAGCTCCTGAGGGGTCTTCCTGGTCTCTTGGCACCATGAAGCCAGCGAGGCTCAAGTCAAGCAAGGTGGCACCCACATCTGCCTGGAAAACCAGCTCTCTGGATATGCTCCTCTCTCCCTCTCCCTACCCCTTGGCTGCAGGGATGGACCCTGGCACGCTGCAGCCAGGCAGGAGGAGTGACCCCGTGCTCCCATTGTGGCCTGTGAGATGGGATTTATCTTTTCTCTCATCTCTCACTTGCCTTTTCTACCTACCCYGTAACTCCTGCACCTTACTTTGCTCTGCTGGTTGCACAAACACCAACACAGAGCAGGGCCAGGCTGGGGATGTGCAGCCGTCTGCAGCCTCCCTCCCACTTTGCTGGTGCTCTGCTAATGCTCCAAGTGCTATTAAAATGTTAAACAAGCACTTTCAGAATATCAAAGAGACTTCAGCTAGCAACCTGACTTGCAGAAATGCTGGGGGTGTTGTTTTCAAAGGAAAACCCCAAAACCAGGCAGGTGGTTTAAGTATGAGACTTCTGAGAGCCCGGGCTTTCCAGTTTAAAACGCTTGGAGTCTAACATTGAGGATGCTGCACTGATGCTGCAGATACTGCAGATGCTGTTGCTTGATGGCTGATTCACTCGTGTGAAGGCCTGTGATTGCTGGGGCACGAGGCCGTCCCGTTCCAACTGCATGTGGGGCAGCACGTGTCAAAATCTCCTTTCAGGGGATGTGTCTGGGTGTGCATAGAAACATCGGCAGCCCAAAACAGYGAGGATCTCAGTGGCATCATTTCCACCTGAGGAAGGCAAAAGGTTCTGTAATAGGAGTGTCTGTACTTCACTAAAATATCACCAGATTTCTGTAAAATGGCCTTTTTAATAGCTATCTGTTTGCTAATGATGGACCCATTTTTTTTTTATTTGTTTGTTTGTTCCTTTCTGAGAGGCATTCGATCTCCCTGGTGCCTTTTAGCACCCTCTTTTCATTTCCTTTTGCAGCCAAGGGAAGCCCACTRGAAAGGGTCACTGCAGCACTGACAATTTGGTGGCGTCACGATGGCCTCTGCACTCGGTGCAGGTTAGATGGCCACCTTCACCCGCTTACTGCTTGATGTTGTGAGGTCTGGAAGAAGGGACAGGGCAGTGGGTGGAGAGGGGCTGGAAGCCGCTGGGGCTGCCGGGTGCTGCTGCGTTGTCCGTGCAGAGTTGCTGCTGGAGCGGACGGAGCCCCGRGCGCGCGTCCTGCCCTGCATGAGGCTGCACGAGGCTGCCGTGGCCATGCGGCCCCCTCGGGCAGAGGCCGGGAGCCCGTGGCCACCCCGCACGCTGAGATGAGGGGGGTGTGTGTGTGGAACCTGGGGCACTTCCACACAGAAACCGTCTGCTCAGCAGCGCGGGACCCGGTGCTGTAGCTGCAAGTCACGGCGTGCGGTTCAGGTGCTTCCCTCCTGCCCCATTCCTGGCCCAGGGAGGCTGTTGGGCTGCTTCTTTGCAGGGAGCTTTGGATTGCAGGGCTTTGAAGTCTCCTATTTAGCACTCTGTTCAGCTTCAGGAAGTCCCTCGGGGCCTGTTCGTCCCCGCCAGGACGTTGCAGCTGGAGCGGGGCAGCCCTCGGGGCTCCACACGGATCGGGGCTCCACACGGAGCCTCTGCCCAGCTCGTCTTGCCTAAGAGGCTGCGTTCGCAGAGCAGCCTTTCTAGCCATGAGCATCTTTCTGTAAGGATATTGACTTAGTTAATGATCCAACACTCCCGCAAGGGTGCCTGAGCCACGGAGGGATTAATCCCTGCTGGGATTTGAACCAGGAATCTCTGGACTGGGCAGCACCTGTTGGTTATTGGAGTTACAGGAGAATTGATGTCCAAACATCTGAGTTGCCATGGAGTGACTCTGCTAAATAAGCTGCTGGAGAACGGGATAAAGGAGCGGTGGGATTTATTTGAACTCACTGAAGATTTCTTGTTAACTGAAAATCTTTTATTTCAGCATGGACGTCTCGGGAAATCCCTTCTCACATTCCATTAAGCTTTCGCAAGTGCTTCTTCAGTGACTTGGGAGCACAAGCAGTTGCTAAGGCCCGAGTCATTCTCAATGTGGGACTTGGACACTTTCAGGAAAGCCCCTCAAGATGATGAATATGAATTTGGAAGCCAAGATACATAATCATTTAAATCTTGGGACTGAATCATTATAGCTGCAACTACCATTGCACCCTTATTTACACCCTTTTGCTCCTGTAGCTTCTGCCTGTGACTTGTTGGCAGTCCCCAGGAATTCCAAAGCTCAAAGCTTGCTTTGATATTTGCTTGTTCTTCCCACCCTCAGACTGAATGTTATATACACATGAGTCTCGTAAATATAGAAAAGAATGCAAAGAATAAAGGCTCCCAGATAAACTCTGCTGCTGCTGCAGCCTCTGCGAGCTGCTCAACTGGTTCTGTACATTATAAACATGTTGTGGCCTCACGTTTAGCCACCAGACCATCCTGGAAAAGGCAGGAAAGGAGACACGTTAGATCTGTGCGCACAAGCGGGTCAACACAGAGGCATCCAGTGCACGTATTTTGTAGTAACAACACGCTCAGATGGCTGGACTAGGTGGTAGGTCCAGGCTGCCCTTCCCTGCATCCTCGAGGCGGAGGCGCTTTGCTGCGGATGTGCACATAGCTCGTCCCAGGCCACGCTGTCCACACGCGAAGAGAGGCGGCCGCAGAGGCAGCTGACAAACTGCTACCCGCAGATGAACCTCCGAGCAACTGAAAAACTAAACAAACCACCGGGGCCCGGAAGGAGGCCATGGCTCCGACAGTGACCTCTTCTTGGAAAGGAGTCCCTGTTCGCTTGCCTGAGGGCTGCTTGGGGCAATGAAGAGTCCATCACTGCCTGTGTGACCGGGGTTGATGCAGCGGCGCTGCTTGCTGTGCCAAGCTACCAGATGGCAGCCCCTTGGCTTGCTCTTCTCCCAGGCTTTGGCCATCGTGTTCCTCCTCGCGCTGCTCTTTGGCTTGAGCAGCGGGTGCTGGTGCAGAAAGGGGATGTGGGGCCCATCTCGGTTTGCAGAAAAGCCACCAGGCATCGCTCTGGCACCTTCTGCAGGGCCTGGGAGATGGGCAGAAGCTGTGCATGGAGACAAGGGAAAGAAGATGAACTTGGCTGCTTTGCTAGGAAAAATGGCACCTCCAGTGCTTCCACCTCCACCGAGGAACCTACCCCAGTGCCTCTCCTGCCCTGTGTCCCTCGGGTCCCGGGACTCTTCCATGTCACAGCTCAGCACATTCTGTTTCTCTCTCTCTCAGTTTGATCCCAAAGCCCATGCCATCCCGCTGGCGTGCGCGCCTCGCCGCCCGCCATGGCGCTCAGAATTCACAGAATTCACAGAATATTTAAGGTTTAAAGGGACCTCTACAGATCATCTAGTCCAACCTTCCTGCTCAAGCAGGCACACCTACAGCATGTGGCACAGGGTGGCAGCCAGGCAGGTTTTGAAGACCTCCAGAGTAGGAGACTCCACAACCTCCCTGGGCAGCCTGTTCCACTGCTCTGTCACCCTAACAGTAAAGAAGTTGCTCCTCACCTGGAGACGGAACTTCTTATGCTTCAGCTTGTGGCCATTACCCCTCGTCCTATCGCTGGCCACCAGTGAAAACAGCCTGTCCCCTTCCTCCCTGCATTCTCCCTTCCTGAACTTATACATATTAATCATATCCCCTCTCAGCCTTCTCTTCTCCAGAGAAAACAGGCCCAGCTCACTCAGCCTCTCTTCATACGAGAGATGTTCCATTCCCTTAATCATCCTGGTTGCCCTTCTCTGGACCCTCTCCAGAAGCTCCACGTCCCTCCTATACTGGGGTGCCCAGAACTGCCCCCAATACTCCAGGTGCGGCCTCACCAGAGCTGAACAGAGGGGCAGAATCACCTCCCTTGACCTGCTGGCAACACTCCTCCTCAGCCCGCGGGACGAGGCGCTGCGCAGGCCCCGGGTGCCAGCTGCCGGCCTGGCAGGCGGCGGACAGGCCTGCAGGCCGAGGCTGTGGGCCCGGCCACCGAGGAGGCCATTTCAGCCATTTCAGACACGTACGGCCCCGTTGGAGGCAGCAGCAGGCGCCGCTCTCGGGGCGCTCCCCTAGGCCTCCTCCAGAGCAGCTTGGTGCTCCGGGTTATTCACAGGCAGCGCCTGCTCCTTATGCCTCGTGAATACCAGAAATAGTTGGGAAGCTTACAAAAATTACAGGAAATTTTATTGTGGTTTCTGCAAAGAGAACTTGGTGTCTATGAATTTCTCTAGAAGGGAGAAATCCGGCTCTCCTGGAGACTCAGGAGAAGGGAAACACGTGGTGGGCAGGTGTGGAAGGGTGAAACGGCTTGGCTGTCTCACAGCAGAGCATCACCAAGCCTAAACAGCAGCCTAACATTTCACTTTACTGCTCTAAAAACACCCTGTAATACACAAATGGGAATTTTGCTGAACACTGTTCCAATATAATTCTTTAAGGAGATTTTTTGGTTACCTTATCCTGTCTCCAGCTGCCTGCTTTCTTGTAGTTAAACTACTCATAAACCGTGATTCAGTGATAGATTTTTTGAGGAATGGTTTGATGATGTGAGCTTGGCTCCGAGAGTTATTTTGATTGCTCTGGCCAAATTGCACGCTAGGAGTTAAAATACCAAAGGGAGACTTTGGTAACAGAGCATGAATCAGCATCCGATTACCTGGCTCTTCTGGGTGGCATTTGGATAACTGCATTTCTGTTCCATGACAAAATGAAATGGGAGTCTTATTATGGGCAGTTTGTGTGCAATACAGTTTATGTAAAATTTATATTCTTTTTTTTTCTTTTAATCTCCAAGGATGTACATAATTGGGAATAAAAGAGATTTTTGCAGGAATTTAAACCCTCTTTCAGGTCTTGCAGCACAGAACAAGGCAAAACTGAAAGGTAACTTCTACTTCTTAAGATCGTGCAAGACTTGCAGTGAAATCCTCACGCCTGTGGGCCTTTGCCTGTGTGCACAGTATGCATATCCAAGCCATCAAATTCAATCATGTACTGTGAATGTGTCAGTCCTGCTCTCCTCTGCCTTCCTTGGGCTTTACCAGCCCTCCCTCCACTCCTTATCCACCTACTGCTGATAGGAAATGAAAAGGCTTCTTTTGTCTTCTAGGGAAAGAAATCCTCCGGTTGGGGATGCAGCGAGACCTCATCAATGACATTCTGTGTGTCCAGAAACATCATCTGGCAGACAGATATAAGCAGGAATCTCTATCACAGCACTTGCCAACATCTTTGAATCAACTCAAACACTATCTATTTGTTGTTGAAAGACACAGGGTGTCTAATTTATGGCATTCTTGGGCTCTTCCCTGCAGATCTATGGGATCTTTTGAACTAGAGGTAATAAGTGGACTGCACAGGTTTGTTTTTTTTTAACCTATCAATAAAATAGGTACTAAACCATCTAAAAGATCAGCAGTTTCTTCTGCCTGAGTCCATCAGTCCTGTTAGCTAAAAGTGAATAAATAAGCTATTTATAAATAATTTTCAGAAATAAAGATGGGCATGGTTCTTTTCCACAGGAATAGACTATTGCCTTCTGAAGTTTAAAATATTAAAGATAAAATTTTAATCAATGTGGAAGGTTTAAAATAAGTTTCTTTTCTTTCAGAAAAAAAAAAAAATAGGAGCAGTCAAAGAATACATCCTTCCTAAAGGGCTAGGATTTCTGTGGGTACGTCATGGAGGTTCATATGGGCATCACCAAGACCAGAAAGGACACTTGTGTAAACTGTGCCAGGGTAACATGTCTCTTCCTACATTATAGTAACCATCAGTTAGTGATGTTGGTTCTTTAATCCAAGTGGTTTCCTGGCAGAACCTGACCAAAAGCCATCCCATCTGACACACATTTTTTTCCATAAACATGATCCTGCTTCTGAATGATTTTAAAAGCTAAGAGAATTATCTAAAATTCACTTTAGCTGAATGTGTCTTTGTCCCCATAAATAGAAGGTCTGCTTAAGATACTACCTGTCCTATCCTAAGTATTCTTTAATGAAGCTACTGCTTTTAGCTCAACCCACAGACCTTGCCGAATCTCCCTTTGTCAGATCAAAAAAGAAAAAAAAAATTTCCAATGTTGTTAAGGAAGAATTTATGAAATCAAATGATAGAAAAATCTGAATGGTACCAAAATGACCTTACTTTTGAAGCTGTGTCACTTGCTTGAAGCCATCGTATGCCCTCAATCAGCCACCCTCTCTGCCCATATACTATAGAGAAACATCTCCACTAATCCCACCATTCAGGGCTGTGAAAACCAGCAGGATCACCAGCAAATCCACCCACTGCACTTTCACCCTACTGAAGGCACCACCTTACTGGACATGGTCAAGATGGCTCGTATGCGAAGAGAAGACCACGTGGGTTTTACTAATGCTCGTGCTGCATGTAAATATGCATCAAAGGGCAGCGTTGGCACCGCGCGCGCCCTGCGGCTCTGTCACCCATCGGCGCCCACCCCGGCGGCTCCCGTGCAGGGCCTTTCTTTTGCAGCACAAAGCAGGGCAGCAGGGTCGGAACCGGCAGGTAGCGAGCGCAGCCTCCATCCTCACAGCCAGAAAGGGGATTAATTTAATGCGTGAGGGTTGTTGCTTGGAGGGACTTCACTGGAATGCAGAGGCGGTGCCCTCAAAGCGCCCGCACTGAAAGGAGAAGCCAGCTGTGGAGATGAAGAGGAGGAGGAGGAGGAGGAGGAGGAGGAGAGTGTTAAGAGTCAGAGCCTGGGCTGCCTTGCGGAAAAGGCAGGAAGCATCAGTCTCCTGAGAAGGAAAACAGCTTTTTGTGGTGGTATTTTTTTCTGTACATTTCTCTTAGACAGTCAAACAAACAAACAAACAAAAAATGCAATCTTGCTAATGGCTTTGTTATTACATATAGCCAAAGTATATGAAAATCTTAAGGAATTTTATATATTCTTGCTATTTGGTTTGCATTGTGTTTTTTTCTTTTGGCTATGTTTTTATCTCCAATAAAATAATAAAAACGCCTGCTTTTTCCACTCCTTTTGGTCACCAAGCTCTGGCAATGCAAACAGATAAAAATGAACTAAAGCAACATCATGAGCCGCTTTGCGGATTCACAAGCTGCATGAGGCCTTTGGGCGAGCTCATCCCACCCATTAAGACAAGCCCCCGGCCCAGCTATTGACCTGCTGTCTAGACTGGGTGTCTCCCTGTGTACACGGTCATAACTCCCTTGGGTACTGGAGAGACCACCGAAGCAGCCTGTTTGGCTCCTCGAGATCACACAGACCATTGCAGTGCGGTTAAGTTTATCACAGAATCACAGACTGGTTGAGGTTGGAAGGGACCTCTAGAGATCATCTAGTCCAACCCCCTGCTCCAGCAGAGACACCCAGAGCACGGGGCACAGGGTGGCAGCCAGATGGGTTTGGAAGATCTCCAGAGAAGGAGACTCCACAGCCTCCCTGGGCAGCCTCTTCCAGGGCTCTGGCACCCTCACAGGAAAGGAGTTCTTCCTCACATGCAGATAGAACTGCCTGGGTTTTAACTTGTTCCCATTGCCCCTTTTCCCATCACTGGCCACCACTGAGAAGAGCTTGATCCCTTCCTCCCTCCATACATAGCTAGCAATTGTTGGGACTAGCATTAATATAATCTTTTGCAGGTTTTAGACATTCTCCAGCTGCCTTTAGGTTATGTGGTGTCACTTGACAAATAAAAACATGGGCTCTTGGGACAGCTTAGCCTCCCACARCACCGCGTTAATTCACATTACCAAGTCCTTATGGGAGGGCTGAGATGTTGTAGATGATGGTGTTCACAACCTTGATTCAGAGTAAACATAAAGCGAAACTTTAACTTGACCCTCTGTCACTTAAGTTTTGCTAACAAATTTTGTAAATTTATCATGGCCTACAAACGCAGTAAATCCATCAGTGTTTTGCACATTACACGATCAGACTATTTTGTTGAATAGTCACTAGTCATTAAAGAAGTGAAATGTATTTTAACGTGATTGAAAACATGAGCTGGTTGGTGTTCACGTACAGCTGAAGTGCCTGTAACATCTGCCTATCTTTTATCCGTTTTGCTTGTACGAATCTGAGTATTGTATTGCAGTGTCTTTTCTTCTTTTTCTTTTTAATTATATTATTGCAGGTAAGCTCTAAATTATCTACTTAAAAGACTAGGGAAAGTAACACATGGAAAAGAACTAACCTAAATGCGCCAGCATAAAGTAGGCCCTGCTAAGAGACAGGCAGCATCATTCAACTTATTTTGAGATTTCCTATCAAAAACCAGTAGTGCTATAAACTTTCTACCCCAGACAACCTGTTTTTATATTCCCTAACATCATGGCCTGGATCCAGCTTCCAGGCACTGCTCTTATGTCTTTACCATGAGGAATCACTTGGACACACGCAGTTATCAAACCACAAGTTTCTCTTCTCAGTGCAGAGCTCTGTCAATTAAACCATGTCAACCCTTTCTTAATAATCTGTGTTAGTGTTGCCTTCCACTTCCACAGCACTCCTTGCCTTTCAACACACAAACCTTCCCTTCTGGCAATGTTCTATAAATGGTTGCACTAGTAACGGGTCACCAGAGCTCTCCATTAATATTCTCAAACACTTAAGACATTTAAAGATCTGATCACTATCTTTATATAGATTATTATTAATTTGAAATCAACAAACCCAGAGCGATTCTTTTAACATTTTATTCACAAGTAGAAAAAGTATTACAAAATGATTTATACATGGCTTTAATTTAGATTCTTTAAAGGAGCATTGAAAACAGCACTGTGAGCCCCTACGAGTGACATGCAGACAGTGTAAATGTGGTGCTAGCGTATGTTTTCAGCTAGCATATACAACGTTGCTTGCCACAGGCAATATAAAAAAGACCAATTTGGTTAAATTAAGAGCAAAAAAAGCATATACACAATATACATATATATTTAAAAAGCACTCTTCATTTTCCTCCTAATTTGCTTTCAAGCTGCGTGTCACTCACTTAAAGAATGAGTGTTTTTATCTAGAGTTGCCGGACACAAAAAATAATTAGACAAGGTGTAAATTCCAATGGGAAAACATACTCACTGTGGCAGCTGCTGGCAAAGCTTTTGAACACAGTATTTTAAATAACTGGTATTAACAAAAAGTGGAATCTCCACATGTTCTAAAAGGATCTTGCCATAGACTGAAATGTACATTGGATTTTTCTTATTTACAAATTATATACAAATGTCAAAGCACACATCTCTTCATGCAAATGTAGTGAAAAATAGTATTTTGTCATTTCTTAAATGTAAGAAAGCATTCACAAAAACTATTCAAAACTAATTTGATTCATATATATATATATCCTTTAAGGTATGTAGTTGAGTAATTGTAGAGCTGCCCATACTCTCTACTACACTGGTACTCAAAAGATGGTCTTTACCACATTTATATAACATTATTTGATTCAGATTTGACAATTGCTATTCATGATTTTTGCACATACGAATCACGAATTTGTGATAAGATTTGCACATCTTATCAATTCTGCTGCTGTGCAACCCACGGTTGGGAAGATGTGTAGTACTTACTGTAAACTTGCATTTGTTCTGCCCATTGCTTTGCTTTTACCAAGGCACGTTGGGAACTTTATAGAATATTTGACAGAGTTCACTGACAGACTTGAGCCTCTCGAATGCAACTTTCAGTGGAGGCTACAGATTTACTCACAGAAGTGAACACTATTTGAGTTAAAAAAATACCTGCAGAACAAATGACTATGCAGAATATAGCGTGACAAACTGCAAATAAAACATGTGAACAACAATTAAGGCAGAAAACTAATAATTTTCTAGGTATTTCCCTAAGTTGAGGATTCAATTCAGCGGTATTTTCAAAAAAGTTACACAATTATTTTTATATTTTGTGTGGAAAAAGTAGATTTATGGAAAATACTATAGTGAGAAGGAGAGATCAAAATGAATGAAAAAAGGCCTGTTAAACGAAAGGATTAGGCCAACACGAACCTTGACCCTTGAAAACAATCCATTACTATAAAAATTAGTAACAGCTTTCATTTTATGTATACTTTCATGGCACACCTGCTATAGTTTGACACTTTGGTGTGACATGATATTATTTCAACTGCCAAAGAATACATACTATAACAACAAGAGCTGTATTCCAATACTGAGCCTACCAATTAAACAAGAAAAATATCAGTAAACTAAATCTAATTTGGAGCTAATCTCCTGCTATATTAAATAAAACAATGTCCCCTCCCACAAGGTTAATAATTGGCCGGAGGGGACTTCAACCATACATATTGTAACATGCAAATGGTTTAACTCCCCAAACTAGCTTATTGACTATAATGCAATACATAACAGAAGCTTCAGTTTCTCAACAGATGATCCTTGCATAAGTAGAAATGTTTCATTTTCCACTCCTTCAATAGCAGGAAACTTGAGTTAGAATTAGAACCAGCCCCAAAAAGTCCTAATGTATGCATAGATTTGCAAGCCAAACAACTGGCAGTCTTGTCCCATGCCTTTGGGCATCTGTAGCCACATTTAAGCCACCCATCCAAACATATTCAGATTTTTTTTCACTTCTTGTTGTATTTACATGTACTTATATAAGCTCATTCCACGAGGCTTTCTGAGAATCAGAAGGAATAGAAGCTTTTTCTTTCAAAAAGATGGAAAAGACCATGGATCCCTCCTCGGGATTCTCTCAGGATGCTCCTTGGAGCTTCACCTTCCAGCTGGTATGGCTCAGACACAAGTGCTTGTGTGGAAGGGGTGCAATGCTGCCGATTATTTCCATCTGGCTTTGGAGCTACACTGAGGAGCACAGCATGTCTGATGAGAAATGGCACAGGAGCGCTAGGGAAGCATTCGGTTTTAGTGGTGACACAAATGGCTTGTCTTCCTGCAAGAAAGCGACACAACTGTGGTTACATCAACTCATAAAACACCTGTGTGCTCTCCTACACTTGACTAAATGCTAAAAAAAACATACTTCTTTATTCACCGTTTACAGCATCATGGTTTTCTGTATCAAAAAATGCATATACACTGATGCAGTCTAGGCTATGAGTATGAAGACACTGCACAAAAAGAGTCTATGAAGCCTACGGAGAAGAAATAAATGGAGGAAACCCTAAGCCACCCAAGCCATCTTGCTTACTCACAGTCATATCTCAATAGTAACACATGATGTCATAGAGATATCAAGGAATGAATGACTGAAGCCCCAATTAAAAATGATTTCTACATATTTATACTTACAAGAATCAGAAGAAAAAATAGACAGCATAAAAATTCAGAGAAATCTAAATTACTTTTTAGTGATATTTTTAATTTGTGTTTCCGTTCATTTGTTAAAAATTCTAAATGATAATAATTATATATCTCTTAAGTCGTTATTCAGTTTAACTGGCAAAGCAACCCACATTTTTTTTTTGTCATGTTGGTATGGAAACACATTCCCTTAAAACATGAGGAGAGCATCCAAGTTCACTGAGAAGCTCTGAACAGCAGGGAGGTGGGAGTGCAGGATGTCACCTACAAGGGTGATTGGAAGGCACCAAAACAAAATGATGAGAACATTAATGACCATTCATCATCCACCATCTTCCAGTACGGCAGACAAAACAATATATCACATTTCCAAACTTCAACATAAAAGTAAAGAGTCTATTTTGAAAGCTGTTATGTGACTTAGATAAGATTGGTATTTCCAGCAACAGCAGTAGTTTCTAAGGGTGACAAACTATTGAAATCTATGGCAAAAGTTTCTTGATGTCCTACTCTGTTTCCTCATGAGAAGGTCACCACAAGAGTTACGGCTTGATTTGAACAGAATTAAGATATTGCATTTCACATTTTGAGTTCAGATTTTTGTTAGATACTAATTCCTTTCTGCTTCTTATTTAAGAACAGCAAGAAAGCGGCATAAAAACTGAATTTTCGTAATTACAGATAGAATAATTTTCTTAATTAAATTTGGTGGCTTATTAACGCTAATGGCAACTGCTCCTGTTCCTGTGTCTGTGTACATTCATAGGAGATTGTTCCACATCTACAAAACCACTGGGTAATGATATGAGTGCACACAACACACTTTGGCATCCTTTCACTTACTGAGCCTGGTTCCTTGTTGCTCCAAGTTACTTCAACAGTAGAAACTGCCATTTTTAAAATACAGGCCACATCTAATGTCCAAAAAGAAGTAATGATCACACCATAGCAGAGTGACTTTTTTATGATATTTACCTTGTTATTATGGAGACAGTTGTTTATTCCTTCTTATTTTGACTCAAGACCTGAGCTAACTCTTAGAATTAGAAAACAGCTTTTTTTCCTTAATTAAATTACATGTTTATTTTATGGGCAAACTATGGACAAATTCTTAGAATGACAAGAATTATGTGATGACAAAGGAATATGAACGGCATTAAAAGGCATTTGATTATCTCTTCTGTAGACATCTCACAGAGGAGGCTTCATGCATATTTTTAGATAATCCCTTAAAAGTTTTAAAATTTTCCTTTAAATTGCACATAGTAAATTCCTAATCTATTCCCTCACAAACACAGACTAGCCTTACACAATAGTTTGGGTAGAAGGCTATTCTACTGACTGTTTGCAGTGAAAATTAATGGAGGGGAAAAAAAAAAAAGGTAGTAAAAACTAACTAGTGTACAGGTTCATCCCTGTGTTCTAGTTTACACTATCTCAAAATTATAATTTGAGTAATTACATCTTTTACATATAGTAAATGAAATTAAAATGTGAACGTAAGAATGACAGAATCTTCTTGTAAGGATGCACTTTAGCAATCATTAAGGGCAACTTGTGGAGGAACATAATCCTATAATTTTTTTATATATATATATATATTTATTTATTTATTATTTTACCTAGTTCTGTATTCCTAGAGGACTTCTACATTCTCACTCATTGTTTATAGTTATATTTCTTACCTCTTCATTAGTCTGTGGAGTTATTTGTTGCTCCATTGTGTTTTGACTTTGGTGACTTTTCAGCAGCCACTGAATTCTGAAGAGATGAAAACTCTACATATGTTCTGTGTTTGGAGATTTCAAAGGACTTTACAATGTTTCCATCATGAGATTTAGCTGAAATAAGTACATCGCTTGGTTCTTGTTCATTATCTGACTCAACAGTGCCTGCATTTTCAGTCTCTTCAGGACTGCAGGAATATGGAGCTCCTCCAGCCAGTTCTGAGTATGATTCACAGAAAGAGATGCTGTCACAGCAAGCTGAGTTTTGCATGAGAGGCCAAGCATCTGAAATGTCTCCACACGTAGAGTGTGAAAGAGAACCAAGGAAGGCAGGAATCATTTCTCCAACAGAATCAGAAGCCCTGCGAAAAAATAAAAGACATATGGTTTCAAAAGCATTGTAGGAAATATTGTCAATATTGTAATTTTTGTCATTAGTAATGACAGGTATTTCAAGATGATAAAATGAGGTATATGAAACCAATTCTCTAGAAGCAGCATGTACAAAAATTACTTTGAAAGGAAACAGTTGTCCCTTAGCTGGGAGACAGAGAGCTCTAGAGAGCACTCTGAAAGGTAGAGAGGATTTCTGGGGTCCTTTGCATTGGGAATTCAGGGCTCCTGCAAATACGAACTATACTTGACATTGTTTAGCCTAAAAAAAAGAAAAAAAAATGCATGGAAAGATACCACAATACAGAGAGACCACTGCAAAGAGGAAGAGATTTATTTGTTCTCCAATGCATGTGTTGGGGTTGGGGGCAAAGGCAAGATCTAACAGGCTTAAATTGCAGCTGGAGAGATGTTTGGGAAGACTGTGGAATCCCCAACACCAGCTTTTGTAAAAACAGGCTAGATAAATATCTAACAAGAACAAAAGAAGTAAGGAGAATCCAAACTGGGAAAAGGGAATAGACTACATGACTGCTTGAGATTCTTTCCATCTGCATCATTTCATTTTGAATGTCCATTCACCTCAGATTTTTCACTTCCATCTGTTTTGCTCCAATTCTCTTTTGTGTAGGAAGGCCATAATATTAAAGAACTGCAAGAATTTTAGTTCTTAGAAAGGCTATTTTTCTTTTAAGTAAAACAGAAGAAAGTAGAAGTAGCAACTCAACAGTCCAACTCGAGCGTATTTAAGGCTCATGGAAATGCTGACGTGTCTCAGTCCACTACGTACACCTGTCTCCATTGAAACTTCAGAAAAGTTTTTTAAAGCAATTAAGAATTGCTCTTAAAAAAATTAAGAACATGGAAAAGTTACACTAGTTTCTTTTATTTCCAAAAACAGCAAAATCACAGACCATGAAAGGCCATACTTTAAATCTGATACACAGTAACAATTCCTGTGACCAAATCTCATTCCACATTAGTAGTCCTTATAAGTGTATTTAAGTAGCCTTTTGCATTTCTGAAACATGACACCTCATTAGCACTGATACACAGAAAGTGCTTTTATAGATGAGGCCAACAGTCAGGACATTGAACCACAATGCAAGGAAATACATTATTTTGGCAAAGGAAATTGGAGCCAACTCCATTTCTACTGGAAGGAACTACGAGATCTTTGATGTCCACATAACATGTGCATGACATTTATTTTTAAAGATCTAACCAGGAGACCACTCACAAATTACACAACTCTCAATTTGTTAGTCTGGGTGGTGGGAATGACTTGGGTAAAGGAATTCTTCCTGGGTAAAGGAATGACTTAACTTTGCTGGCATTTAAATAAGTTATTATATTAAGAAAAAAAAAATATTTTACATCTTATACTTAAGTTACTAAGTATATAAGGCCATCTTGCATAAACAATGCCTATGAAGAAGCGGCATATGTATTTTTAGTTATATTTGGCCACAAGAACGAAACAGTTAGAGACTAATTTAAACCTTATATGGAAAACAATTCTAGTTAAAAGAAATTAATACATCCTGTGCTAACAACTGTATCCAGGAAATTCTGGATGAGACCCTCAATTTTATATATTTAACTCATGGCACTGATATATAAATAACCGTCACTGTATTTATATTTGATTAGGAGCAAACAATTGTTACACTCCGACAGAAATTTCAGGGTTACTACATGTACTTTAAGTCTCACAGTCATTAAGGGTTTTTAAAAAAACAAAAGCTTCATGATACTCATAAACTCTATGAATTTAATCCCATCAGGTTCATGGGATTATACAGCATTTTGCTACGCTGTGCATCCTGCTCTTCCCCAAAACCTCTGGCGCAGCATGGAGTAATATCTACTCACAAGACATATAAGTCACCTCTTCAGAAAAACCAATTTAACTCCTCAGAACTTATTAAAAATACTGGAGCAGTACATCACAGAATCACAGAATATTCAAGGTTGGAAGGGACCTCTAGAGATCATCTAGTCCAACCTTCCCGCTCAAGCAGGCACACCTACAGCATGTGGCACAGGGTGGCATCCAGATGGGTTTTGAAGACCTCCAGAGTAGGAGACTCCACAACCCCCCTGGGCAGCCTGTTCCACTGCTCTGTCACCCTAACAGTAAAGAAGTTCCTCCTCATCTGGAGACGGAACTTCCTGTGCTCCAGCTTGTGGCCATTACCCCTCGTCCTATCGCTGGCCACCAGTGAAAACAGCCTGTCCCCTTCCTCTCTGCATTCTCCCTTCCTGAGCTTATACATGTTAATCATATCCCCTCTGAGCCTTCTCTTCTCCAGAGAAAACAGGCCCAGCTCACTCAGCCTCTCTTCATACGAGAGATGTTCCATTCCCTTAATCATCTTAGTTGCTCTTCTCTGGACCCTCTCGAGAAGCTCCACGTCCCTCTTATACTGGGGAGCCCAGAACTGCCCCCAATACTCCAGGTGCGGCCTCACCAGAATTGAGCAGAGGGGCAGGATTCCCTCCCTTGACCTGCTGGCAACATCCTCCTGATGCAGGCCAGGATCCCATTGGCCTTCTTGGCCACAAGGGCACTGCTGCCTCATGGTTAACTTGGTGTCAACCAGGACTCCCAGGTCCCTCTCCGTGGAGGTGCTTTCCAGCAGGTCGACCTCTAATCTGTACTGGTGCCTGGGGTTATTCCTCCCCAGGTGCAGGACCCTGCACTTGTCCTTGTACATAATTTTTTTCCTCATTGATGCAAAATTTTTCAACATAAACAGGGGAATATGATGGCTATTCCTCAAAATCCTTTGCTCAGCTCCAAACACTTATCATATCTATCTAAATATTAATTGGATATAGCTAACATTTAACAGTCAATATTTAATAGACGTTTATAAAGCTAAGTTACCTTTCATTAAGGGTAGTCTGTGAGTGGAAAGCACAACTGTGACTGCTGTGTTCCATGCTACAGGTCTCGTCACAGCACAATGATGGAATCAAGTGAACTGGTCCTAAAGAATAAAACTCAATTTAATTATGATAATAAATAATGTCTTAATTAAAATTATTAATAAAATTTACTAAAAGCTGGGCATAAATGTAGTTTCTCTGTACTCTTGAAGATGTATTATTTTACCAGTCACATTACAATATTGCAAGATATTCCTTATAGCAAAAAACCCCACATTTATTTCATTTATTACTTTAAAATGGACTTACTTTTAAAAGACAAGTCTTTAATCTGAGAATAATACAGATGGCAGTCATGATGATTTAAATATCTACTTTCTAATTTATTTGGCATTTAGGCATATAGGAAACACCACACTTGGAGGGCTAATGCAGCAGGCTGATATTTAAACCTGTGTTCTCATGTTAAATTATATATTGGTCAAAGTCACAAATGCATCTGTTCTGATATGCAAAATTGTTCTGGTTTTCAATGGGTTTTAGAGGTATTATTCCATTTTTAGATTGTCTGACAGATCATTCATATCAGTTTAAGTCTCAAAGGCAGGTCTAGCATTATTTTTATGAGAAAATAATATAATAGCTACATAAAATAAAATGCCTATATAAAAATAAAAGTCTAAAGAGGCTTTTATTTAAGGATCAATAAAAGGGTCAATTGAATGAAAACAGGGAAAACAACATAGCCAAACAGCTACTTAGAAATTCTGTGTCCTTCCTGAGAAAACCCTTTTTTAATGACATTCACAACCATTCTAATTAAAAGGACGAAGGCTAATTTTTGGTTAAAGCCACTGTCACAAGGTGAGACAGCTCTTCCCTCTGAGCTCGTGCTACTCCTGTCCTGTGAAGTCCCCCTGATGTCACCATTGTACGTACCACACGTGGCAGAGGAGCCTCTCTGGCACTGGCAGCACGGCTGGGGCTCGTACTCGCTTAGCCGTGGTCTGTCCAAGCACGACAGTTCAGAGCCGTTGTAGTGAATATCTTGTGATCTCAGAGACCCTTTGGACAAAAAAAAAAAATATATATTAGTAAACGACATTTTTTTTCTTGTTCGGTCTTGTATATTCACACAATGCATAAATGTCAGAGTGTACAGTATGTGCACAAGATTTTCAAATAGAAAGATCCTCTATGATGATGTGTTGCTTGACAGAAAGCAAACCACAGATTTTGTAGAAACCCTAGAACTGCTTCCTCTGCTCTTATCTTGATGAGGACTTGAAAGTTCTTACATTTTCTCAGTACTTGAAGCTTCGCAGAATTTGTTTGAACCTTCCTGCACTGAGCTTTCAGCCCTTGAAATTTTGTTTACGTTACCTTAAGGAGCTTTATACTAGCAGCAGACTTCATCTAATCTATATAATTGTAGGCCAAAACAAATTAGCTACTCAGTTTCATTAAGTGAAGGCTGAAGAAATTTAGTAAAAAAATCTTAAAACTTACATTGTAAAGCATCTCCTACGTTAGGCACAATTTTTGTTTGCACTGTAAGTAATGATAACAGCAATTTTTCCTTGTTGATATTATTCTTCTTTGACAGCCAGGATTTGTTAAATATTAACCAACATTTTTAAAAAAAGATTTCTAGATGACCAATAGGATGAACTAGATTGCTTTTCAGTTTTTTATTTTTTAATTTAAAACGAAGACCAGAAGTATTGTTTACTTAAAACAATACGTGAATTATATTGAGGAGGTGTTTTTTTTTTCACTTTACAACTGCAATTGGAGTAGATTGGATTAATGAAGATCTATCTCCTTTGACCACATTCATCATCTCATTGAGATAATCCACATTTTGCAATGAAATGCGAGGCTGGGATCCTCCGAGTTGGCATATCCACGTATGCATTGCAGTTCTGTGATGACATTCCAGCTTAGATCCCAAATGGTCCAAATATTACCTATCAGCAGCCTCTAAGAGTGTACGGTGCAGAATTCATGCAACTGGACTGCACATGGACATCTGCACAGAGGTTTCTCAATAGAAGCTGGAACATCCACATTGAGCCACTGCATGGATTTATAGTCTTAGACTTGTGCTAGTTTGCTCATATCAATGCTAAATCCCCTGAATGCTGTAGATACACTCATTCTCCATTTTAATTATTTATCTCCAAAAAGCTTTGCCAAACTAATACTGGTATATAATTATTACAAAGAAACAGTAATCGTTGGAAACTTACAGCTTGGTTTCTTCTCCATAAACTGCCTCTTGCAATATATAACACAAAGAATAAGAAGAGCTAAGAGCACTGTGGCAAGTGCACTGCAAATAACTGCAGCTAGAGCAGTGTCCCGAGGACTGGAAGCTGTTGATGGGATCTTGACAAGGTTTACTTTGGTGGAACCTGAAATAAAATTACATAGGGTGTAAAAGTCTTAGCAATTTATATTCACATAAATAGAATCTAGAAAGTATAATTAGGATCTTAGCATAGCAAAAAAATAAAGGATGTTCCAGTTACTAATGTATAAACATTAGTTGTATATCTATATTTATATATAGATATTTTTTCAGCAAATGTATTATGAAAAAGTCTTTTATCATTTCATTTCATTTCGTTTCATTTCATAAAAGTCTATAAAAAAAGGATCACTAAAGGAATGCTTAATGAGTGGAGATGCATGCAAGAACACTCTGACTGTCCATGAGGAATCAGATCTTCACCATGAAAACAAAGACCTCTCAGGTTTTAATTGATGGTTTCAACACTGAGCACATATCCCACTGCGGAGCTGGGTAAGCCATCCACAAGAGGGAGTCACAATTACACGAACCTCCATTCGTAAAGGCGCTCTCTAAGAACCAAGAGGCCCACAGTTGTTCAGATTCTATCAAAGGTACCATTTTGCTTTGTCTCTTGTGTCATGACACCATGGTAATTTTTCACGTGAAACCTTGGACTTCCACTGTTTTAACATACTTAAGTAGCAATGGTTTTTAATAGAAATAATGTCTCTAGCTTTGAAGAACATTCTTTCAAGTGTAAAATATATGAGCAGTATCAAAAATCTAACTGTATCTATTGAAGATAATTTAAATTATAAATACTGTTTTTAATTTAAGATAATTTTTTAATCCTGATACGTTTACACTGAATGAGATTCAATCTACATTAATGAGAAAAAGGACAAAAAATGGGTATTTCCATGGCAGCAAGTTTTTAAGAAAACCACAGACTACATCTTCTTAACTTATGAAAATAATTTAAATATGCCTCCTTCCCCCAGAATATCTTTGATTAAAACCTAAGAAATTATCTATGCTGTCATAACTTAATATTATCTGCTCTAATATTTCTATTTACCTTTGTTTTGTAGTACTATATTCTACTGTAAGATCAAAGCTGTAGAGTGCAAAGTTAGAGCATATTTTCTACATCATTGTAACTTGCCAAATGGGATTAGGTTATTAAAATATATCATCAAAACTCAAGTCAATATAGAAGCTAAAGTCTTCTACATGAACTGGAACTGCATTTTGAAACACTGTCTTCATACTATATCAGCATTTTCATTATTATGGCAGATGATCTATCTACTAGAATATTATTGTATTTTAGATAAGAATATAAATGCTTTTCCTGCTTCTAGTTCATGGCTAGAGGTACTTTTCCGTGTTACTTTCGGGAATTATTACCTCTGCTTCCCTTTATGTTCTTTCTTGATAACTATTGCTCATAGAGCTAAGTACTTTGACCTGTTTTCCAAATCTTCAAAGTTATTTGTTAAAAATAAACAAACAAACAAACACAGCCCACAACCAGCACTGCAACCTTTTTGCATCACTTGAAAGTCTCTGTTGGCAGCAGCACTACAATCTTTCACAGAGAAAACTTCTCACTCCGTTGCTAGCATTCTTGCAGCAGTAGTTCCAGGTTTTAACAGACTGTATCAGTTTCTGCCTGATCTGAAAAGTTCCAGGATATAATTCTGTTAAAAGCAGCAAAACTATTTAAAAAAAGCTCTCTACACAGCAACATTTGATAGCTTTTGCATGAGAATTAGGAAGTCTATTTTGCTGTCAGGTTGTCAGTTTTAGACACTAGCCTGATCTAGTCTTTAGAAGGTTAAGGACAGCACAGGCAGTAAACAAGTTGATAAAAATCACTAATGAAAGTAACTCATCATTTACTGGTCAGAATGTCTTCAAATACTTCCCATGTCAATACACCTACTGTGCCAGTGTACCTCTCTAGAACTAATGAATTTTTAGAACTTAAGTCTGTATAATGAGTAGAAAATTACTGTTAATTTTGAAAGCAAAAACAGAGGAAGTTCACCAAAGGCTGGACTATTTTACTTGTGTTTTTTTCATTTGCCCCTATATGCATCTATTTACAAATAAAACTACATACTATGCTTGATTCTCAGAAACTACAAATAACATTTATTTCTCATGGTGCTCATTAACAACAAACCCTCCAGAAACACAGCAATTTCTTTTTAAATATTCAGGGGAAAAATGAAATTATTTTAGACATTTAGCTATTTAAGATTTATTATATTTGGTTGAATTCCTTTTTACAACTTGAGAAAGCAGCCTTCTCTTCCTGAGAATGTCTACCACTCATTTTCACCTTCAAAGCCCTCTTTAGAAGAGCTGCTCTGAGCAGTCCATTGTGCTGCAGTTCTAATTACAATGATAGTGATCTTCCCTGCAGAGCAACACTGCAGAAGTGGATTGCCATTGTAATAGTGGCCCGTTGGGCATTACTGAACTCTGCCTTCTATGTTATTCAGATATATACCCATTTTCATAAAGTCTCGTCCTTTTCAGACTCACAGACCTAACGTCTGCATAAAGCAAGGATGTGTTAAACTTTAAACTGGCATTTACATCTATGGGTTTTAGGCACATGCTTACATTTAAATGTATAACTAAATGCTTTGTAAACTGGAAGTGATATGTTAAGAAAGGAGAGAGGAAGTACATGCTGTTTTATGATCCCTGAAAGAACCTTCATCTGCATACTAGGCATTTCACGATGCCTACATACTAGGCATTTCAAAAATAATGCAGCATAATAATGCAAAATAATGCAAACATTTTCTAAGTCTTAGTTCCAACATATTCTGGAACTGTGCTAAGTGCTAAAGAATTATTCAAAATATCAGGTTGCCTCTTGCAAAACTTTGAGATGTAAGTCTAAATGTACATTTTTTCCTTGGCTAAGCAATAGTACATTCTAATCTCAGTTTATGCAAAGGTGTGGTTCTTAAAAGCAAGTAAAGTTTTTGTTAATCCTAGATGGTTAAATAGGAATGATGCTGGAAGGACAGAACTTATGAATCCCCGCTGTATCACTATGAGGTTTGACAATAAACAGAATTGTTGAATTTTCAGCCAATTATACCAAAGAGAGAGTGGACAAAATGTAAAAAGACTTCCTTTATCATTTCCTTCAGGTTTATTTGCTCAGAATGTTGTCTTAGAACCATGACTGGTTACAGTCACTACTGGAATCAGTGTTACTAAAAAGTTTCAGATCTTTTTTACAGATCTACCACAGAAAAACAGAACTTGCAACATTTTAAACTACACTTGGGTTGTGATAATGTGGTAATATTGGACAAAGCCACCTGTTAAAGCGAGAACTGAAAACAGAATCCAAAAGTGTATCAAATATGCTTTAATTCCTGTTTACGGCTATTACTAGTGAAGAGAGAGGAAAGGAGCATTTGCCTATTATAAAAAGGTTCTTGCCCATTACCTTCATGCTTTCTTATAGGTTCAAGTCAATCTCAGCTTGACAAGAATAAGGGCACAAACATATCCTCAGGCCACAATAATTCAACAAGTTATTGCCTGTCAACTGAACTGCAGTAGCTATCTGTATGTGTGCATCCCTGGGAAATGCAAGGCAATGGGCCTTACCTTGAAACTCCTTCGTTTTGAAAGAACTTTGAAAGATATTTATGTTCACTTAAAACTGAAAAGGTGATACTTCTACCTAGTCCTTCCCAACATGCAATGAATTACATGTAATTGTGACATGTATCTAGAAAATATATGAATATATATAACACATGTATGTGTATACCTATAGAAAGTATGTGTTATATATACTCCTGAGGGTTAAGATCAAGGGAAAATAAGTTGACTTGAGTGTGTATGTGGGTACAAGGGAAAATAAGTTGCCTTGGGGAAGAAGATTGCTTCCCCTCTCCTTATCCTCCAAGGAAGAGGTAAGAAACCTTTATTAAACATTACTGCTGGAAACTGTAGTAAACACTGGAGAGAGAGAGAGAGTCTGTCACATCTGTGTAAGGACAGCCATTTGCGTGCATGGCCGCCATCCAAAAGTTCACTGTGTCAAACCACATTTTTCAAATGGGCTCCAAACTGCTGACTTTAAAGCGTTTCGTTTCCAAGTGCCCAACAAGTTTTTTTTTTTTTTTTTTTTTTTTTCTTCTCCTCATTGTTGCTTTTCTAATTCTTTTAGTAAATGTACTAGAGAACCCTTAGAGGAAAAAATAAGACTATTCAAGTATTTATCCTTTGTTCGGAAATCCTTACAAATGTGCTTATAAATTGAAAGCATTGGAATTCGATTTATGCATTTCCAAGCCCATTTCTCTTGCCCTGCATATTTTTACGGAACTCCAAATGTTGACATCCTTTCATGTTTAAAAGGGCCAAACAATTACACTGTGTTTCTGAATTTAAAATATGTAAGAAGTGCACAGTACTGGGTATACATAGCTATATATCTGTAAGGCATAATCAACTTCTGTTCATTTGAGATTTTAATTGTTGGCCCTATCATGTCATCTAAGCAGCCGTATGGGTACAAAAATATAATTGTTCCAAATAAAAAAAAACCCTTCGAACTCAGAGAAATATGTCACCATTTAAAAATACTAGTACATGAGAGTAAATACTCAAATCACTTGTGCAATCAAAATAACCTGAAAAAGATCCAAGGGCAAGAAAAAAAGAGAGAGGGATAAAAAGTAGAGTAGTGATGGAAGCAAAGGAGTTAGAGATGAAATCTCTTTCACTGCTGAACTACTTGGGTATTTTTTCCTCCTGAACTCAGTGTAATTTATGCATGATGATGGTATGTCTCTGCTCCATAAACTGAAAATACTCTGCAGGATCTGGTGCCACAAAAAATATGTTACTGCTAATACAGCTCTCTTGTTGTCAGCCATTTCTTATCTCTCTCTTACTTGTAGCAGCTCATTTTGCACCTCTAGCAGCTGAAGGTGTTTAATACCTATTTTGCAGAGAAAACAAGTTCTCAGTTTTCAGGAGTGTAAATGGCTATTCATACAGTGGAAAATATATGGGTTTATATAATTAAAGACTGTTTTCATATAATTAAAGACTGTTTCATAATAGTCTCAGCTGGGCTGAACTAGGAGTCTGAATTCAGGTTGAAGTTGCATAAACAACCTCACTGGTATTTTCTAACTTTTTAATGTTCAATTTTGCAACCTCAGCATTTTTAAAGACAACTTTTTGATGCAATATGAAATACATGAGATTCAATTTAAGTTTTCATAATTTCATAACAAATAATGATAACTTTTAAGGTTGCAGATTTATCACTACCATATTGTAATGAAATATGCTTTGATCTATGCAGTGCTTACTGACAAGAAAGATACCTACTGCATACCAGCATAGATATGAATCCTACAGAACAGATGAAAAAGCTGTAGCTTAGAAGTCAGAAATAATAGTTTATAAAATAAAACAGTTTTTAATTTACCCCTCAAAGCTTTGGGGGATAAAGTCATATAGAAGAGCTGCTGTGTACAAGATCCTTGCCTTCTTATTTTACCTAATCTGAGACATAACAGGTGTCCCCTTTTAACAGAAATTCATAGAAATTATTCCCAGAATACAAAGAACACACTCTCAGAGATGATATTTTCTTTGAAAGTGAAGCTTCATGGGTAAAATAACCTGTCTGGAGCAAACATCTGCATCTGAGTAAGTCATCGGAGCTTTCCTCATAGAGTGGAAATGAAATAGACTCTTTCAGAGTGTAATTCATCTGCTCTGTGTTAAACGCTTGATCGTTTCTCTCTACTGCATAGAAAGTGTGCCAGTTTACAGATGCAGGCATCAGAAATAACCAGCCAAGGAAGTCTGTCAAGTAAGGACTCGAGAGTTGTGCACAGCTTTGAATATTCTGACACCTTTCTCTGCATTTCTGTTCATCAACTGTATAATATACTATATCATTTTACATTATTGTGCTCCAATAAAACTAAATTCAATAACAACTGAGATATTCATAACAACTGCTTTACAGAGGAAGAATCACAGAAAGTAATTAGTAATTCAAATTCTGCATGGAACATGAAACAGTGTACAGTAAATAAGGCCACATAAGGAATTAAGGATTTTGCCTATCCTGTGCTTTAAATGAACAAAAGCCCAGTGGGAAATAGCATATGCAATACTGTATATTGTATATATATGACACATGAGAGTGTCTCTATGTATAACCTATATCAGAGAGAATATATGCAAAGGTACCTAAGGTAGCTAGTCTTAATCTTGGCATATTTTAAACTTTGGAGAGTTTAATTCAGTATCATTCGGTGTCAAATGTGCAGTTTTCATCTAACCTGATACTGGTAACTCGATAAAATATATGCTAACTTGAGAAGTCTAAAGGTTAGACATGAAGTCACAGCAGACACCTCAGGATCCTTTTATCAAGGCATAGACAGAAATAGGCATCTCCAGTGAAGTGATTTGTCTGAAAGCCTGAAAAACTACTTGGGATTAGATAAATTACCCAAACCTACTTTATCTGGCCTGCCTGAACTCCTGAAGTGTCTAATTATCTCCATTGATTATAAATGGGAGTTTGCTCAGACAACTTCAGTGCTAAGCATTGACTTTTATACGCTGAAGTTAGGGTGCATGAATTTCATCTAACGCACTTAAATGAAATATTATCAAAATTGGTGGAGGCAACCCTATATTTATGGGAGTTACCAATAGTATCCACCAACACAATGTAAAACAATAATAAAAAAAATGTTACCACACTTTGGCTAGCAGGATTTTATGCTCTCATTACAAACAATGACTGTTTGGACATTCTAGGTGCAAAACTCCCAGCAACCAGCACTTGTTTATATGGTAGGCACCCAAACACCCAAGGTGCTGTTGATATGGTATTAATGTAAGTGTTTCCACAGCATAAGCTGTGTCATTGTATAACATAAATTGAAACTAATCCTTTAAGCTCCCATATAGTTCAAAAGCACAGCATTAATACAGTGCAGCTAACCACACCTTTCTTAAATCGGAAAAAGTCAAGAAATACTAACAAAAATTTACTGCAAAGCTGTAGATACTACTTATATTTTCAAATTATTCCCAAACTCAACAAACTAAAATTTAACCAAAAAAATGTTTTCAGCTTTACTGCAATGTGTGCAACATTGCAATACTTTTGATCAACCTAAGGGCCAAGTTAAACAAGAACCTTGCAAATCCAGTCTCTACAATGAGCAGAAAATTACTTTAGCCACTGTGAGACTGGACTAAAGGGCTAGCCACATTAGTAAGTACACATAAGGAAAAAACCCCATACTTATTCAGTACAGGTCAACGATTACCCTTTCTCTGTAACTCAGGAATTTCAAGTTCACTTTAATCTAGTGTAATTGAGCTAACCAGCTTTTACATTAAAAAGTAATGATTAAGTTAAATTTCTTACAGACATTCTGTACCTAAAACAAACATTCAGTCTGCCCCTGGCAAAAAAGGATACTAATTATAGGATTGACTCATAAGATGAAAGGTTGCACAAGTCACTACTAGAAACAAAAGTATGGTAAACTGGTTTGAAAGAAAATACTGAAATTCTCATACTCTGCAGTTGAGAATTTCATTTTGTAGCTTCACTCAACAGTTTCAAGAAACAAACCCCCAAAACGCTTGCAAACTGCTTGTTCATATCTCATACGATCAAATTAGAGTTGTATACTGCAATAACAAATATCACAGGTTAATGTATAACATTAAAGAATTGCTTAGCCTAATAAAGGAATGGGCTCTCTCCAATGAAGAGATTTCATTGGAAAAAAAAAAAAAAAAAAAACAAGCAAAAGAAATCCAAAAAACAGAGAGATATTTTTCTCCTCTCTGCTTTTCTTACTTGTTTTTGATGCACATTGACTTTTGCTAAAACTCACAGAGCCTTTGCAGAGCCTAACCAGCACACCTACTCAATGATCTTAGTGTAACTGGTAGGACAAAGGGTAGTGAGAAGCAAAATAGAAAAATGCCCACTATTTGAAATTATAAGGCAGAAAAAATGAAATGGAAAGTCTAAGCCAGTTACTGTACTTCACATGAACAGATAAAGCAGAAGCAGGAGCAACTGGTTCAATAAAAACTTGACCATCTGTCAGAGAATCATTTAAATGCAGGTTCATCACTCAGTACAGTTTAAGCTTTACTTTAAAAGCACAAATGAAGTTCTTAACTCAATTTGAATGTATTTCCATTCAACTGAAGAACAGTGTTTTAGTGACACATTTTTACCAGCAAATTCAATCAGCAAGAATAGATAATGGATTTTTTCCTCTAGTAGGAGATTCAAATATTAGACTGGATTTTCTTATTTAACTATCACTTGGATGATAGAGGATGAGAGAAAATCAACAATGTCATTAAGAAGTTATCTTAGAACAATTGTGCTGTCTTAAGGCTATTGATTTGATATGGCATGAAACTAGGATGGTAAAAGGCAAAGTCCTACCCTGTTGAGTACTGTATCACCCAGACTATGTGCCCAGTGCTGGGAACCTACTTGTGAGGCAGGAACCAGAAAGCCCAAGAATCAAATATCCACTATCTCTTGGACAGACCAGGATGCAGAATGGTGGTCGTCGCTTCCAAATGGGCATCCATTAAAGCATCGTGTCTTGCACCTAGATTTCCTTTCCGTGGTAGCTGGAAAAAGCCAATGAACAGCTAATGCTACCTATACTAAGGATATAGGGATTGCTTTCAAAAGCATTTACTGTTGCCTTAGCTCTTTTAGCCTGGTGCCTTGAACTGGATGTTAAATTACTTGGAGAAATAAAATTTCAATGAGTAAAAAATTGTATGTAAATTAGAGGTGAAGTAGTAAGTACAGAATAAAGTGACCCTGCTGCTTATCATTATAAAAGTTCAAATGCAAACCCGAAAATTTCAAGCACTCATTAGAAGTGCTGACTTTAGATTTCGTTCAGTTCAAAGTTCACTCTTTAGATTCAAATGACAGAAAAAGATCATACAGTCAGACTGGTTGAGGTTGGAAAGGACCTCTAGAGAACATCTAGTCCAACCCCCCGCTCCAGCAGGGAAGATCTTTCATAACACAGCAGAAATGATTTACTGAGCGCTTCAGTTTTACAGTACTACTAGTAAGTGAAATGACAGTTTTGCAGAGCTGAGCTATACTGCAGATGAGCAGAAATTCTTCTGATTTAACCCATCTTCCCCTTTTCCATCGTAAAAAAAAGTGAACTGAGTGAAAGAAAATGTTCTAGGGATAAGAATAAACAAAAAACGAAGTTGTGATGTTTTCTAGATTTAAAAATACAATATCACATCAACATTATTAAACTAAATTTTGTTCCATGGAAATTTTATTATTCCAGTGAGTTCTAGTGCACTTTCCTTCTCTCTCTCTCTTTTTTTTTTTTTTTTGTTTCCCAATGGAGCAGTAGACAGAAACAAGAGAAATTATTATTTCCACCCACAGTTCCACTTACTAGCTATAATGCATATTTAGTGATGAAGAACTATACAACGAAGTACTGCTGTAGTCAGAGGCACAGAAACGAGAGGTACAAATAACACTAAATAGTGAAAATACGTTGGGAATGTGTATCACAAAAGGAAAAAAAAAGCTATTCTCTGATCTAGGCAAGAAGAAGGTTCTGGAAAGTTGAAAAACTATGAAGCAAATCTAAATTTCCTCTTCATAAAGTAATCCCCCAAAACTAACACAACACATCACAGTGGTTACGCCAGCAATACTACATGAAGGAAAAAATCTGCTCCCTCTTTGCTTGCAACATTTTAAGAAGGGAACTCAGGACATAAAAAAAGTTTAGAACAGGAAGAAAAGGGGCTGTTCGCTTTATGTTACACATGAACCTTTCCCCAGTGGGTCAGAAGCATCAGCTATCATCAAGAGCAAGAAAGTGAAAACATTTAGATTTTCTAGGCTAAGTCTCTTTGATCAATGATGAGTGAAAAGAATAAAAACGTCGCAAAACTTTACAAGACACGGGTAGTAATTCTCATGTCTCTGAAACACCTCGTCAAATTCGGTTCAGACTTCCTGAAGATAAGCTGCTCTACCATTAGGCCACATAAGGAAATTATCAGACGGACTGATTTCATACTTACAAAAGTGTTTCAGTAATGAGATGATGGAAAGCTACTGTCTCTGTAATAAAACGCACTGATATTTATAAGCTAGTGCTGCTATTAGCTCTACTTAGTTTTAGCTATCAGTCCTTAGGACTTCTCTGAAAGGTTTATACAACATTCCAGCTGCTTTCTATCACCGTCTCCATCTGTCTCCATGACAAAGGAGGAGAGACATTATGTTGTAATCCCAAACCAGGGAAAATACTGAAGTAAAAAGGACACACATACTGCAATGGAACTAAAAAAATCCCCGACTTTCCGCTGCCAGTTGCCTAATAAGCAAGAACATAATGCCTACCCCTAAAGGCTGCTTTACATTAGTAATATAAAGGCTACTGTTTAAAGCAACCAAACAAAAATTACAGGATACCTTGATAGCTAGCAAAACATTTATCTGGAGTCCGACAGCATTTAAACCCCAAATCTCTGTAAGCAGAAAAGAGAAAATGAGACTAGAATATGAAAATTCCTTTATGCAAACAGAGGAACTAGAGCGGAATTGAATGTCATCCAAGAACTACCCTCCCTCCAGTTAAAATGCTACAGAAAGGTTTAATAAAATAATGAAGAAAAATAAAATGAAGATGAAAAAGTGGGAATTTCCCTTTTTTACCAGTGGGAAAAAAGTATTTTCCAGAACACACATGTAGCCAGCAGTCTCCCTGCTCCTCCAACAAGATTACTTTTATCATTATTTGGTCACCCTAAAGTATTTCCTTACTGGCTGTAGTTTCTACCTACTACCTTTTTATCTCTAAGCTGGTGCCTGAGCTGGTGTCTGAGCTGAGCTGACTTTGCTGTGGAGATATATGCACTGTACGCCACAAACACCCATTACATTCTTACAAAAGTTTACAAAAAATCATAGATCCTAATCTTGTCAATACAGACACCTCGCATCAAAATTTAATGTATTTACTATATGTCTTTTGTCTGCAACAAGTAGTGATCTTTACTTTCATTCTTTACTAAGAGGAAAAAAAAAAGTTTGTTTTCTAGTTTGAAATTTGTATTAGTTAGTATTGTATTGTATTAGTTGAAAATTGTATTACTTAGAGATATTTTTTATATCCAAAACAATCATGAATTCAATACTAGAAAAAATGGCTCATCTGTTAGACTTTCAGACCCGAGTGCAGGTTTACTTCGAAAGCACAGAATGCTACACTTTTAAACAGCAGATATTTCCACCACTGTGACTTACTTAACAAAACCTTTCTGCTTCACTGAAGCAGAGAAGGTGTTTATTTCCTGGAACATGTAGGGGCTGGTTTCCCAAGCTTCCGTCAGAACATTATCCCTCCACCTTTCTGCCCCATGCTCCTTGTTTGATGCCATGGGGAGAAGCAGAGTCGTGGAGAAGGAAAAATGCCTTTGGTTGGACCTACCTGCTTCTTTAATATAACGGTGCAGGAAGCTGCAGAGGAAAAGGACAAGGCTGCTGCTACTTTGGTGGTGGGTTTGCTACGAAATCCTCAAGCATGTTTTTCTTTCCTCCCAAACCTCTGAACTTATTCAAATTTAGCTGTTTGTACGGTCAAATTCTAGAACAAATTGTCTACCGAAGACATCTAGTTTTGCTAAATTGGCCAAGAAAGGCCAATTAATGTGGAAGAACAAACTACATGGGAACTATATTTTAAACACAGCTTTAAAAATTTCGAAGTTAGGGCTCACCAGAAAGCCTATTTGGATGATAATGATGCAGATTTGGATCTGCATTTTTGGATTTGAAAAACTGAAAAACAAAATAATTGAAAAATATGACCGGAATTGTATCTCCTCACAAGAACAGCTGATATGACCAAAATGATAGATCCATTTTATTACTTACTTTAAATCTGTCATCTTATGATTGGAAAAAGGAGTATGGTTTGCTACCATACCATATTTTGTTCATTTGCTAAGGCAGACTAGTTGAAAACCTAACGCTTGCTCAAAGCAAGCAAAGATAATTTCTTCATTTGTGCCAGCACAAATGTTTGAGGGGCTAACAAATGCATTAAATTAAAAAAAAAAAAGCCCTACTTTTTTAATGTTATGTATATTTTTATATCAGTTAGATTCACAAACTAATTTATTGAGCAGTTTCATGAACAGTTTCAGCACAAGCAGCACAGCATTGCCCTACGTAGACAGGAAAGTGAGTGAGCTTTGCAAGGCAAAAATGTTGCTAAGAAAAAAAAAAAAAAAGTCATCAAACCACATCTAAGTTCTAAGTCTCTTAAGTCACTATTTCTCCACTGAGGAGGTACAAGTTTGGAACAGTCTGCACTACTTTCTACTTCAGAAATGCCATCTTTAATAGTGCTTAGAGCTGGAAGGAGTGATAACTTCTTTTCAGTTGAAACTGAAAGTCTTCGGTTCTCGTGCAAACAATGTCTTCAGTTTGGAAAGTGAACATAAATAGCCATTTTGCAGTTTGGAAACCAAGCTTTCTAATGTTTAGACACTGCATAAATATAAAGGACTGGTATTTATGGTTTATTTACTTGAACTCAGCATATTAAAATATAACTATATCACTGTGTACTTAATTTTTTAATATCCGAAAACACACATAAGTTATTGTCTCCCCTTTAAAGTTTACACAGAGGTGATAACACTTCTCTTGGCCTCTTTACTTGTTCATTATAGAATCCTTTCAACTTTGCCTTTAGCAATTCACAAACTCGTTTTTTTTTCCACAAGTAAATATTTAAGCCAGATCTGTTTTAAAATGTCTACAAAAAGAAAGAAGATAAAAGCAAGTATTTAGATTTATAGCTAACTGGGTAATAATCAACTGCTAGAGAGGACTTCATCCATGTCCCAGCTTTAACATGAACCTGCAGTCCAGGTAGGGGGCTGTGAACTTTTGTGCCCCTAAAGTAGTGTTCTTAGGCAAATAAAGACTTGCCATGCACCTCCCAAAACAATTCATTCTTTGAAACGGACATTTAAACTTTTCCTTTTCATCTGTAATACAAGAGTTTGCCAGGCTAATATTTGTCTTTCTATTTCACACTAGAAAGAAAAAGGCATAAAGGAGGTAGAGAATTAGATCTTGGCTCTCTGATCATTCAGAGCTTGCCCACACTCTCTGTGGTACTTCTTTAAACTTTTATTATGGTCATGGATGGATGTATGGAYGTATGTATGGCTAGCTCAAATATTAAGTTAATTAACATATTATTTACTAAAGAGCAAACATTTTAATCATTAGGTGGAAAAGGGTTGTTTTCATACACATCTCTTCTTCCACAAATAAACTTTTTTCCCTCCTACTTATTCTTAAATTTGAGAATATATGAGAATATAGAGAAACTTTCACAAACACAAATGTAAGTTGCTCTGAGGATGGCAGATAAACTTTCCTGAACAGAGACAACTTATGTTAGAGGCACTGCAGAAACAATATACARAACCCTAATGAGATTCTTCTGAAAACCACAGTGGCATTTTCTGTTTCATGGTAGGATTTAACTTAAGACTCTAATAGTTGAATCATGTGTAAATAAAGAACACTTTAATGATTTCAAACTTCTTTTTATTATTAAGTCTGTAAGAACTACAAGCACTCACCTGCCAGTTCTTATAATTTGCTACCAGAAATATGAAAAGCAAGTAACTGCTGGCATTTCTTCTGTTATTTAGTCGAAGGTTTTGTCAAAGCCATGAGAAAAAAAGATTCTCTAATTAAAATATGGATTTACCATTGCACTTTATGCCAAAGAAAATGCTCTTTTCTATGGTGAGTCTGTTGCCCATTTAAGTTAGTGTTAGTATGAGCTTCCTAACCTGTTTAATTTGGATTCAAGTTTAGACTCAATTAAAAATGCCAAAGTGCTATAAGCTAAACAGTGCAGGAAAATCCGGTCATCGTTCTTTCAAAATTTGAGATTCCTTGTGAACCTCCCTCTAGATGAAGCTACTGCATTTTCAATTTGACCTTTTACTTGAGGCTTTGATTTTGCCTGTTGTGGATACTGAGTGACTCTAAACGAACAACGGAAACGGGTGGACGAGGCACTAGCTGCAGTCAGAGGCGAGAGAAAGGAGAGGGAGGGCATGGTTATTATTCTTATCTGCTTAGATTACTCCAGAGAGCAGAATTCGTGTTTGAACAACATGCTTTCACACAAGAACACAGCAACCGGGAAGAAAGGGAAAGTTGCATTAAATTAATTTATGAGGTAGAGATCCTARATCAGAAACACACTGCTGCACATTTCATTTCAACAGTCAGTATTTTGTTTCTGTAGTCAAAAATATAATAAAAGTAAATAAAAGATGTAAATATTTAATTTAAACATTTAGGTAAATTAAAATAAGCATACAGATGAAATTGCTTGTTGAGGCTGAAATTCTGAAAATTCTGACTCAACTGCTTTCTGTAACTTCACTGAATTTGGAGTGAGTTGCTCCAGTAAATTAAGATCAACACTTCATTCTTAGCATCAAAACTTACAGAGTTTGTTACAAAGAATAGAGTTGCTCTAAATATCTTAACATATTAAATTGTTTACGCCACAGAACTAGTTGAAAAGTTTCCAGTTTACTTTCCAGATCTACACCATACCTGGGCAGCAGTTACTACTGAAAATACAGAACTTACTTGGTTTATTCTTTTTGTTATAGAAGTCTGACTTACTGCTTTTCAATCTTTAATAAAAATTAAATTATTCTGATTCATAGAGATGTAATGAAAAATCTCTCAAACCATAGAAAAAAATACACAGGAAGCCACRTTTATTATAACTTTTAAATATACCCTGTAAGAACCTGTTTTTCTCAGGTTAATTTCCCCACCCTCAACAAAAGTCACTAAAACTAGAACCGAAGTTGAATGAGGAAGTTAAGTTCATTTGAAAAATGACCATTCAGCATACAAAATGCTGTAGAATTGAATTTAATCAAAAATAATTTAAAATATGACTGGTTTTAATGCAAAAGTGCATATATTTGATTATAGTCTAATTATGCATAGTTCAAAAAGAAAGAATGTTCACAATAAACTGTGCTTTTATTAGTTAAGTAGCATGAAACATTTTAGACTCCGATTGGTTCATTTTACTATAAACATTTTTCCATCTGTTTGGAAGAGGGGAAAAAACCTCCCTAAAGCACAGCTTTCCAGCTACAGAGAGAGACAAACAAACCCTGTTACATAGGTTTTCCAAAACATCACATGGATTCAGTTTTACTTTTCATACTGTAAACCACACAGCAATAAAAGCAACAGGAACAATTTATTTATTTTACTTGATGAAAAATGTGACTGGACATAGACAATGAACAGTCTTGAAAAAAAGTGCAACAGGACTTCTGTTGAGGAACAAGAATGCTCTTTCCTCTTACCTTCTCACTGGCCAAAAAGGAAGAGAGGGACTGATTGCTCATTTCCATTTTAAGATATATAGCACTGCAAATATATTTATCTATATTGTTCTATCTCTCTCTGTAGCCTTATCATAGAAGTTGATTTTAAAGGCATCAACAAATAACATATTTTGGGTACCAGGAAGGAATTTATACTAACTGGAGCAAATCAACAGAGTCTGGTAAAACTAACTTTCTATTAGCATTAAAAGAAATTGGAAATTAAAATTAGTGAGAGGATCAGAATGGGTCTCAAGACCTCTTAATCATGTGATACGACAAAGGGTATTTTACCTGGAAGTGACCAATCATATAAGGCAACTTTTTCATGACAGTGTTGAAATGCATTAAGAAAATAATTTACTAACAAGAAAATGAGCCTTTAAAAGCCTCATTCAATTATGTGAATGTCATTTTTTGCCAATTTGTGGAGTTAAAACAGAAAGCTTAACTAGAAAAGTTAATCCCTTTTCAATGGAAAGTAAAGAGCACTTACAGTGAGGTTCATAGGGAGGAGGCGGATCACCACAAGGAACACACTCCATGTCTTGGAAGCCTCCAAGCTTTGTTTTCCTATAAAATCTAGGAGATAAGAAAATAATTTGTAATGACAAAGCTGTCACATACACAATGTATGAAAAAGCATGGTGAATTTATATTATGCAAGCTTATTTGCATGTCAAACAGTGCTGGAATAAATATAATACAAAGTAATTATCAACCTTGTCAGTACATACTACACCAGMTGTTAACAAGATCTGGTTAAAATACCCAAGACATCCTCCTGCTCGCAGAAGAAAAATGACTCATCAAATGGTTAACTCCTTTAATCACAGAGAGAACACAGAAAGTAATGACTTAAACATGCTGCATGACAAAAAACTTCAGCTTCTCTGCTCTGCTTTGTAGTAGAAGAGCAAAAATGGATAAATGGAGCAATGTTTTAACAATCCAACAAGCTCTCTCCAGTTCTTTCTTCTCCAACAACCTTCCCAACAACCCCCAAAACTACACCATGCATGGACTGCAAATGGGAATTAACAAAATCATCTTGTAAGCCTTGTTCCATGTTATCCAATACCTTGCTACTTAAATGTGAAATGCATATATTTTGGATAGAGAATATTTCAAACCATGAAAAAAAATGGAGATCACAAGTATTTACCCTCAATTCATTTTTTATTCTTGTTTCTTTTTCCCTTCCTCTCCCTTCACTCAAAATATGATTTAAGCCACGAGAAGAAAGTTTTCTCCTTGTTGACAGTCAGATAAGCCCTGCAACACTAGCTTATTAATAAGCAATAATAACATAAATCAATCAATCAAGCTGTATCAAATGAGGCTGTAATACCTAACCCCTGAGACTTCATCTTATTGAATTATGACCAATAGTTTTAGAGGAAAAGATCTCACTTTTGGTTTGAGAAGAATTTATAGGAGCTTAAAAGTGTTCAGAAAATTTACAACTTTTACTAACACAAAAATTTCAAGGAAAGGTTTGCATGAGCTTTTAAGGATCTCTGAAAGATACAGCTTTAAAGCACAAAGATCATCACAATTGCAACAAATCTTGTACCCCACTTCTGCCAGAGAAACTATCAACTCACAGCTCCAAAAGCAAAGCGTCAGAAATGGCTTTTAATGAATCTCTGGGAAGATATTGACATTGTGCTTAACTTCCACTGTTATAAAGAATAGTCTCTCGTGGATCTTACAATCTCACACTAGAGATGGAGAAGATCATATAACAACAGAGGACTGGGATGGCAGGACGACCAGTTAAACACAGGAATCAATTTACAGGAGTTTCAGTGTGTTGTGATACTGTTATAACTTGTTCTAAAACATTTCCTTCATATCCAGGACCATGGATCTCTACCAATCTCTACCAATCTACCAACTACGTGAGAGAAACTCAGAAGCATAAACCACAGCCATTACTCCTTACCTAAAAGCATATGTAAATGAGAATTATCCAAGATAGGCATTGCCCTAAAGAAGTGGGAGAAGAGCAAGCAAATGCTGTGACCACTTGTCAGGAAGGCAATTGTATGTTTCCAAATATATTTTAGTACCAAGYACTGAGTATAGTAAAAGAAATCTGTACATCAGAAGTCATAGGTCATAGAATCTGCCCACTGGAAAGACAAGCCAGATTTTAACTTTATGCATTGAATACTTTCCTCAAGTTGTAGGTAGTCAAGTTGGCATGTGCATAAATCTGTGGAGGATCAAAGCTTGAATGATAATATTCGGAGTTGCTATTTGGTTATCTGTAGTTAAAACTCACTCTAGACTTTGCCTCAAGCTATATTACAGTAAAGAAGAAAACAGACATAAACAAGGTCTGTGAGTAATTATAACTTCAGCACAARTCACTGAACTCACCAAGACTCCAGCTAGCTTCAGGGTGATCAAATTATAAAAGTGTAACTCAGACACTCACTAGCATTGCCTGCGATTCCTTCATTTTCCTCACCCAACACTGAATTATACCTAATGCAGACAATGATGTAATTAATGGATGCTCTATGGATGCATCCAGCATTCAAGAGATACTCAGCGAAGTTTTACTTCCCCTTTTGGGCAAGACTTTCAAAGAGGTCTCTTGTCAAATGAAGCTGCAGTCCTATAGGAGTGAGTGGAAAGAGCATCTCTTTACTGGAGCCATTTTCCTGTCTGTTCATAAGATTCTGTGTCCCTGTCCCCTTCCTAGTGATGATCCATTTAAGTTCAAGTGAAACTGGAGGGAAACTCTCTCTTCCTTTCCCAGGAAAAGAAAATTGACTGTTTATTTATGAAGGTTGTGAGAATGAACAGCAAGAGTATGAACTTCTTGTGAGGACAAGAAAAAAATCTTTTTTCCCCCTCTCTTATTTATATTAACCACTTTGGATATTAAAATGCACTGTGAAAGGCGTCGATTTGATTACAGAATTTGTTTGACTAAAATAAGCTTCAAATTTGTGCAACTCATTCAAGCAAAGAATATAGTATGCAACTTAGTTTTGCATTACTCAAACTTTCAACATTGCAAACGATGATTACACCCACTTTAAGTTTTTCATATATGAAAAACACATAAATGTATTTCACTGTGATAATGAAAATGTTAAATATTAGGCTGGGCAAGGGAAGCTAAGCCAAAAGTTCAAAAATATGCGGACATTAGTATTTTCATGAAAATACTACTTAAAATGGTCTGGGAAAACAAAAGCAAGAAGTTGAGTTGAAATTTATTTGCAATTTAGAAATATCCAATTAGGTGTTTGATTCTTTATAACGATTAAGTAATTCACCAGTAATATTTGATATTTTAAAATTATTTACTCAGGGATTGTATAAACAATGCTATCATAGGTCAGGTAATTAAGCAAACAATATTTTTATAAATGAGATAACTAAGAGAACCTGCACTCAAGTCACACAGTAGATGACTGGCAAAGCCAGTATTAAAACATAGGATCCTCAAACATACTCTTAATGACCCAGTCATTTATCTGGAAAATGCTACCATGTAAATGTTAATGCAAACCAGTTTGGGATTTGATCTCCAAATTTCACCTTGAGAAATGGACTTACCCTGGTAAACAGTCTCCACACAGGGCATTGCTCGTGGCAGAACAGTTGGCCTTCTGAAAGCGGTTGACGAGGGCACAATCCAGACAGGGTTTGCACTTCTGAAAGCCCCAGTCTTCTTTGAATCTGTTTGACCTGCATGTCATGCACTGTGCATCCTCCCCATATCCGAAGCCGCATTCCTGGAGGGATTAACAAGCAAGAGCAAACCATTCAAACACTGAAAGCGTGAAGAGGGAGAGAATGCTGGGATAAAATGAAGACCTAGTGTAATTATCACGGAGAGTAGTTCTTTCTAGAGACAAAAGCCAGCCTTTCAGCAAGTTCAAATGTGTCTTCCACTGCTAATAATCTCCCTTACTTCTATAAGTAATACTTAGTCATCCACTTTATTCGAGAAACCACTGTGTATTTGAATGATAAAGGGCTTCAAGGACTCCCACAGTTTCATTATTACTAGCTTATGGTAGAATTATTGAGCTGTCTGTTTTTTAATTAGGCCAGTCATGTGAAAGTGCAGAAAGTGGGACAAGTGCAGCATAAAGGCACTTACTCGGTTACAAAAGCAGCAAAGGAGCACTTTGATATTTAGGTTCATAGCTAAGGTGAACAAAGTTAATTGCCGAGCAGCAAGTTAATTTGCTGATCTTCAAAGGSTGCGACTCTCTGTTACCAAATAAAACAGAGCCGGGTAATGACCATCAGCAAGGCATGAAATACTGCTTAACCCCTGAAAATTTTAGGGCTGGAGTTAGCTGTGTTTCTAAGAGTTTAAGACCTGCTGGAAATGCTTAACAGCTCAGTGGATCACAGGGTTATTTTCACGTTATACCACAGTGTTATATTTTACTATACAAGAAATATTGCTAGAGCTGCTTATTTATCCCAAATGTACTTGTTTAAAGAAATTCTTTCCATTCCTTTGCCAAGGGACACTTAACAGAACCCAGAGGCAGGAAACACATTCAGRGACTGAATTCTATAGACCGACTATAAAGAAACATCAATTTTCTGATTTTTTTCCCCCCTGTAGTGCTAATTTCTTTTCCTCACCTGAAAATCCTAYGTTTTTCTTCTGCATTCTGAAGTCAGACTCATTACATTACCAACACACCACATAACAGCAAAAGGAATACCACAAATTAGTGCAGAGAATTTGACAGGAAGGGAGTAAGTAGGAAAGAGAGACACGTTGGGATCCACTCTCCCAGCATGTAGCCCTAGTGGAAGTACAGGGCACCTTCCCAAAAGGCAAAACTGCAAGAAGCTTTGGACTTTACAAATGGATATGGGGCTTAAGTTTTTCTGGGAATACATCCATGAAACAAGATCCAAGCTGGCCAATTAGTTTCTTAGTGCCTCATATTTGCAATGAGTTGATGAAGTTCCTAAAATAAACAGCTCCTTAAGCTGCATTTTACTGGTCATTAAAAGTTTCCCATTTTTCTCTATGTGAAAAATATCTTTGCTGTTCTTTGGAGGAGAAAACGTACTCAAATATACACACAATGAGCAATTCTAGGCAACTACAAATACACATTAAAAATATTCCTCTTTCTCCATCTCAAAGCACATGAACTTATTCCTTACATATAGAAAGATTCTAGAAAGATTTTTTTTTAATAAAAATGTAGTTTCTTCCTATTGACTATTGTTCAGACTAAGGAATAAACGGAAAATTCATCGTGGTTAGTAACCAAAAATATTACAGTCTCATATATTCTAAAGATGGCCGCTCCTTATACTGCCTGTGTTAAAAGTGGCAGACAAATGTGCACTAAAAAAATAAAAACAATGAATTCTTTATTGATATCAGCCACAGGATGTTTTCTATCAATTTACTCCAAAACTACCTGTTTCCTACAGGAATCAAATGTCCAAACCAAGGAAGATTCTAGCAATTCTCTTTTATGCTGTCCACAATATCTTATTCGGATCAGTTTTACAGTCAATCACATTGATGAAACTGCAAGCACATATACYAAATTATATGATTACCCCTTAAAATAGGAATGAGGCTAACTTCAGTAATGAAATTTTGCTTTTCCTACGTTTAAATGATCTTTTTCACTAACTTTAGTTACTCCCCGATACATTCTTGCTAAACAACTACTCCATACTTTGTATTTAGATCCTTCWAATAGTAGTAGTGCTCTAAGGGATTATACTATATAGCTCAGCCAAATTATATATACATGCGGATCTTTAGATAAATCACTCAAAATCAGTCCCTCCCAAATCCTATGAAATTTCCCAGCATGAGCCTTAAATTGACTTAATTATAACTTTCCCTCTCCAGACAACCTTTGAAGTTTGCAATTAAAAACAAGCAAATACAACGAAACAGAGTTAGAATTAGATGTCTTTAACTCATTGACCCAAACTGCCCAAGCTTCAGCAAGTTGTTTCCAGCTCTATCAGCTGTGCTATGCTATGGCTGTATATAGGGCCACAGCTCASTGGCATTTTGCAACATGGGATGGTTATTACTATAAACCAGTGCTGAAAATGGTGGGTACAATAAAAAGAAGACTTCTATCCAAGGATTTCACAGGCTACAGTGTTTCCAAAGATGGTTTCTAATTCTTTGCCAGAAATTTTGCAGAAATAATCCACAGCAGCTGTAAAATGGGCTTTTCTATGTTCACATAATATTTGACATTGTTGACTGCCTGGCACATATACAAATACGTATTTAAGCTTGTAAGCCAGGCAGAACTTCACGTAGGTCTATACTCGGATCCAATGCATTCCCAAAATTGAAGGATATGATTTAGATGATGGAATCAAACCCTTTGAAAACTTAGACTTTATAAATTCCTCAGTCCATCAAAGATATAAACAATTGACTGTTCATCTTCCATTAATACTGGTACAAATCGGATGTGCACCACGTTGCTTAGTGCTCCACAAACAACAACAGAGCTGTCAAATTATTTGGCTGATGAATACCGAATATTTCCCAGTTCTCTTCATCTTCCCTCTCTCTCCACCCACRTTCTGAGAAGAGGGCCCATATCTTTCGGTAGATCATTTTAGGAAAGCAAAAGAGAGAAATAATTCTTGTATCTCCATTATGTGAGTTTCTAGCATATTTTTGTGTAAAAAGAGAGGAAAAAAAAGGAAAAGTATGTAGCATATTTATTTCTCCTATTGCAGAGCATGCTATGAAGAACACTTAGTCCATTTTTTCCCTTTCTGTTTCCCATTTTCAGAGCTACCATGGAAGTAAGCATGTTAAAATGAGGGCAAATTTATCCCATTCATACAGAGACCCAACTTAAAAAAAAAAAAAACTAAAAAAAACCTTATTTAAGAAAAAGCATTAAAATTCATTAAAAATGCAAATGTACTTCTACTTGGTGGATATTTATTCAGCTTTCGCTATTGCGTACAGTGATATTTCATTATAGGCAGCATAATTATCCCCAGAAACACTCTTTTTCACTAAGGTAGCAAATGAGTGATGGTTGGACAAGGTCACCTAGGAATCCATAGCAAACTAAGTAACTAAGCTCACAATTCAGCAAAAAATATTAAAAAGACATGCAATAATAAAAATGCATTTTAAAGTGCTACATTGACAGTTTTAAACATTTTCTTTCAGTATATGCTATGCAAATACTGATCCACACAAAAGAACTGGAAGGAAAGGTGACTATAAAGGGTAATGTAGTGTTATGGTTTATCCCTAAAAGTTGAATGCAGCATAGAAAGTAAACGAACAGTAAACAAAAGCAAATTATATTTTAAGTAATATTTCAGTTAAAACAACCTCCAACTTAATTTTTAAAAAATGTTTTAAGGCATTATTTAGATTGTAGTCTGTAAGGACATTTAAGAGATTGTTTTGAGCTCAACTGATTACACAACTTATGTAAATCCCAGACCATAGAGCACTGGGAAGTTCCACTTAGGTCATCATGATTACAAGAATATTTGAACAGTCTCAAGATAAAGTAGCCTCATGTGTGATCTTCTGACAAAATCTAAACACACAGAAGTTTTGAGTTGCAGTCCAAGCTTCATGAGGGCACGAGTTATATACTGTGTTTTCATATATAAGTTAAAATAAAACAAGACCCAAGAGAGCTTGAGAAAGCTGTAGAGCAAACGATGGTGAATGGACTGGAAGGACTTGAGCCTACAACCTCTATAAGGGAAGCTTTTCAGCGAATGGTGGTGCCTTTGTTCAACCCAAGCTACCCTACTTTATTTTCGACTCTTMATAGTGATACATATACACATCTGAATAATAAAGTTAAATTTATACAGAAACACCTTATTGATAAGATAAACAGCGTTCTTATCATCCAAGCCACACTAACAGCTACTCAGGCACAGGAAATTTAAAGCTGTTTAAAGAATGGAATATATTTAAATACTTGCTTAACTGTAACATTATCAAGTTGATATTGTTATAAGTTAAACATCATTATCATGTCTAAGAAATAAAAAAGCTATACAGATGTCTTTAAATGAAAAAATGGAAGCAAAAAAGCAGTAAGAGAAGCAAATATGRTGCTTTCATTCCCTTCTCTGCCAATTCCAAGTTGTTGGTAAAATTGCAAAAATTTTATATGATTTAAATATCATAAAATACTGCATTAAAATAAAAAAAAAGTTGAAGTGCTATTATTAAAAGATTTCTAGTGATGGTGGGAATCTGAAGGAAGAAGTTAGTGGGTACTGCTTTTATTTAAGGAACAAAGAATTACTGAAAAAACATCCCTGAAGAGGCTCCTATTGCATTTGGATAGAAATAGCTGAGAAGAACAGYCTGGCTGTAACAAAACTTATCTCAATAAAAGCTTAGATCAGGAACCAGTTACATGAAATGTGTTATTTTTTCCACTTCTTCCATGCTACAAAGTATGTCTGAAGTTGCTTATCTAACGGGAAGGTCAATCCAACAGATTAAGCACTAGTTTTCAACAAAATTTGAATACTCTGTTCCACCAAAAGCTTCCTGCATTACCATGGGCAAGCTGCTATCTGTGCATTCTGTGAATCAATTGAGAAAAAGTAACAGCATTTCTCCGATTTACAAAGGTACTATGAGCTGCTTATRTTCTATTAGCAACATAGGTCATATAAATAACTCAGGTCGGTAGTCATAAAAATACAAGTGTGTGTGTATGGATTTATATATATATTGTATGGATTTATAAATATATATATATGTATAAATACCTGGCTTAGACTCAGAAAATGTATAGTTAAAAAAAAAAAAAAAGCACAAAAACAAAAAGAAAACCAGATTTTTCTCTGCACTAAGCACATCTTACAAAAAGAATATCAGATTAGACCAGATTTTGTAGTACTGTTTAAAAAGGTTGATCCTATGAAAGGCACTTTGGTATTGAACCAGCTTTGCCCCAGAAAACCACCTCAGTGTAAGTTCTCATTGAAGAGCGCAGTGACAGGGCAGAAGGCAGCGGCGGTCCTGCGCAGAGGGCCCTTGGCCCTGCACACTTGCTCACCCTGCTGAAGCAGGTCTGGGGTGTTTTGGGCACCTGGTGATCTAGTAACAGGCTGGGCTGTCACACACAGCCTGACTTGACCAGATTTCACAGAATCACAGACTGGTTGAGGTTGGAGGGGACCTCTAGAGATCACCCAGTGCAACCCCCTGCTCCAGCAGGGACACCCAGAGCACGGGGCACAGGGTGGCAGCCAGGCGGCTTTGGAAGATCTCCAGAGAAGGAGACTCCATATGAATAGGATTAAATTTGTTACAATTTTTTTGAAAGATTTGAGATACCAACATGAACATATCTTATGCATTGGTTCTTTGCATGAAGCATTGCTACGTGGCCCAGTAGCTAAGTTTTTTGTATCTAACAATAATATAGGCTGAGTTGTTTTGTTACTAACCTAAGAAGAAACCTAGCCAGTCAACTGCTTAAAATAAACACTTTTAAAGCAAAAAAGGCAACATTGTATTTTACTATATTGTTAATCCTATGCTCACACATTCAGCAGTGTATCTATCCAGTTTCACCTATAACATGTTACATGAGTGCTCAACATTTAAAAAGAAAATTGATTATTTGTGATAATTAACAGGAAGCTTATTAAACTATACTTTAATTACACCACCACTTTCTCATATATTAAAAGAATGTGTTGAAAATGGCATCATGTATATCATTAAATTGTTTTTCCTTCACTTTCTGACCTTTGACTTAACATATTTTGTTCCTTCAAGCTGTAATTCATCAAGGCTACCTCTTCAATTGCATTTCATTAACAACTACAGTATTACATCCTTAACTAAGGCTCACAGGAAAACATACTTCTGTTTATAAAGGACTTGATGCTTTCACTCACATTCAGGTTTGAGCAAAGTCTATTCAAGGATCTTGGTTCTAACGCAGTGGCAAAAAAAAAAAAAATATTAGAAAGCATAATGATGACCGGATGCAGTAACACCTTAAACGTTCAGATTGGATTATTCATTCCAACCTAAGAAACAGGATGATTATCAAATGCTAAAGATAAAAATCATTAAGCTAAAAACATAACTTGAATAGCATACTACTGCAAATTGTGACCTTGCAATTTTATTTTAGCATTTTTCACTAAATTGAAAGTGAATTATAAATAATTACTGAAGAGATTTGTTTTTGTGCTTTTCTTTTTAGTTTGCCAACGAGATGAGTATGTTAYAGCAATGTAGAGTATTGCTTCAGTAGGATCACTGTAATAATGTGCCATACTTATAAATGCTTCCATAAAACATATCCTCCCATATCTCTCATTGTTCAAATTAAACATCAAACTGAAGAAAAAAAACAAAACAAGAAAACAAACCACTCCCACACATCATAYTATTAGCCTCCTTAAAATCTCTGCTTCATTAGCCTTGTTAGAGGACTAGTCTCTAACCAATCCTACCTAACAAAAACAATCCCTAGTAAAGGGCAACAATATTTTTTGGTAATGTACTAACAACTAGCAGCAGAGGGTAGAAGCAAAGGAAAAATATGCCATGTTGTTTCATGAAACTGCCACCCTCTGCTAATTCTTACATTTAAGCACTTCTTTACGGAAAACTCTTCAAACGACCCACAAACCACAATGCTTCTCTTGTACTTTTTYAAGAGCTGAATATAGTAAGAAATAAAAAGCCACAAAGTTGAAAGCTTCTTCTGTTGTTTAAACATACACATTCACAGACTTTTCACTGTTTCATGTTAAAAAAAAAATTAAGTTTCCATAATACCCCTTAGATCTATAATAACATGCTTGCCTACACAAACAACCTTGAAAATTAAATTTCATTCCATGCAAATCATACACTAAATGTTGCCTTTATCATCCTTCAGATGTCATCAATGAAACTAGAGAATAGGCTACGGTCTTCTGCACCCAAACGGAACAGGCATTGAGCACTGCAACTACTTCTTTCTTGCTTTATGATCCTACCTATCATAATCATTATATACTTACCTTTGACAGTTCCATTCCAGGTCCACACTGTTTGCAGAGGACACAATTCCCAGCATGGTCCTTAAATTCTTGCTCTCTGCAGTCTCCAGTCTCACCAATTACCCTACTTAACTTCAGGAAATAAATAAATAAAGTAAAATACATTTTATGTAAACTTTGAGCAAGCGTATCTTCTCTAAATCAGATCTTTAAATTCATGCTKTTTCTTAAAAAGACTATAAATTAAATGACTATAGGCTTCCATCACAGAAATGGCTCTCCACTATTGCTGCTAATTACTACTTTGCCTAATATTTTTTTCAGAAAGACCAAAGTCTTTCTGATAGCTAAGAAGACTTAATTACCTTTAGTCCTAGGACTTGTCTCTGCAAGTCAGTGTTTAAGTACACTTAGGAGGCAATATAATTGTGTACTATGCTTTGTTAAGTGGATAAACCCAAAACTTCAAACTATGTATACCTTGCCTTACCTATGTATACCTAACGGATGGTCACTGTTTAGTGCACAGGAACCCTGCCATCTCCATAGCACTCTATTCATTTATATTTTCTGTCYCCAAAAGATATGAAGAGCCCCATGAAATAGATTCCTTTTAACTGCTGCTATTTTTAATAATTTGGTCAAAGTCACTGTTAAATTGATAAAATGCATACATAATAGTCTGTGCAAATGAGCTTAAGACTTTGACTATTACCAGCAAACTACAAAAAAAAGGACAATGCTCCTGTGTCAAACAAAAGGACTTTTCAACATACATTTTGAAGAAAAATGTTAATTATTTACTTACTGAATATGCTAGTAAAATAATAACCATCTTCAATTTATCTTCTCCAAGTAATCCTTTGGTGTCCATTTCTTCCAATTAAACTTTTCTCCCTTCAGAAGAATTAGAATACAAAAAGAAAAAAAAAACCCTATTTATAGGTCATAATGGTTTATATCTTAACAAAGTCATATATCCACTGTACTTTATATATTCCAGCACATCAAAACATGTTTTTAATGCCATTAAAATACTTCAGGTATATGCTCGCTATGTAGCCTCCAGGAATTTATTTCAGAAATTTTGTCCTTTTTTAGGAGGCAAGGCTAAAAAGACTAAGTTTCTATAGTTTTATTTTCCATCAAAGAATTTTTAATAAACTCCATTCCCAAGATGATACTGCTACCAGCCTATATAGGAGAATCTCAACATTTGTACATGCAGCATTTTCTGACACTCAGTGTTGAAGTCTAATGTTCCTTGCTTGCTTGTTAGATGCCACCTAACACAAAAATAATAGACCCACTACAGGCAACGCGTCAGTTTGCAGCTTTACTCTAAGTCTACTGAAATYAGCACTAGTCCTACAAGGAGGTTTTGGTCAGGTTTTATGTGAAGGCAAGTTGTCAATTTGGCAATTTCCTCAAATATGCAGCTTACCAGCCAAAACTCAGGAGCTGACCACATGGATGCTCCTTCTGTGTCACRTTGTGGAGCAGGATAGGATGTACCTAGTGGCTCAGGTAAGTTTTTTATTGTTCCACAAGAAACTTGGAGCAGTCACAAGAGCTGTTTCACTGCCTTAGCTCAGGCATTTTAACTTCTTAAGGCGTGCTAACATGATTGCTAGGATCAGGTAGGCAATCATAGGCTGTTCAATACTGAAGACGCTTTAAACAGCACAATCAAATTCTGTCCTGCCTCAGAAATTTTCACCATTCTCAGAAAAGGGAGGAAAAAAAAGTCCTTAAAGCCTTGCTTGGAATGTTAAAAAAAYAAATGATGAAGCAAACTCAAAGGGAAACAATTTGAATCTGTCACGGAATGGAAGAGCTAACTTGGAATTACATTTTTTAGATTAGCAAAAGCATAGTCATCATTAAAAATGCTATGCTCGGCCAACAAAACTTCTCCTCTGTTGAGCTTCCTCTGATTTATCGGAGCCTTAATGTTTATTTTTTTCTCATTCTTTGGTTTTGTAAGTTATCTGGCAATACAAGTGTAACTTTCTGTACAGCAACAAGAACAAATTAAGTAAATCCAGCTTACATAAAGGSCTATTTTGATTACAAGAGAGCAAGAATTTGATCCTAATTTGCCTACATTATAGGACCATTTCTTTCAGCTACATGATGTGAAAAATAATGTTTAGACCATTTTTAGCTTAATTCAGAGCTTCAGTACTTGATGTTCAATCAGAACAACTTAAAAGTGAAGATTAACCATTTATATTATTTAGGAGTAGAAGAGATCAACAAAAGTTTAAAAAATGATTAAGGACAGCTGCACAATATTTTACAATAAGAAGCAAAAGAAAGCATGGTAAACTATAAAAATATAATAATCAAAAAGGGCAGAAATTGTAATTAAAATATGAATTTCAGTTTTTTTTGCAAGGACACTCTAGGTAATGAGTTCTAATTGATAAGAACTACACAAGCAGCACTATTGGTAGCTTTTCAGACATATTACTCTTCAAAGAGTAAAAATAGCTAGCTAAAATCTGCTCCCCGCCAACAAAAATACCAAAAAAAAAAGTTTTTAAGAAAAGTTTCCAAGAAAAGAAATGCTAATTTTGTATAGTTATTTCTTAGTTAATGATAGTAATTGCCAATGAAATCAGGTTATATGCATGTCCAGACAGACAATAGGAGAGATACTTCTAGTAATACAAAATATTCCTAGCCATACAAGCACACACAGATATAGAGAGGATACATTTTCAAAGCTAAGGAATAAACAGAAAAATGTGAACTCAGAAATCTCAAAGAATTTTGGATGATCTAAATGGAACAGTTTGATGTAAAAAGTGCTATAAAACAAACTGAAATTGGAAAAGGAGTATCAACATACTTCAAAAGTTAGTAACCCCACAGAGTTGGTATGAGATGCTCCAGGGCTACTGCAACAGGGAAAATTAAAAACACCTTGGAAGAAAACAGTTCTAGCTATAGCATAGATCAAACAGTGGACAGAAATAGTAAGACTACTTTTAAAGAAATACAAGTGTTTAATGAAGAGTCTGTGAGCTATGTTTAGAAATAACAAGATGGGAAAAGCACACCATATAAAGATAAGGTATCCTTTGCCCGATTAGTGAGGATCTGCTAAGTTTGGTTAGGTTAGACCTAAAGCAAACYGTAGACTTTGCACCTCACTAACCTTGAGGAGGAGTGGGAAAGGCTGAAGCCTGCTGTTATTCATTTTTTTTTAACATTTAGAAATGCTACAGAGATTCAAGTATGATGAGGTTTTAAAATATTTTAAAATGACAACTGAAGAATAGAAATGTAATAAATATCTTTTGGCACAATATTATGGGGGAAAATATGTTTTTTGATCAAAAAGATGAGATAGCAAAGAGATTTGGGGGGGAAGGGCAGCAATAATGATATGAAGTAAGTATTAATTCAGAGTATCATACTAAAASTAAAGGCATTTGGGAGACAAACCCTACTGATTTCTTGAAAACCATATTATGGTAGTCCTGTGGAACAAAATATTCTTTCTATATTTTCTTATTTGCTATAGGAAGCAAAACATTACATAAGTGCGAAGTTGAAAAAAGAGATGTAACTTTGTGTTGCTTAGAACTGAATGCCAAGTGACTATTCTAAGCTGTATGAATTTATATTGATCATATATATTAATAATATTCTTGAGATGTAAAACAACATAGTTSTAATTTATGTTCATATATGCATAATACTATCAAAAACTCAAAAATTGGAGTATTTATATGGTTAGAAGTAGAAACACAACAAGTTTATATTTTTATTTCCAGTTTGATCAGAAATTATCAATACAAATGATTTTACTGAGTTACATTAAGCCTCATGAACTGCAATATTGCAGTGCAATATTACTGTGGCATAATCTAAACAGTCCATGATTTTTTTTGAGCAATCCATTTAAGGTATGGAAAAATAAAGAAAATTAAGAACAGCCTGATTTATCAGCTGGCAACAGCAGTATTTGACATATTATTGCAGTAAAATGACATTAACTTAYGAAGTCTCACTCATCCAATACATTTTCCACTATGTAATAACCTGTAACTTAAGTATTTTAGGTAACATATAAGCAATTTATTGAAATCAGTATTGAAATGAAGTTAATGATAGATTTTTACTTTTTTTTGTAATATTCTATAGTCATAACTGGATTAAAATAAATGTGAATTCTTAAAGTAGCTAGTAAAGAAGGAAAGCCAAATTATGGTCCGGCTGACAGTAACTCATGGAATTGCTATAGCTGTTAYAAGGTGATCTTGCAGCCTAAAATTCAAAGATTTATAGAACGTAGCATATGTAGAGGCAAACTATACTGGAACAACATATTTCTGTTGACTTAGCTGTGAACATTTATTGCAACTCTGAAATATTTTCTATCAAAAAAAAAAAAAAAAATTCTACTGCCAAATCCAACACCTTCAAACATCAGGAGTTCCAAAATACTAAAATCCAGAGGAGATCTCCAAAATCAAGCATTCTAGAATTGGCATCAAACTATCATGGGCTTTTCCAAGTCCAAATCATCCAAGTCAGTTTACTAGGCTTCACAATTGCTGACTTATCATTACACATACGATGCAATCTCACAGCTTGAAGACTATGATAAATTATCTGGAAGATATGAGATGTCTTTTATAATTCACATTCAGGTCTTCTAAATACCTGGGCCTTAAACTTCACTGCACTTGAAGCACTGAAGTTTGGGCAAAGGCCATGCAGACCTTTTCAGGGATATATATGATTGTGTGAGATATTGTAGGACACAATTGTGCTTATTATCCTACTACAAAGGAAAAACAAAGGTGACACATATGAAGAAAGAATAGGGGGAGAAAAAGGGGGAAAAAAAGTGTACAAGACCTCCCTTAAAGGTACAAAAGAGTAAAATACTGCTTCCATAATAACATTTTGATAAAAATAATACAAGAAGCTAAAGCATATTAATAACTCATTGCACTGGAAGCAAATCCCCAAGGAGGCGTAATTATGCCAACTGCTTGTTTCCTGTTTCTGTCTTTGGTTTGGTTAAAAGCTCTGCTTAAAAAGCAGACATTGCAGCATTTAATAATAGGTYGCCACGGGGCAAATTTGTTCGTTCTTGATATCAAATGGCATTACATTCATGTCAGTTGGACACAAGCCATTTTTCTTATATGTATTCAAGTAAAAACTAGAGGTTTTTTTTTTTGCCTCTAGAATGTGTGCCTCCAAATTCAAGTCCAGTGCATTTAAAGGTTATTTCTCCCTGATCAAATGCTGATATTTATAACAGTAAGTTCAGATATTTTACTTTATTAAATGAAATAAAGCTGCGGACACGTGTTTTGAGGTCAGTAATTCATTCCACATGCATCCTTTTAGTTTAAGAGTCACAAGGTAGCCCAAAATATATCAAGAAAAACAAGCAAAGGTCACACACTCAAAATATAGTTCTCCCATYCTGAAACATGGTTGCATAGTTTTAAGATTATGCATGGGCACATGCATGCATACAGGAAGGCAACAATAAATTAGAAATATATAATAATGTATAATGGAAGTAAAGAACATCCAACCTTCCTGGTTCCTATAATCTACTACCACTCAAAAATTCTTATATTTACTTACTACTTCTATTTCTCAGTCAATTTGCCAGAGAAAAATTTACTTCCCTATAAAAAAGAGAGAAATTTTGCTATGAAAGACACGTCATCTCATGACTCAATAGTAGCACAATGAAACAGAGGCCTGTTGGCCATATTCTCATGCATAGAAACATCAAAACTTTGAAGCCAGCATCAAGAATCTTGCAAGGAAAGCTACAGAAGGGGTGAAGAGTTCCAACTTCCAAACGGCTCCACTTTCCTAGATCTTACAAATGTCCCACATCTGAATTGATGCTCACACTCGTTGGCCACTTTTCCTGCTCTGCGTAACACTGAGGAAGGGTGGCCTGTGAGCTTCTGGATAAAATGTAGAGGCCTGAAAACGCAGCAACCTCATCTTGCCAGAGGTCTCTGGTACCACTGGATAGGAGAATTCCTGCTCCCTTCCAAGGGCTCTGCTTTCCACCTGCAGCTGCCAAGTGCGTGCWTGAAATGACAACGAGAGCCAGATGGTGTCAGCAGCACCAGCRCCCCATGGACAAGAGGTGGGAGAAGGGAAAGTACTTGGCATGGCTGGGATGAGAACTGGAACAGCATGGGATATATAAAGTAATTTTTTTTTTTTATCTATTTTACATGCTAGGGGAGGAGAAAGGAGGTTTCCACATAACTGGGGAACATTTGTGATCCATATGGGTACCATATGCTTTGACTCATATCAACTGAAGTACCTACTTTACAGAAGTAACACAAATAATAATAATTTAATTCCCTACTTCATGACATCTCCACAGTGTCTTTACTATCATATACTGTACTTACAGAAGCTACGATAGCCCAGTGTGAACAAAAGGGTATAATCAGCGAAATTTGAGAACAACCTCCGTAGTTCATCCTTGGGTTTGCTACCTGCAAGTGCTATTTCCAATCCATGTGGGTAAAGTGATGTAAAATGGCTAATCATCTATGTTCTTCCACATATCCTGACCAACATATTTAAATATAAAGAGTGAAAAATGAAGTATTTACAGTCCACAACTAAGACATCCATATTCCATTTTATACCAACATGTAGCGTTTGTTCTTTTCCAAAAGAGCTTTTAAGGATCGTAAATTATAAAACACTGAGCTGGTTAACATATTGCAATGTTAATGTGCTACACTTAGACAAGTCGCCCTTTAACCATTTCAGAGGCTATACAAGGTTTTAAAAGGCAAAGATATAAGAGACTTTCACCAGCATTCTCTCTTTTTAAGGTCACAACTGCAAACACCGAACGTGGAAACATAAAAGTAGTTTATTACCTCCTTAATTGTCAATGTAAACATCTTACTGCTGAACTAGTAAAGTCAATAACAGCGCAACTATGAAATATTACTAATTACTGTAACAAAATCAGATGACTTCTGCATTAAAAAGCTTTGACTATGCAGTAAAGACTTTCCAGTTAATGCATCCAACATGTCTTAAACGGGATGGTGAAAGCGTGCTTGAAGGAGATTACGGAGCACTTAACAAACCTGCTCGCAGACTGCATCACTCTGCCACTTCTGCTCATTCTCAAAGCTACTGGACTCCCCGCTTAATTACACAAAAACACTCACATAAAGTAACATTGCGTGTGAAAACAGTGGAGAGGCATTAACTACAAAGAGTTTCCATGACTTTCAAGTGAAATAAAGCCCACCCTCCCCCCCCCAGCCCAAGGGAGGATTAATAAGGCCAGACATCACGAAAGGAAGTTAAACAATCAAAAGCTTTTTTTCTTCTTCTTTTTTTTTTCTTTTCCTCTCCCCCAGAAGAGCCGTAATTGGGGCTTTTCAGCCACGAGGAAAAGCGAGCGGCTTCCCTCTCCTCTCCCACGGCAGCCCCGCGTTGCTGAAGGCAAAGGGCAGCCCGGAGCCCCCCGGGAGCGAGGGCAGAGGCTGCCCCGGTGCATCCCGCATAGGCGGGAGCCGCTGCCGCCTCCTCCCTGCCCGCCCTCCCGCCACGGAGCCGCGCAGGATCCCACGGAGCGGCCGCCGGGGACGAGCCCGGGGGCCCCGCGCACCCACCTGCCGCCCCGAGGCGGCTCCGGCGCCGCGGCCGCCTCTGCCCA